>NC_086448.1:191955881-192290256 GCF_028390025.1 Pseudophryne corroboree
AGGAGTTGACACTGTCGGTTAAGACCTTCCACATATCCATCCAATCAGGTGTCGGCCCCGTCGGGGGCGACACCACATTTATCTGCCCCTGCTCCGCCTCCACGTAACCCTCCTCATCAAACATGTCGACACAGCCGTACCGACACACCGCACACACACACAGGGAATGCTCAGACTGAGGACAGGACCCCACAAAGTCCTTTGGGGAGACAGAGAGAGAGTATGCCAGCACACACCACAGCGCTATATAACACAGGGATTCACACTATAAAAAGTGATTAACCCAATAGCTGCTTAAATATCTTATTTGCACCTAAATTTATGTGCCCCCCCTCTCTTTTTTACCCTTCTTGTATCAGGATACTGCAGGGGAGAGCCTGGGGAGCTGCTTCCAGCGGAGCTGTAAAGGGAAAAAGGCGCTGGTGTGCTGAGGAAGAAGGCCCCGCCCCCTCAGCGGCGGGCTTCTGTCCCGCGTTTTCTGTAACTTAATGGCGGGGTTTTTTACACATATACAGTTAACTGACTGTATTATGTGTATTTTATGCCATTTTATTTCATCGCTTCTCTTCTGTCTTCTGGCTCTGCAAGGGGGACGGCGGCGCGGCTCTGGGAACGGACGATCGAGGTCAGGCCCTGTGTTCGAACCCTCTAGAGCTAATGGTGTCCAGTAGCCTAAGAAGCACAAGCTAGCTGCAAGCAGGTAGGTTTGCTTCTCTCCCCTCAGTCCCACGTAGCAGTGAGTCTGTTGCCAGCAGATCTCACTGAAAATAAAAAACCTAACAAATACTTTCTTTCTAGCAAGCTCAGGAGAGCCCACTAGGAGCACCCAGCTCTGGCCGGGCACAGATTCTAACTGAGGTCTGGAGGAGGGGCATAGAGGGAGGAGCTAGTGCACACCAGATAGTACCTAATCTTTCTTTTAGAGTGCCCAGTCTCCTGCGGAGCCCGTCTATTCCCCATGGTCCTTACGGAGTTCCCAGCATCCACTAGGACATCAGAGAAATATCTTTAAATATATATGTAGATCACCTATAACCTGCACCACTGGCGTATATATATTAGGTGCAAGGTGTGCAGTGCACATGGACCACTGGGTCCAGGGGGGCCCACACACCGTACACTTTTAATTATACTCACCTCTCCACTGGCCCGGCACTGGATGCACACCGGCCCTCTCCTCTCCCGCCTCAGTCCTGCACACTGGCAATTGTGGGAAATTCTGCTCTGAATCTTACCTCATCAATATGCTAAGGGCCTGATTCAGAGTTGTACACAAAGCAGCAGCATCTATGTCGCACTGCACACGTGCCACGCTGGTGTTATAACATCGGTTGCAGCAAGGATTTATTTGCTAAGTGTTTGACAGTCACGGACTGTTTGCTTCTGTTGTAATACTGTCACACTTTGCGGCCATGCTGTGTGCCCATAGGGATACTTAGAAGCCTGACAATAAACTGATCTGCGAGCGATGCTGCCCTACAAGCTCTTTTCTCCCTCTTTCTAGACTTCTTCTGTTATCATTAGATAATGGTAAATAACAACCTACACATGAGGTGGACTGTCGGAAGTGTGCTTTAACCAGTGCCCTAAAGGGGAAGGCATGGTCATGTAAGGAACATGCTCTTTCAAATATGGAACATGCTGTTTGTTATTTGATTGGTTGAGCTGCAAACAATTATTCTCTTGCAGTCACTCAATGCGTTGGTAAGATAAAGCGTGGTAAGCAAAAGAATGGAGTGTGAAGAACCAATGGAAAAAAACAAGAGAAAGTTAACGGAGAGAAGAGCAAGAAGCTGGGAGATTTTGAAAATAAAAAGAGCTCTGTGGTATTGCCACACATGTAAGGGCCTGATCAGAGTTGGCTGCAAACATGGATGCGTCTTGCGCCTTTATCCTTCCCTGGTGTACAGCTGTGCATCTAAATGCACAAGGACTGAGACTCCCACTGTCCGCAGATGCTAAAGTACCGCTTGGTGCATCTTTGACTATTGGTCACACCACTGAAATGTGTACCTGCACTATGGCAGATGCAGTTTCTCCACCTGAGTATGACCCCTATGTGAGCGATCCATGTGTCTCTGTATGCAAGCGCTTTCAGAGACACACCCATAAGATCCAATATCTCTGTGCTTCTTTTTAGTCGCCCCTCTATTACCTCCCAGTCATCGTCCAGGAATCCCTTAACATTTTTGATACACATACAAAATCAGGATGCATGCGCAGTGTGACATACAAAAAACATTACTTCACTGTGTCTGCCATTGTCAGTGCCTGCTACTCAGAATCAGGCCCTAAAGGGGTCTATGTACTGAGCCTTGGAGGGTGATAAGGTGGAGAGAGAAAAAGTACCAGCCATTCGGCTCTTAACTGCCATTATATAAGCAGGATTTAAAAAATGACAGGAGCTGGTACTTTAGAGCTCTCCACAGATTAGTACATAGGGGGCCTTTTTTACTAAGCCTTGGAGAGAGATAAAGTGGAGAGAGATAAAGTTCCAGACAACTAGCTCCTAACTGCCATTTTCCAAACACAGCTTTTAACATGCCAGTTAGGCTGGGACTTTAACTCTCTCCACTTTATTTCTCTCAAAGGCTTAGTAAATAGACCCCGTAGACCCTTACGTCTCTATTCACAATGCAGGTCCTTTTATTTGTATCGCTCACTATTCTTTTCTCCTCACAATAAACCTCTTGTAGGGGTTGATTTACTAAAGTGGCCCCCCTAGCACAGCCAGGTGACCTCATCAGGCGGGTCCCTAACATTCCTAAAGTTGAAATCCAGAACACAGGACCATGAGGCCAGCACAATGCGACACAACCACCCCAAGGCATCACACTAGTAAGAAGTAGCAGCTTAAGTGCTAAATGTGTTAGATATAGTAGGTGAGAAGTAGCAATAAAAGTGTTAAAAAATGCTGCATTAGTAAGAAGCAATTTAAGTGCAAAAAAGTATTACATTAAGTGTTACAGTAATGATACCCAAAGCAGCCTGGTCACACCAACCCAGGGGGCCCCACCACCAAAACCATTCCTAACACTAATATACATTTATCCAGGACTTGCTGTACCTTATGTGGGGGTGGGGGGTGGGGGGGGGGGGGGGGGGGGAGAGTCTTAGGAATGTTAGGGGCCCACCTGATGAGGTCACCTGGCTGTGCTAGGTGGGCCCATATTTTTGGCCAAAAATTTGGCTAAGACCTTCAATTTTACTCCATATTACATTGCAGAGGTTATTATAATTGTTTTGATTACCAGTTTTCTTAGTGCTTAGAGTGTGCAGCTGCATTTTCCTTTTTTCTGAGAAGTTGTGATAACCCTTTGCTTTGTCAAAAATGCTTGAGAAAGGTGTCATCCCTGCTTAGTAAATAGACCTTTAGGGTTTTATGATGAGTGGATTTTTATAAGGCTGTGATAACATAAACTAACAACTGATAGTAAAATTAACCTTATGCTCCATTTCACATCTAATTTAAATTCCCTATGCCTATTTTGTTACAATATCGTACCACTCTCACTTGCAATGAAATTTTGTATATACTGCAGTTAATCATATAACATAATAATCATTTGTTTCTAATCATGACACCAAATTATGTATCATTAATAAACTTGTAGCCTGATAGATTGTTAGGAGATGTAATCCAGCAAATAGAGAGCTGTATGTGGAAACGATAGCTGTGCATAATATGCATTTAATGTGAAGAATAAAGAGTCTGGAAAGTGGTTTTTGACATTTGTCATTTTGCTGATGAAAATTATCTGTTCGTATAATAAATACATTTTACATCAGATAAGTCATCCTTATTCAAGTTAGAGTGTAAACTCAATTTTAATGAAACCCACAATGCAGCTTTTACTACGTGAGAGATGAATACCAGATGCTAGTGACAGCCAGTGGACAAGTTCTCTACTCTACCCGATTAACTTTAGTAATTTCCTGAAGTCTACGTTTCATTGGAATAGGAAACATATAGAAAAAAAAAACAGTGTACAGCTAGGACTAAATATAATCTCTTTATATATAACATCTTTTCCCATAAAACCTGATTTGTTTCCTTGATGTTACGTGCTCAGTATCTGACAAAAATCAGGAGGAAGCCATTGTCCGTACAACCAGTTTCAACATCTGTGAGCTGCTCAACATGTGACATCACAGTCGCCTCCTGAAACTGGAGAGTCCGGTGGTTAAGTTTGTGACTTCCAGCAGACTGTGGTCTGGAGAGTGTAGCCAAGGCTGGCTGTCACTTAACTTTTCACTAAATACAGGGACAGAGAGGCAATTTTATACCATCCTCCCACATCATAGGCGTTTACTGTCTAGTCTGGTAGAAAGAATTAAATATATTTACAACCTCTTTCAAACTTTCCTCTGGGACATTGAAGTCAGGAGCTTTGAATACATTAGTAGAATTTTTTAAATATTTGAAGAAGGACATTAAAAAAGCCATGGCACATTAACTAGTGATACATTTGGCAAATTTCCTTATATCGGTATATACAGTATAAACTATCTCTATGTCTTGTAGTGCAGTATAGAGCATAAATTGCAGTAACTAGCTGCGATATATTCTAACACATACAAAAAGTAGCTGGCTATATTTAGAGAACAATTCCTGGTCAATTGTTTTTTTACATATCATCAATGCTGGGCACATAACTGATGTAGATGGCGAAAAAGTAAATTGGAACAATAAACTTCTACAACAGTGTTTCCTAACCTCAGTCCTCAAGGCACCCTAAGGCTGGTTACCGACTTTTTGATATATTGTTCAAATGACTGACGAACGATATATCACAAGGTACAGTATGAACACCCAATATTTATGTGAATTACATCATTCACAGGCATATCAGGTTGGCCAGGGCCGGATTAGGGTTTGTTGAGGCCCGGGGCAACTAAGTTGTGGGGGCCCTTCCAATAAAATGGCCCCTTGCCTTGCCCCTCCAATATGGCCACTGCACCGCCATGTACAGTGTCTTGCTAAAGTATTCACCCCCCTTTGCATTTATCATATTTTGTTGCCTCACAACCTGGAATTAAAATGGATTGTTTGAAGGTTTGCATAATTTCATTCACAGAACATGCCTACAACTTTGAAGATTTTTTTTTTATTGTGAAGCAAACAACAAATAGCACAAAATAACAGAAAATTTCAGCGTGCATAACTATTCACCCCCACTAAAGAGCCACCTTTTGCGCCAATTATAGCTGCAAGTCGCTTTGGATAAATCTCTATGAGCTTGCCACATCTTGCCCCTGGGATTTTTGCCCATTCCTCAAGGCAAAACTGCTCCAGCTCCTTCATATTGGATGGTTTCCAACATGAACATAAACAGCAATCTTCAAGTCTGACCACAGATTCTCAATTGGATTGAGATCTGGGCTTTGACTAGGCCATTCCTACACATTTTAATGTTTCTCCTTAAACCACTCCAATGTTGCTTTAGCAGTAGGCTTCGGGTCATTGTCCTGCTGGAAGGTGAACCTCCGTCCCAGTGTCAAATCACAGGCAGACTGAAACAGGTTTTGCTCAAGAATATCCCTGTATTTAGCACAATCCATCTTTCCCTCGACTCAAAACAGTTTCCCAGTCCCTGCTGCTGAAAAACATCCCCACAGCATGATGCTGCCACCAACATGTTTCACTGTGGGGATGGTGTTCTTGAGGTGATGGAATGTGTTGGGTTTGCGCCAGACATAGCATTTTAGTTTCATCTGACCAGAGCACCTTCCTCCATACAATTGGGCCGTCGTCCACATGCCTTTTGGCAAACTCAAAACGTGCCTTCTTATTTTTAACACTAAGTAATGGCTTTTTTTTTCTGGCCACTCTTCCATAAAGCCCAGCACTATGGAGTGTATGGCTTATTGTGGTCACATGTGCAGATACAACAGTCTCTGCTGTGGAACTCTGCAGCTCCTCAGGGTAACCTTTGGTCTCTGTGCTGCCTCTCTGATTAATGCCCTCCTTGCCCGGTCTGTGAGTTTTGGTGTCCGGCCCTCTCTTGGCAGGTTTATTGTGGTACCATGTTCTTTCCATTTGAAGATGATGGATTTGATGGTGCTCCGGGGCTCATCAAAGATTTGTATTTTTTTTTTAGAACCCAACCCTGACTTGTACTTCTCAATAACTTTTGTCCCTGACTTGTTTGGAGAGCTCCTTAGTCTTCATGGTGTGATGCCTCTTGCTTGGTTATAACTGCAGAGAAGATCATCGGAACTGACCTTCCCTAAGTCCAGGATCTGTACCTGTCCAGAGCTAAGAAGCGGGCAACGAAGATAGTAAAGGACCAGCTTTTATTTATAAAAATTATTTTTTTTTATAGATTTTTCTCATTTCACTTCACCAACTTAGACTATTTTGTGCAGATCAATCACGTAAAATTCAGATTCAAAAAATAAAATAAATTACAAGTTGTAATGTAACAAAATAGGTAAAAAGCCAAGGGGGGTGAATACTTTAGCAAGGCACTGTATGTTGCACAGTGCCCCTCTCCCCCTCCCCCTGTGTCACATACTGTATACAATTTAAAATGTAATCTATCCGCTATATTTCTCTATAAAAAATACTTTGGTGTTTATATAATCTAGATGACACAAATGCTGAACAACGTGGTTTTCTTCAGGTTCATTCAAAGACACAACTCCTAGCTGTAGATTTTCTGATCATAGTGGAAATGTATTTTGACTTTAGTTTTAAGTCTTTAAACTAAACCAAAAACAAAAAATAACATACAAGAGAAAAAAGTAATTAAAATAAATTAATGGCAGGAACCTTAGATTGCAATAAGTAAATCCAAACATAAAAGTGGGAACAAAAATTACATTCTTGAGAGCATTGCTATGAAATTCAGTATGTACAGCAGAAGATGTGTACAGAAGAGAACACATGAATCAATTGTGTACATTCCACATTACTGTTTAATCTACAGATTTAAGGGGCAAATTATCATGAAAATGTCTGTGAAGCGTTGTGAATACTTTCCGGAGGCACATTATGGTGCTAACATCAAAGGTACTGGTTAACACTGAATCATAGTGCATAACCTGTGGAAAAAGAAGTTTCTCTGTAACTGAATGTGTTTGCGAATATTGGTTTGAAAACCTTTAATCATTTGAACCCCTCTAGCAGTGACCACTACTCCTGTTTACTAAAATTGAGTCACTGTCCAAATGTGTGGTGACTTGTTTGGCGGTCCTCATCTCTAGGCCTAAACATTATGGGAGTTCCAAAGAGGATGAGTCCAGAGGGCCAGAACAGCCGACAGTATCCAGGGGAAACAGGTGCGAACCACACACACTGACATGCCACTAATACCCCTTTCACACTGCAAATGCCGGATCCCACCCGCGAATTGGAAATGGGTCCTTCCCGGGTGGGATCTGGCATTGGTCGCTGCCGCTAGCTTCCCTGACCCGGCAATATGCCGGGCGGGATGCCATAGCGGCGGGGGGCGGAGCTGGCAGTGGGGGGTGGAGGTGGCGTTGGGAGATGAGATCATCTCCGCACCGCCTCTCCCTGTTGTAGTGATCGGGTTGGGAACCCGTTTACGCTGCTATTGACCCGGTATTCAACCCGGGAATAACACTGCTTTATTCCCGGGTTGAATTGCCGGGTCAGGCGACCCGGGATTTTGGCTATGCCCCTTTCACACCGCACGCTGACCTGCGTCGACCCGGTAATATGTCGGGTCGATACCGGGTTATTTGTGTGGTGTGAAAGGGGTATCAGTGGCACATTACACATTGTCTTCCAATAATTGTTGCCATCTCAAAATGGTAATAGTAGAGGTCAGTAAGGGACAAAATGTTATGCCAAAATAAAGTGTTTTCCTTTGCTAAATTTCAATATACCGTATATATTTATATTTTTCTATTTAAAAAAAATGTAATCTGCAAATATGGGCTTCCAGTGTTCTGTGTAAGTATGAGTGGATATAGCTGAATCACGCATGCGCAGAGATGAGGAAAGCATTGGCTGTTTATTTGTGGTCATAAGTGATGGTAGATATTTTCTATTGGCCAGTAGTGATAAACTCTAATCAGACACGAACAGTTTCACAATGTGCATACGATTATTTGCATCACAGTGATTTATCATGAAACTATTAGTATTCATCAACTAAATAAGTGTTACCAGATGTGTGTTCTTTGTATTTCCTGCCCTTTCATACCCTCCTCACATGTAAGAAGACTCCATTGTTCGCCCCTTCTTCAGGCATCAAGACTTCGAGGAGATCTCTAATAATGTCTCCCCTCTACTGACTGGTCCCTCCCCTATAAACCACCAGAAACCAGGACTTTTACATACGTTTGAGTCTGTTGGAAGATTTGCTAATTGTGGTATAATTATTTATAATGATGATCACACTGAGTTCATTTTGTGGGAAAAAGTGATTATTCTGTTTAACATACTGTCATATTATATTATAGTGCATATGTAGATTATGCTCAAGAACAAAAGGTTGGAATCAATGGTTTGATTCTAATTTGATGATTAATAAATATCCCTGAATGATGAATGTTCAATGTATCTAAATGTATTTTATTTGTGCTTGTTTTCTTATTTCAAAGAAGGTTATACGATATACAGTGGAACAATAAAACAAAACAAAAATTGTTAATGAACTGCATATAGGGGGCTATAAAGCAAACCAAAAAAAGCAAGCAACTGGGCAAAACCATGATGCACTACAGGGCAGATGTAACATGTGCAGAGAGATTTAGATTTGGGTGGGGTGTGTCCAAACGGAAATCTTAATTACAGAGTAACTGTAAAACTAAAGCGGTCTAACATTTTTGGGCTCAGAGGCAAATGCAGGATTTATGGGGGGGTGGGGGTGTTTTATATATATATATATATATATACACACACACACATATATATACATATATACAGATCTACACATATATATATATACAGTATATATATATATATATATATATATATGTACACACACACACATATATATATATATATATATATATATATGTAAAGCTCAAAGAGGTCAGATGGCACTCAGAGTCTTGTGTGTATATATATATATATATTATATGTATGTCTATCTCTCTCTCTCTCTCTCTCTCTCTCTCTCTCTCTCTCTATATATGTGTATGTGTGTGTGTATGAAAAAATACACACACACACACTGCACACACACACTGCACACACAAGCATACATAACACATCACACACATACAGTACATTTGACCAAACAAATACAGTGCAATGCACACATACCCGGGGCTGCAGAGGAGACACTGCCAGCCACGACACTGAGGACATATGGAGTTGCTGTGCATGCATAATACAGTATATTTGTCCTATCTATGTAGTGTGACCTACATCTCCAAATTATAAGTACAATGTAGGACGAGTACATGGTATATAAACATTTCTGCATCAGTGGACATGGCACTAAAATAATCATCAGGGTGGCAGAAACCGAGGGCTAGGTGCCAATGTAGAGCATATGGAGTGGAAGATAGTCTAAGTAAGAGAAGGAAAAGCACATGAGGGGAGAGGGCCCTGCCCGTGAGAGCTTACATTCTAAATGGGAGGGGCAGACAGACAGACAGGGGTAACACCGATGGGTAGAAGTGAGCATGTAACAGAGGGTTAGGGTGAGAGACAACTTGTTTATCTGGAGTTAGCTGTTGCAATTACATACTGTATATTTACATTATATATATATATATATATATATATATATGTATATTTATATTTTGTATACTGATATATTTTTATAAAAGGAACAATTGCTAATAATGAGTATATGTACTAAAGGCTGATTTTCAATGATTTTTATCAATTTCAATCTATCTAAATCGATGCTAGCTTTCAAAGACAAAAACACACATTTACTAGCAAAATATTTTACTTATTTTTAAATATTAATAAATGAGTGTTTTAGCCGTGTGAACCCAACATTGATTTAAATTGATTTTTATCAGTTTGAAAAGACGATATTAACCACTGGTCAAAAACTGCCTGTATTGTTTGGCGGAAGGGGGTGTGTGAAAAATGACCGGGGCTAATTGAGTACCCTAAATTAGAACCTGCAAATTTGCAACACCAGGGAACTTGAATAAACATGTTTTTTCCCCCAACCTTAGTAACTATGTAAAAAGATTACTCTTTTAGGCGGAGATGTAATAAGCAGTGATAAAAGTGGATAAGTGAGCCAGCGGAGAAGTTGCCCAGGACAACCAATCAGCTGCTCTGTATACTTTTGTAGTATGCAAATTATAAATGTTACGTCACTGCTGATCGGTTGCCATGGGCAACTTCTCCACTGGCTCACTTCTCCACTCTTTTCACTGCTTAGTACATCTCCCCCAAAGACTAAAAGAAATGTACAGTTTTATAATAACTATTAAGTTGTTGTTTTTTTTTTTTGGTTTGTTTTCTTTAAAGATGATTTTAGCAAATGCAGTATGCTTAAATAAAATGAACATTATCATTATGTGCACGCTATTGTTTGAATCACAGTAATTTATCATTAAGCTAGTACTGTAGAATTCATCAGCTAATAAGTGTTACCAGATGTGTATGTGTTCTTTCCATTCACTGGGGGGAAATATAGTATAAGGTCCAATTACTAATTAATCCCAGGACACCTGCTAATTATAATGGCATGACTGAAGATGGTTTCAGCATTGGTCAGGAAAGATAAAAATGTTTTATGTGAATAATCTATAATTGTATATTCAATGCTATTCAAATGTCACAATTTGAATAATAACATTACTTTATATAAGACAAATATTATCATCAATATCATATTCCTCAATTTTGTACAAAAGTAATTAAATGATATATATGGAATTATGCACTCTCTACTGTATATTATATGGACAGGTCAGTGACCATGTAGAAGTTATACATATTTCTCTAACGTCCTAGAGGATGCTGGGGACTCCGTAAGGACTCTGGGTGTGCACTGGCTCCTCCCTCTATGCCCCCTCCTCCAGACCTCAGTTTGATACTGTGCCCAGTGGAGACTGGGTGCATTTCAGGAGCTCTCCTGAGTTTCCTGTAAAGAAAGCATTTTAGATAGGTTTTTTATGTTCAGGGAGCCTGCTGGCAACAGACTCCCTGCATCGAGGGACTGAGGAGAGAGAAACAGACCCACTCCTCTGAGTTTCAGGGCTCTGTTTCTTAGGCTACTGGACACCATTAGCTCCAGAGGGATCGGTACGCAGATCTCACCCTAGCCGTCCGTCCCAGAGTCGCGCCGCCGTCCTCCTCGCAGAGCCGGAAGATTGAAGCCGGGTGAGTATTGAGGAAAAGAAAATCAGAGGCGGCAGAAGACACCTTGATCTTCATAGAGGTAACGCACAGCACTGCAGCTGTGCGCCATTGCTCCCATACACCTCACACACCTCGGTCACTGTAAGGGTGCAGGGCGCAGGGGGGGGCGCCCTGGGCAGCAATATAAACCTCTCCTGTGGCATATATAGATATATACATGTACAGCTGGGCACTGTACATGTATATAAAGAGCCCCCGCCATGTTATTGAGAAATTTGAGTGGGACAGAAGCCCGCCACCGAGGGGGGCGGGGCTTCTCCCTCAGCACTCACCAGCGCCATTTTTCTCCACAGCACCGCTGAGAGGAAGCTCCCCGGACTCTCCCCTGATTAACACACGGTGAAAAAAGGGTTTTAAAGTAGAGGGGGGGGGGGCACATAATTGGCGCATATACATAACAAAAGCGCTACTGGGTAAACATACTGTGTATTTTACTGGGTCATATAGCGCTGGGGGGTGTGCTGGCATACTCTCTCTCTGTCTCTCCAAAGGGCCTGGTGGAGAACCTGTCTTCAGAAAAGAGCTTCCCTGTGTGTGTGTGGTGTGTCGGTCGACATGTCTGAGATTAAAGGCTCACCTAAGGAGGAGGGGGAGTGTATGAATGTTAGGTCTCCGTCGGCAGTGCCGACACCTGACTGGATGGATATGTGGAATGTTTTAAGTGCTAATGTTAATTTATTGCACAAAAGATTAGACAAAGCTGAAGCTGGGGTACGGTCAGGGAGTCAACCCATGCCTGTCCCAATGTCGCCTGGACCTTCGGGGTCTCAGAAGCGCCCACTATCCCAAATAGTTGACACAGATACCGACACGGATTCAGACTCCAGTGTCGACTACGATGATGCAAAATTACAGCCAAAGGTGGCTAAATGTATTCGATATATGATTATCGCAATAAAAGATGTTTTGCAAATCACTGAGGAACCCCCTGTCCCTGACACGAGGGTACACATGTATAAGGGAAAGAAACCTGAGGTCACCTTTCCCTCATCACATGAGCTGAACGAATTATGCGAAAAAGCGTGGGAAACTCCAGACAAAAAACTGCAGATTCCCAAAAGGATTCTAATAGCGTATCCTTTCCCGTTGCAGGACAGAATCCGGTGGCAATCCTCCCCTAGGGTAGACAAAGCTTTGACGCGCTTATCAAAAAAGATAGCGCTTCCATCCCAAGATACGGCTACCCTCAAGGATCCTGCTGACCGCAGGCAGGAGGTTACCTTGAAGTCCATTTACACACATTCTGGTACGTTACTCAGACCGGCTGTTGCGTCGGCCTGGGTTTGTAGTGCTGTAGCAGCATGGACAGATTCCTTATCAGCGGATATTGAGACCCTTGATAAGGATACCATTTTAATGACCCTAGGGTATATAAAAGATGCTGTCTTATATATGAGGGATGCTCAAAGAGACATTAGTTTACTGGGTACCAGGATAAACGCTATGTCTATTTCTGCTAAGCGTGACTTATGGACCCGACAGTGGTCAGGTGATGCCGACTCCAAGAGACATATGGAGTTGTTGCCTTACAAGGGTGAGGAATTGTTTGGAGAGGGCCTCTCGGACCTCGTCTCCACGGCTACGGCAGGTAAATCAGATTTTTTTGCCATATATTCCCTCACAATCTAAGAAAGCGCCTCATTATCAAATGCATTCCTTTCGTTCCAATAAAAGCAAGAGAGTACGTGGATCGTCCTTTCTTGCCAGAGGTAAGGGCAGAGGGAAGAAGCTGCATAACACAGCTAGTTCCCAGGAACAGAAGTCCTCCCCGGCCTCTGCAAAATCCACCGCATGATGCTGGGGCTCCTTTGAGGGAGTCCGCCCCAGTGGGGCCACGTCTTCGACTGTTCAGCCACATCTGGGTTCACTCACAGGTGGATCCCTGGGCAATAGAAATTGTTTCCCAGGGTTACAAGCTGGAATTCGAAGAGGTGCCTCCTCGCCGGTTTTTCAAATCGGCCCTACCGACTTCCCCCCTGGAAAGGGAGATAGTGTTACATGCGATTCGCAAATTGTGTCTTCAACAAGTGGTGGTAGAGGTTCCCCTGCTTCAAAGAGGGAAGGGGTACTACTCAACTCTGTTTGTGGTCCCGAAACCGGACGGTTCGGTCAGACCCATTTTGAATTTAAAATCCCTGAACCTTTACTTAAAACGGTTCAAGTTCAAGATGGAATCGCTCAGAGCGGTCATCGCCAGCCTGGAAGGGGGAGATTTTATGGTATCTCTGGACATAAAGGATGCATACCTGCATGTTCCCATATATCCTCCTCATCAGGCGTACCTGAGATTTGCGGTACAGGATTGTCATTACCAATTTCAGATGTTGCCGTTTTGGCTTCCCACGGCCCCGAGAATTTTCACCAAGGTAATGGCGGAAATGATGGTGCTCCTGCGCAAACAGGGTGTCACAATTATCCCGTACTTGCACAATCTCCTCATAAAAGCGAGATCACGGGAGAAGTTGCTGAACAGCGTCTCACTTTCACTGACTGTGTTACAGCGACATGGCTGGATTATCAATATTCCAAAGTCGCAGCTGAATCCTACAACTCGTCTGCCCTTCTTGGGCATGATTCTGGACACAGACCAGAAGAGGATTTTTCTTCCGACAGAAAAAGCGCAGGAACTCATGACTCTAGTCATGTACCTGTTGAAGCCAAAACAAGTGTCAATACGTCATTGCACTCAAGTCCTGGGAAAAATGGTGGCGACATACGAAGCCATTCCCTACGGCAGATTCCATGCAAGGACATTCCAATGGGACCTATTGGACAAATGGTCCGGGTCACATCTGCAAATGCATCAGCGGATCACCCTGTCCCCCAGGGCCAGAGTATCTCTCCTGTGGTGGCTGAAAAGTGCTCACCTTCTAGAGGGCCGCAGGTTCGGCATTCAGGACTGGATCCTGGTGACCACGGACGCGAGCCTCCGAGGTTGGGGAGCAGTCACACAGGGAAGAAATTTCCAAGGCCTTTGGTCAAGTCAAGAGACTTGTCTTCACATCAACATCCTGGAACTAAGGGCCATATACAACGCCTTACGTCAAGCGGAGATCTTACTTTGCGATCGACCAGTTCTGATCCAGTCAGACAACGTCACCGCAATAGCTCATGTAAACCGCCAAGGCGGCACAAGGAGCAGGGTGGCAATGGCGGAAGCCACCAGAATTCTTCGCTGGGTGAAGAATCATGTAAGCGCTCTGTCAGCAGTGTTCATTCTGGGAGTGGACAACTGGGAAGCAGACTTCCTCAGCAGATAAGACCTGCATCCGGGACAGTGGGGACTTCATCAAGAAGTCTTCGCGCAGATTGCAAGTCGGTGGGGACTGCCCCAAATAGACATGATGGCGTCCCGTCTCAACAAAAAGCTACAAAGGTATTGCGCCAGGTCAAGAGACCCTCAGGCGGTAGCTGTGGACGCCCTAGTGACACCGTGGGTGTTCCAGTCGGTCTATGTGTTTCCTCCTCTTCCTCTCATACCCAAGGTGTTGAGGATAATAAGAAAAAGAGGAGTGAGAACAGTACTCATTGTTCCGGATTGGCCACGAAGGACCTGGTATCCGGATCTGCAGGAAATGCTCACAGAAGATCCGTGGCCTCTTCCTCTAAGGCAGGACCTGTTACAACAAGGTCCCTGACTGTTCCAAGACTTACCGCGGCTGCGTTTGACGGCATGGCGGTTGAACGCCGGATCCTAGCGGAAAAAGGTATGCCGGATGAGGTTATTCCTACGTTAATAAAGGCTAGGAAGGACGTGACATCTAAACATTATCACCGAATATGGCGTAAATATGTTTCTTGGTGTGAGGCCAGGAATGCTCCTATGGAAGAATTCCATCTAGGCCGTTTTCTTCACTTCCTACAAACTGGAGTGAATTTGGGCCTAAAATTAGGCTCCATTAAAGTTCAGATTTCGGCCTTATCCATTTTCTTTCAAAAGGAATTGGCCTCCTTACCTGAAGTACAGACTTTTGTGAAGGGAGTACTGCATATTCAGCCTCCTTTTCTACCTCCGGTGGCGCCTTGGGACCTTAACGTGGTGTTAAGTTTCCTTAAGTCACATTGGTTTGAACCACTTAAAACAGTGGAGTTGAAATATCTCACTTGGAAGGTGGTCATGTTGTTAGCCTTGGCTTCGGCTAGGCAAGTTTCGGAATTGGCGGTTTTATCACATAAAAGCCCCTATCTGGTTTTCCATATGGATAGAGCGGAATTGCGGACCCGTCCTCAATTCCTACCTAAGGTGGTCTCATCCTTTCATATGAACCAACCTATTGTCGTGCCTGTGGCTACACGTGACTTGGAGGATTCCGAGTCCCTGGATGTTGTCAGGGCTTTGAAAATTTACGTGGCCAGAACGGCTAGGATCAGAAAAACAGAAGCACTGTTTGTCCTGTATGCAGCCAACAAGGTTGGCGGCCCTGCTTCAAAGCAGACTATTGCCCGCTGGATCTGTAACACGATTCAGCAGGCGCATTCTACGGCAGGATTGCCGTTACCGAAATCGGTTAAGGCCCATTCCACTAGGAAGGTGGGCTTGTCTTGGGCAGCTGCCCGAGGGGTCTCGGCACTACAGCTGTGCCGAGCTGCTACTTGGTCGGGGTCAAACACCTTTGCAAAGTTCTATAAGTTTGATACCCTGGCTGAAGAGGACCTCCTGTTTGCTCAATCGGTGCTGCAGAGTCATCCGCACTCTCCCGCCCGTTTGGGAGCTTTGGTATAATCCCCATGGTCCTTACGGAGTCCCCAGCATCCTCTAGGACGTTAGAGAAAATAAGATTTTAAACCTACCGGTAAATCTTTTTCTCGTAGTCCGTAGAGGATGCTGGGCGCCCGTCCCAAGTGCGGACTACTTCTGCAAGAATTGTATATAGTTATTGCTTACATAAGGGTTATGTTATAGTTTCATCGGTTTTGGACTGATGATATGTTGTTTTTTCATACTGTTAACTAGATAGTATATCACAAGTTATACGGTGTGATTGGTGTGGCTGGTATGAATCTTGCCCTTGGATTAACTAAAATCCTTTCCTCGTACTGTCCGTCTCCTCTGGGCACAGTTTCTCTAACTGAGGTCTGGAGGAGGGGCATAGAGGGAGGAGCCAGTGCACACCCAGAGTCAAAGTCTTTCTTAAAGTGCCCATGTCTCCTGCGGAGCCCGTCTATCCCCATGGTCCTTACGGAGTCCCGAGCATCCTCTACGGACTACGAGAAAAAGATTTACCGGTAGGTTTAAAATCTTATTTTTAAAACCAGTTCTGCATTATAAGACTTCAGAAATTGTGCCAACTATATCTTAGGCCCTAATTCCTGTGTGAACGCAATGGCCGATGTTCACGCAAGTGAGCGATTATCTGCAGACTGTGCAGCAATCGCACTGCGCATATGTCAAGGTGTGTTTGCGCTCACACTGAGACTTTTATTTTAGACTAATTGACAGAAAGGGGACTGTTTGGAGAAGGTAATGGGGAGTGTCAGAAAAAATGCAGGTGTGCCACGGCCGTTTTCGCTGTGTATTAATCTAGCATTGGTCTATTTGTGTACAATTTATTTGTTTAGATATTTCGCTGCTTGACGTTTAGTGAAGTTTAGCTTAATACACATAATCCCTATTTCTATACTCCACACTGTGTTTCTCAATTATTATTATTTTATTAGACAGATACCACTGTTTCAGCTAAAACTTCACTTGCAGGCACAATGTAACACACATAATATTTACCAATCATAAAATTTTAACATGTGTAAGATAATTAATACTGCATGTTTCAATAGCTAAAATAAGAAAATTACAAAAAAAATATATAATTATGGCTTTCGCTATTTTTACAGTGTTATCAGAAATTAATTTTGCACCCACTTACAAGCATATTCAATTAGCTGCAAGGTTTACCACATGGCTATTTGTTGGGTAATTACCGCATGGCCATGGGAAAAGCTATTCAATTAAAACCCCTTTTCCCCTTTTCCTAAAATTGGCGATTACAGTGCGGAAACTCATTGATTCTGCACAAACTGCAGAATCAATGGGTTCCCCTGCGGGTGAATCTACGATTGTGTCGTTTTCTAGATGACTTATCCTTGCTGCTCCTGAAGCTTGGGTGCTAAGAGAATCATTGAGTCATTTTCCTACCCAGGTGACTTTGTGGTCTATTTACTAAGTCGTGGAGAGAAAAAATACAAAAAGTACCAAATCCTAACTTTTTCAAACAGAGCCTGTAACATGACAGGAGCTGATTGGCTGGTACTTTATCTCCGTCCTCTTTATCTCTCGCCAAGGCTTAGTACATAGATATCTATAAATTAAAATATTGATTGCACTGCATTATTCCTTTAAAGATGAATAGTGACTGTACAGTGTTACTGTATGTATCATTTGTGAAAAAGCAAAGCCCTGTGCAGTGAACTATTTTATATTAGCCATCAACAGCATTTTGTCAGGAGATCTAAGTGCTAATTAGTCTATTAAGCTTGATAGCCCTTGTTTGTTTCAGTTAAACAATACTGCATTCAACTCTAAGTGATTCTGTTTTTATGGACCTTGTCTGCTCCATGAGAAGTAAAATTGTGCATTTACTTAGTGGCTTCATCTGCTCTAGGGTCTGGAGATTTTTTTCCCTATTATTTATGGAGTACATTTGGTGTTCTTGTATACTTTTAATCAACTAAAAGCTTTTTTTTTTTTTTTTTTTTTTTTACTGAGGGTTCCACTTAAACCATTTTAACCAATCCAAAGCAGTCTAGTGCTAATTCATAGTCGACAGCCCCCCAACTAGCGATTCTACCCCTTCAGTGATAAATAGTCACAGAAGAGGGTTATAAAGCAGCTGCACTAAGATGTTTTGAACCCATATATTACTTTTGGTCTTTTGTTTTCTTCCCAGTGGTTGTCAAAGCTATTTTTCATTTTCAGTTTATATTCATAGGCCACATCAGTCCCTATCCATATACATTAGGATGTAAAGCATTTGCAGTCATTTCTGTTGACCTCTTCTTCCAACTGCTTTATACTTGTTTAGTTGTTGTTTTTTTCTTTGATAGATTTTATTGGTGTTTCCAAACCTAACATGGCTAGTTTTTCTTATAGTTGTATATTCTTCAGTTGCTGGTTTATGACTAATAATAAGTGACACAATTGTTTGAGATTCTCAACCTTTATACACTTACTACATTTGTTTGAATCAACAATAAAAGATTGAATAACTTATTTGTCCAAGTGAGTTTTTTTAAATGTTCCCATTAATGGAGCTGGCGGAGAGATTCTCACTATCAACGTAAGACCCTGATATAGCATTTGTGATAATCTTACGGTGAGTACACATCTGAAAGATGTTGGCGCAATATTTAATTTCCGGCCAAATCGGGATGACATATCTGCCGGATCATACAGTGTGTACGCCCGATTGTGCGCTCCCACAGGCTGCATGCCACACCTTCTGGTGCAGGCCAACCAGAAAATATCGTGTACGATGTCACGTTGCCACAGGCTGCCTGGCATTGTACATCGTGCAGTCATCCCCTGCATTGTGTAAGTGTGTATGCATGGCACGATGCAGGGACCCCTCACACGTCAGATCGGCCCTGAACACATTGCTCTGATGTGTACTCTGCCTAAGACAGGAATAAAGCAGGAAAAACTGATTTGGCTCGTATCGAGTTTGTCGCATTAAAAAAATAATTTGAAGAAAACTGGCTTTAAAAATGTTAATTGTGAACAGTTTTATTTCAGAATGCATTTTTAAAACAATGTTATAAAAAAAATAAAAAACATATTGAATATACTTACATAATATACATGTTTCTTTGGAGCCTTAAAACATTTTCATAAAGGACGTTTTTAGTTTAGACCGTACAAATTGATCAATTCCCTGAAAACAGCTATTAGCACAATACCCCAAACTGTTCGATGAATCTGACCGTCTCTGTCTCTTTATGTATTGTAGTTCTTGTGTAGTTTCTAGTGTTTACCACTATTGAAACAGCTTCATCAACATAAACATATATGTACAAGATAGATAGTGCTAAAGGAATTGTTATCACAGCTTTCAGCAAATTTGTACAAAACTTTTTTTACATTTATATAAGGGCCTGCCAGCATCACCAATGTATACAGAGAAAAACTAGCCGTCGGACAAATATTTCCTAAAGAGCTCAATTGCAACAGTGACATCTAGGGACTGAAGAAGGTACTGCAACCCATTAAGTAGGCTGAACCAATCCTGTTAGAGTAATGCTAATTTATCACAGTGGTTCTATTTTCTTGAATAAAAAAGGAAGCACTATTAAAGCATATATCAAAAGAAAATATTTGTTGCTTCATCAGGAAAACTATATAGCAGCGCAACCAGTGCTATTTTGTTCTATACAAAAAGACACCAGTACTCACCTAAAATTACAAGTTGATACAAGATACCTTCCACACCCTGGATAAGTGTGCAGCTCTTATTTTATTCATTGCAATGATTTCTTCCTGTTTGTGGAACAAGTTATAAGAATTTAAAATTAGACAGTAAAAGGTGCCAGTACTGAGTATCCCACAAAAATAGCACTGAGCACAGCCAAATTATAAGAGGCCACATGTTTGAGTCGGGTTTAGTATGAAATACCTACAATTAAAGTCCCGACGGTCAAAATACCGACAACAATTGACCAGCGGTCAAAATCCCACAAGGTCAAAATATCGACAGTCAAAATACCGACATTTAAAATATTGACAAGGTCAAAATACTAACATTTTAAATGTCGACAGGTTAAAAAAGTCGACAAGGTTTTTGTATGTCGACATGGACTCCGTATACGCGTACCGCAGCCCATCGCCTGGCTTGATATGCTCACCATGCTTTGGACACGGTGCCTCACTGCACTCGGCACACTATTATATTCCCCATCCAGGTCCACTGGGATGGTAAAGTATAAACAAGTCGG
This sequence comes from Pseudophryne corroboree, assembly GCF_028390025.1. Lineage (NCBI taxonomy): Eukaryota > Metazoa > Chordata > Amphibia > Anura > Myobatrachidae > Pseudophryne > Pseudophryne corroboree. Next base: position 191,976,121 of record NC_086448.1, read on the forward strand.
TTTCAATGAAAAAAATCATAAAAAACTCACTTTTTAAATGTCGGTATTTTGACCTTGCGGGATTTTAAATGTCGGTATTTTGACCTTGTCAGTATTTTGACGTTGTTGGGATTTTGACCGTCGATCAATGGTTGTCTGTATTTTGACCATCGGGATTTTGATTGTAGGTAAATTGACTGCATCCCGTTTGAGTCAAGGAAATCAATCAGTACTTCTGACACTGATACAAGCCAGTCATACTAATTGATCAGAAGACATCTTATTGCATTTTGCTGTATGCTGTTTGCATCATAAGGTAGAGGATGTAATTGATTATTAAGGGGAAAAAAACCAGTATGCACGTTTCCCATTTCAGATGTGTTATCTTACATTTTTATTAGACTATTAAGAGGGGAAAAGGTAATTTTAGGGATTTTGTTAATAATAGTTTTGTTTTTTTATTGCTTTACAATTAAGGCCAGTTACATACTGGTAAAATATCATGGCAATGCAATCATCTTTGGTATACAATGGTAATTAAAACTTGTGTCCATAAAAGACCTATTAATAGTCAACCAATCTTATGTTTTAAGCAGGTGAAGGGATTGCAAAGCTCATTGGGGGTCATTCCGAGTTGTTCGCTCTGTATTTTTCTTCGCATCGCAGCGATTTTCCGCTAACTGCGCATGCGCAATGTTCGCACTGCGACTGCGCCAAGTAAATTTGCTATGCAGTTAGGTATTTTACTCACGGCATTACGAGGTTTTTTCTTCGTTCTGGTGATCGTAGTGTGATAGACAGGAAGTGGGTGTTTCTGGGCGGAAACAGGCCGTTTTATGGGAGTGTGTGAAAAAACGCTACAGTTTCTGGGAAAAACGCGGGAGTGGCTGGAGAAACGGAGGCGTGTCTGGGCGAACGCTGGGTGTGTTTATGACGTCAAACCAGGAACGACAAGCACTGAACTGATCGCAGATGCCGAGTAAGTTTGAAGCTACTCAGAAACTGCTAAGAAGTGTCTATTCGCAATTTTGCTAATCTTTCGCTCGCAATTTTGATAAGCTAAGATTCACTCCCAGTAGGCGGCGGCTTAGCGTATGCAAAGCTGCTAAAAGCAGCTTGCGAGCGAACAACTCGGAATGACCACCATTGTGTGCATAATACTTACTAGCCAACAAGATACTATTTTTTATTTTGGAAGTGCAGGGGGTATGGTGGCGTAATTTGTGGCATTGGACACCAGAAGTGGGGCCATAATAACACAATTCAATGCAAACTATTATTATACCCCTAAACCCCCCATTTCACTAAGAAAGTGGGTGGCATGCAGGAGGCTGTCCTACTCTCTTGAGAGTTCAGAACAAGCTGCCAAATTTTTACTCTATCCTTTATAACATGTATGCTGAGAGAAAGTCCTCTGTTTTTAATACCTCAGTGGCTGACAAGATGTAGAGCGCAAGCAGCAGCTTTGGAAGAGAAGCCAGCAGCCTCTTACATGTGAAACTGTTGGTTTGTGCTGCTACTCCTTAATGTCTGTCTTAACCTTGGAGTGTGGTGCTTGGCTGTAAAGTCAAAGACAAATGTAACACCCCCATACCAGGAGACAGCAATAGGAGTATAATGCTGGAGGAGTGGTGTCATTTTTGGGGGGGTGTTTTCTCCCAGGGGTTGTACCAGCTCTAGCCTTTAGTGATATATTTCAGTGTGGATGGATGTGATGTCTTCTAATGCTAACATAAGATTAAGTTACTGATCTCTAGCACCCACTGATCTCCTAGAACTGCTGTACAGTGATATAACATTGTGTTCTATATTGGTTAACAATCCTTATTATATTTATTTCCCCCACAAAGGAAACCAACGCTGAAGGAATGTATTGCTAGCTTTATTATTCTCTTAAATCTCCAAGATTTTTAAACAATTATTATGTCCAACACATGGGACCAAGGATTCCACAGCTGAGGAGAAGATCCCCAGTCCCACACTCTTCCAGTGCTAAATATTAATTTAGACCTCTACAAATGGAGATGACTGACACAGCTAATTTAACAACCTGCACCAAGACCCTTCATTTGTAGCATGCATTCCCTAGCAAAAGGGAGGGTCATTAGCCAATTAATTTGTATTTGCAGTGTTGACACAAGCCAAATACTATCTACAGTGTATCCGGAAAGTATTCAAAGCGCTTCACTGTTTCCACATTTTGTTATGTTAAATCCTTATTCCAAAATGGAATACATTTATTTTTCCCCTCAAAATTCTACACACAATACCTCATAATGACAACCTGAAAAAGGATTTTTTTTGAGATTTTTGCAAATGTATTAAAAATAATAAACTAAGAAATCACATATACAGTTGTGCTCATAAGTTTACATACCCTAGCAGAATTTGTGATTTTCGGGCCATTTGTCAGAGAATATGAATGATATTTTTACAAACTTTTCTTTCACTCATGGTTAGTGGTTGGGTGAAGCTATTTATTGTCAAACAACTGTGTTTACTCTTTTTAAATCATAATGACAACAGAAACTACCCAAATGACCCTGATCAAAACTTTACATACCCCAGTTCTTAATTCCGTGTATTGCCCCCTTTAACATCAATGACAGCTTGAAGTCTTTTGTGGTAGTTGTGGATGAGGCTCTTTATTTTCTCAGATGGTAAAGCTGCCCATTCTTCTTGGCAAAAAGCCTCCAGTTCCTATAAATTCTTGGGCTGTCTTGCATGAACTGCACGTTTGAGATCTCCCCAGAGTGGCTCAATGATATTGAGGTCAGGAGACTGAGATGGCCACTCCAGAACCTTCACTTTATTCTGCTGTAGCCAATGACAGGTCAACTTGGCCTTGTGTTTTGGATCATTGTCATGTTGGAACGTCCAAGTACGTACCATGCGCAGCTTCCGGGCTGATGAGTGCAAATTTTCCTCCAGTATTTTCTGATAACATGCTGCATTCATCTTACCATCAATTTTGACCAAGTTTCCAGTGCCTTTGTAGCTCACACATCCCCAAAACATCAGCGATCCACCTCCGTGTTTCACAGTAGGAATGGTGTACCTTTCATCATAGGCCTTGTTGACTCCTCTCCAAATGTAACGTTTATGGTTGTGGCCAAAAAGTTCAATTTTGGTCTCATCACTCCAAATGACTTTGTTCCAGAGTTTTGAGGCTTGTTTCTGTGCTGTTTGGAGTATTGTAAGCGGGATGCTTTGTGGCATTTGCGTAGTAATGGTTTTCTTCTGGCGACTCGACCATACAGCCCATTTTTCTTCAAATGCCTCCTTATTGTGCATCTTGAAACAACCACACCACTTTTTTTCAGAGAGTTCTGTATTTCAGCTGAAGTTATTTGTGGATTTTTCTTTGCATCCCGAACAATTTTCCTGGCAGTTGTGGCTGAAATTTTTGTTGGTCTACCTGACCGTGATTTGGTTTCCACAGAATCCCTCATTTTCCACTTCTTAATTAGAGTTTGAACACTGCTGATTGGCATCCTAAATTGCTTGGATATCGTTTTATATACCTTTCCTGTTTTATACAGTTCAATTACCTTTTCCCGCAGATCCTTTGACAATTCTTTTGCTTTCCCCATAATTCAGAATCCAGACATGTCAGTGCAGCACTGGATGAAAGATGCAAGGGTCTTTCAGGAGTCCAGAAACTCACTGACCTTTTATACACACACACTGATTACAAGCAAACAGAACACAGGTGAGGATGGTTACCTTTAGTAGCCATTCAAACCCGTTTGTGTCAACTTGTGTGCATGTTATCAGGCCAAAATCTCCAGGGTATGTAAACTTTTGATCAGGGTCATTTGGGTAGTTTCTGTTGTCATTATGATTTCAAAAGAGTAAACACAGTTGTTTGACAATAAATGGTTTCACCCAACCACTAACCATGAGTGAAAGAAAAGATTGTGAGTTATCATTCATATTCTCTGACAAATGGCCAGAAAATCACAAATTCTGCTAGGGTATGTAAACTTATGAGCACAACTGTACATAAGTATTCAAAGCCTTTGCTAAATACTTTGTTGATGCACCTTTAGCAGCAATTACACCCTCAAGTCTTTTTGAATATGATGCCACAAGCTTGGCACACCTATCTTTGGGCAGTTTTGCATATTTCCTCTTTGCAGAAGCTCTCAAGCTCCATCAGGTTGGTTGGGAAGCATCGGTGCACAGTCATTTTCAGATATCTCCAGAGATGTTTAATCAGATTCATGTCTGCGTTTTGGCTGGGCTATTCACGGACATTCACAGAGTTGTCCTAAAGCCACTCCTTTGATATGTGTGCTTAGGGCCGTTGTCCTGCTGAAAGATGAACCGTTGCCCCAGTCTGAGGTCAAGAGCACTCTGGAGCAGGTTTTCATCCAGAATGTCTCTGTACATTGCTGCATTCATCTTTCCCACTATCCTGACTAGTCTCCCAGTTCATGCCGCTGAAAAACATACCCACAGCATGATGCTGCCACAACCATGCTTCACTCTAGGGATGGTATTGGCAAGGTGATGAGCAGTGCCTGGTTTCCTCCAAACATGACGCCTGGCATTAACGCCAAAGAGTTCAATCTTTGGCTCATCAGACCAGAGAAGTTTATTTCTCATGGTCTAAGAGTCCTTCAGGTGAATTTTGGCAAACGCCAGGCGGGCTGCCATGTGCTTGTTACTAAGGAGTGGCTTCCGTCTGGCCACTCTACCATACAGGCCTGATTGGTGGATTGCTGCAGAGATGGTTGTCCTTCTGGAAGGTTCTCCTCTCTCCACAGAGGAATGCTATAGCTCTGACAGAGTGACCATCGGGTTCTTGGTCACCTCCCTGACTACGGCCCTTCTACCCCGATCGCTCAGTTTAGACGGCTGGCCAACTCTAGGAAGAGTCCTGGTGGGTCCGAACTTCTTCCATTCACGGATGATGGAGGCCACTGGGACCTTCAAAGTAGCTGATAATTTTCTGTACACTTTCCCAGATTTGTGCCTTGAGACAATCCTGTCTCGGAGGTCTATAGACAATTCCTTTGACTTCATGCTTGGTTTGTGCTCAGACATGCACTGTCCTGTGTGGGACCTTATATAGTCAGGTGTGTGTCTTTACAAATCATATCCAATCAACTGAATTTACCACAGGTGAACTCCAATTAAGCTGTAGGAACATCTCAAGGATGATCAGTGGAAACAGGATGCACCTGAGCTTAATTTTGAGCTTTATGGCAAAGGCTGTGAATACTTATGTACATGTGATTTCTTAGTTTTTTATTTTTAATAAATTTGCAAAAATATCACAAAAAACTTTTTTCATGTTGTCATTATGAGGTATTGGGGGTCATTCTGACCCGATCGCAGCGTGCTTTCATTCGCACAGCTGCGACCGGGCCACTACTGCGCACGCGCGGGGCCCGTAATGCACACGCGTGGCGTTGCCCGTAACGATGAAGGGAAAGAAGAAAGCGTTCGCAGCGGCGATCGCTTGAAGATTGAGTGCTGGTGGGCGTTCCTTGGTGGCAACACAGCATCCGGAGCCGTTTTCAGGGAGTGGTAAGAGAAACGCAGGCGTGTCAGGGCGGGTGTTTGACGTCAGAGCCAGGACCGAACAGGCTGGCAACGTCGCAGCTGTTAAGTAAGTGTAGCCCTACTTACAAACTGCACAAATTTATTCCCCACAGCAGGGCTGCACAAGCGAACGCAGCCTTGCTATGGGGAAAACCCCACCCCCATAGGCAGAGTATAGTTGAGCGCACGGGCTGCAAAAAGCAGCTTTGTGCGATCAACTCGGAAAGAGGGCCATTGTGTGTAGAATTTTGAGGACAAAAATGAATTTATTCCATTTTGGGATAAGGCTGTAACATAACAAAATGTGGAAAAAGTGAAGCGCTGTGAATACTTTCTGGATGCACTGTATGTATTACACTAACTTGGCTGTTCTATACATTTGCACACCAGGGTTAATCTTGATATAAAATAGCTTGAAAATTTTATTTTGCTTTGTGCTAGGCCTTGGGAATTGTATATTATGTATCAGAGAGACACCGTTATACGCCTGTGGGAATGAAACACTTCCAAAGGTTTTGCAATAGCCACTGGCGCAGTATAAAAAGGAGGACAATAAATGACACAATCTAGACGTGCTGATAAGATGAATCACTACTTGGGGATCAAATCCAGAGGTGAAATGTTCCCAGCTCTGACTTGGCCAATCCAGGAACATGATAAAGAACCACTAATCGTAATCCTAAAAGCACAAGCTGCTTTATATAATATACACACCTCTTATATCTGTATATTTCCATTTTATGACAGAACGTGAGATTATTAGTTTTTATTTGTAGTTACATGTGCTGAGTGCAAACTATTTTTCTGTCTTAAACACCATTTCAGGCCTAGGGACCGCTGACATGAGTGGGATTGAGGGACAAGAAGGCTGATGAATATCATGAAATATCTACCAAACTCAAAGCAATGTCTTCAGTTTTGACACGTCCCTAAAACTAATCAGGATCATATTTTACCATATAAAAGATGCATTAAACATTCTTAAAAATTGGGTCCGGGGGTGCTGCGGGTGTGGGAAAGGCTAGGTGCGGGGGTGCCGCGAGTGGGAGAGGGGCGGGTGCTGTGGGTGGGGGGTGGGCAGTTTCGGGGGTGCTGCGGGTGGGAGGTCCAGAGGAGACGCTGGTGGAGGAGGGGCAGGGGTGCCGCGGGTGGGGGAGGGGCAGGTGCGGGGGGTGCCACGGATGGGGTCCGGAGGTGCTGCAGGTGGTGGAGGGGTGGGTGCAGGGGTGCTGCGGGTGGGGTAGAGGGTCTGGAGGCGCCGGTGGTTGGGGAGGGCGGGTGCAGGGGTACTGTGGATGGGGGAGGGGTTCTGGGGGTGCTGTGCGTTGGGAAGGGGCAGGTGTGTGAGTATAATGGGGTTCCCTGAAAACTCACCTCTTCAGACAAGCGTATCAAATTCCAGACCCACCCACATAACCTTCAGTGCTTCCCTATCTAATTACATCCTCTCTATACAGTACACATAACATCACATATCTTGTCTTTATTTACTCTCACACCCTCCTGACACTTGGCCAACATTGCGGGGTGATCATATCATAATACCCATTAAGAATTTAGCAATCTGGTGGACCATTATGCAATAGGTAGCAACTATCCTTGTGTATCTATGCCTATTTCCCTACAGATTGTAAGCTTGTGAGCAGGGTCTTCCTACCTCTATGTCTGTATGTTTTTACCCAGTTTTATTCTATTACTGTTGTTCTAATTGTAAAGTGTAATGGAATATGCTGCGCTATATAAGAAACTGTTAATAAATAATAAATAAATAATAGTATATGTAATGGGGGGTACACTGTGGGGGGTATATATAATGGGGTGGAGTACACTGGGGAGTATATATAATGGGGTGGGGTACACTGTGGTGGGTATATATAATGGGGATGGGTACACTGTAGGGGGTATATATAATGGGGATTGGTACACTGTGGGGGGTATATATAATGGGGTGGAGTACACTGTGATGGGGTACACTGTGGTGGGTATATATAATGGGGATGGGTACACTGTGGGGGGGTATATATAATGGGGATGGGTACACTGTGGGGGGTATATATAATGGGGATGAGGTATGTATAATGGGGTTGGGGTATCAGGGGAGACTCCCCACCATGGGTCCCTCACCTTCCCTGGCCAGCTCGCCTCTCTCCATCCCGCTGGCCGGAGCTTCTCCTCCTCGGCCCTGCAGGCAGGTGGCGCTGGAGCTGTCACTAGGTCAGTCCGGGGACCGGCATGAGGCCTACACCGCCGCCCAGCCTTGAGTCAGCGGAGAGGAGTCAGCGGGGAGAGCGGCATCCAGTAGCCGGGGCGCAGGGACCACAGAGCTGCCCCCACCCAGGGTATATACAGGGGGCGTCCAGTCCTACACATAGCCCCGTACTCCGGGGGTTACAGTGCCGCTAGTACCGCATGCTGGGGGTTATAGCAGCAGGGACGTGCGATGAGGTGTTTGGCCAGATATTTGCCCAGATCTGTGACTCATTTCCTAGTGCTGTGTGACTCCGCCCAGCGTTATACACACAGTCACAGAGTCACAGATCTGGGCAAATATACAGTATAGGAGATATATCACAATATACAATGCACAGTGTCACCTCCAGCACACAGGATACTTTATATTGAGGATAATCCAATTTAATGTCTGAAGGTTTTAATGAACTCTGTATATTAAAAGTTGGGAGTTGATTTACACTGCATTGCCAAGTGATTGTATAATTCATCCTTATTTTTGGTGGAGGTGACCACCTAACAACTATTTAATGTGAGAAATATGTATCCTATATTCTGGTTGACCCCTGATGAAGTCTTTTAATAGATGAAAAGCATTGGGCATATGAGAATGGTGCATATTACTCTGTTTAAAAACCTCAAAGGATACAAGTACCATCTAGAACAATATGGAAAGAGGTTCTATTCCATCCTAACAGAGATTAAAAATTACACCTGATCTCTAACAACTCCAACACTGTGTACTGTATATTGTGATATATGTTATACCTTGGTTTTAATGTATTTAGATTTTTGGATTTTAATAACTGCATGAAATGAAAATATGCGGCAATTTGATGGGACATATGATAAAGAGATATATCAGAAACCAAATAGATTGGTGCAATATTGCTGAAATCCTGATTTATAGGATAATTGCTAAAACGTGTTTTAGATTATAGCACCCTTTTGATCACCATACAAACAATAGTATCTTTCAGAACCTGTACTGGTAGGTTCTTATCAAGAGGTGCAGCTTGAAGTATTCTTACAAGTATTTTGCAAAACATTTTAGAAAATCCAAAACTGAAAAAGAGCACATTGGGACTATCTATTTATTGTGTGTATGTATATATATATATATATATAAAGGCAAAAAATATAAATATCTTCAAGATTATATGCAGTGCTGTAGACAGCTCTACAAGGCCCGGGTAAAATTTTGTGGCGGGCCTAATCACATAACCCGTGGTCATGCCCCCTTCTCAAAAAATGTAAAATTATTTGTAGCACCGCAAAGCAGAGCTTCGCAACGAGTATGGGGGCGCTTTGAGCATCACAGACAGAAACAAATCCTGGCAGGGGAACCACGATCAAAGTGATCACTATCCCCACCACTCTCCCCCCACCGGCAGAGACTTATGCTGCTACTCAGTGGCAGCAGCCTGTTTGGCCTCACTGCAGCCCAGCACACAGCAGCTGGGCTGGTGAGAGTGGCTGCTCTGCTGTCAGGTAAGGGGATGGGGAGCTGACAGCGGACTCGGGTCCCTCCATCAACCCGGTAATACGTACCCCCCACCCTTCTAGGCAGCCCTGAGTATACAAATATATAACAAAACAGGGTGCTAGGAAGTTAGGAAGCAATAGTGATGTCCTTACAAACCAATAAATGAATATCATTAAAAAATAATTATATCTGAACACAGAAACCCCCTTTAAAGGGCTTGCTCATACACATGTATTGGTGCCTATTAATGAAGTGCACCAATTCTGCAAACCAGTTTTTGCATCTCACCATTTTGCAGTGGGAGCAGGGCCCTAAGTACCTACTGTCAGTGCTGCAACCCTATCACCTGACCTTTGCGAATCACCTTAGCAGGCAGGAGCAAAAGAGAGGTTGCAGCAGCCTCTGCCCTATCTGACAGGGAGCGTGGCGTTGAGCAGTGACATCATAGCCTGGTGCCTTGCCACCAGATCATCACTAACAATGAGGAGCAGCAGCCAACAGATAAGCTGTTGACTAAATGTCTGGCACTCAAGGTCTGATTTAGAGTCGTACACAATACCGATATTCACCTAGTTGAAGACTATTTGCAACTGCACAGGAGGAAAAAAAAAATTCATACTTCTACGGTGCATACACTAAACAAAGTGTACGCACAAACGTGTTTTTGTGACCGGGACAGACGGTATCAGAAAGGTGACAGAAAGGTGATGAGCACTCCTGTGAGGTGACTGGGAGGTGGCTAGTAGTACACGCTCAGCGAGCGTAATATGGGAGTACATACTGCAGGCGTGTCAATGGAAGCGGCTGCATTCACAGAAGCACGGCCGCAGGCATAGCAAGCCATGGACAGATGGAAACACTGTACCTGCCATAGGGCTGGTGCAAGCTTCGGAGGTGTGACCGATGGTGGCATATAAGGAGGACAACGCCAAATCGGTATTACAGCATACAATGGCGCTAACAGTGGGCATCTGAGTCCTTGCACATTCAGCTGTACAGGGAAGGAGTTTGTATGCCACTGCATAAACTCGCAGATGGACAACATCCAATAGACCTTGCTATGTGCATTTCTCAGGCCCTCAGTGTGGTGGGGCCCAGTGGCATATTTATAATGGGTGAAGTGTGTGCGGTGCACACAGGCCTCTCGGGTCCAGGGGGCCCACACCGCACTCCCTGCAGCGATTTTTCAGTACTCACCTCTCCGGAGTTTAGTGGTGCTACGGAAGCCCTGCAAAGTCAGCGGTGGCAGCTATTTTCCCAGAGTTTAGTACATGTGCAGTAGGGGGGAATCGCTGGAAAAATGGCTGCTGCACCATTTTCCTGGATTCCTGTGCATGCGCAGTAGACTCTAGCACCATGCTAGATTCTACTTGTGCCCGGCGCCATGACTCTGACTATGCTGTCTGGCTGCTGCCGAGAGAGAGAAAGGGGCCACAGTTGGAGACTGCACACGGACCCACTCCTCTTTCAAAACGTCCCTGTTGGTGCCGCAGTGACCTAAAAAATGAACAGTGTCATAGAATTTATGCTAGCTATAGGAGGATCTGCTGAGACCATTCTGCATACAAACCAGTTGCTTTAAAGTCTGTCTCCTACTGCACAGTCTATTTTGTTCACTTGGGCCCTTCATGTGCGACTTTGAAATATTTATTTCCCATAACAATAAAATAACCTATTATTTTAATGTAGTGAAGGTATAATAAAACAAGATTAAAACGGATGTTTTATGCACGTCTGGCTGCAGGCACTCAGATGATTATCCGATCAATTTACACAAGATTGCTATGAAAATAAATGATATGGTTAAATACATCAGATCTCAACTAACTTTATAACATAAAATATCCCATAATATAATTGGTTAATGAGTGTATTTTACTTAAAGGCCAAGGTTGTCCCAGGTCTTTTCTCAGTATGACAAATCACAGGTCAGATTTTTATTTAACCAAGGTACTTTTTTTAATGAACTATACGAAAAAGTCTATTTATTATGTGATTGTGAATGAGAGGAGACCTAAATGTCTGGTCGGCTAGCTGACCCGAAGAAAATCATTGGTTCTGAAAGTGGAATTTATCTATTCAAACTAAACTGTACATGTCTATTAGTTCACAGCTATGTATTACAAAACCTGTAAAATCCGTTCGCCAAAAGTCTGAGTAATTTACATTTGTAATGTGACTCTATGGACATTTTTCAAAATAAAATTTACTATGTATCATTCCTGATCTTCCATCACAACATCTACATCTGGGAGTCGTTAAAAACTCATCTTATCCATATAGTATATAGGGCAATTTGATTTCTGATGAAGGCACAAAAGTTTATAGACTATTGCACAAAATAACCCATTGAATAAGATCATTACCACGAGGCTAAGCCCAATTTAGAGTACTGCGTTCTAATATGATTCATTTCTTGTTATTTCTCGCGCTTTGCATAAGCCAAAACATTTTACATGTCAGAGTGCGGACCCTCTATGACTGTGAAGAGGTTAATGGGCAGATTTACAATGCTGACTTTACCTAATGAGCTGTCTAATTTATAGTCTTAAAGACTGCAAACGATGCAAAAGGATGCAGGGCTGAGCCACAGTAACAAATTATACCACTAACAGCTAAATTATGTAGATTGCAATGGTAACCAAAGCTACACATTAACCCACCACCTTCCAGATGTTGAGGCAGCAGTGTCCTTGCAGAAAAAACATTCTAAGGGGGGAATTCAAATGTTTGAAAAGTCGATTGGGTGTCTGTTTTTTCCTGTCTATTAGATAGGAAAAAACAGACACCCAACTGACTTTTCAAACAATTGAATATCCCCCTATAAGTTTTCAAAAACAGTTTAGCGCGGCCTCCTTCACTTACAAAAGGTAAATTCATAGTATAAAAGCAATAACCAAAATTCATAACAAAACAAATTATTGCAAACCGCTAGAAAGCAGCTTTGTAGTTTTGTTTTATATCAATGTCGTAGAGAAAATTCATACTAGATATGCACGCACAGCAGCCACATGAAGAAGTAATGTGCATGAGTTGGGAACTAATTATAGGGTTAAAGTTTTCAAAAAGTTTAACAAACATTATTTTGAATGCTACGGTGCAGATAGATTTCAGAGAAAATAATAAAAAATACATTACAATTGTGTAGTGGAAGTTTGCAATTTTGTGTGTTGGGGATGGGGTGGGGGGGGGGGGTTTGCACAACTGGTGAGATACTTGTAAATGTATTAGAGCAGGGCTGGCCAAACCGGTCCTCGAGATCTACCAACAGTTCATGTTTTCCAGGCCTCCTGGATATCTGTAGAATTGTCAGTTAGGAATGAATGCAGCACATCTTAATTAGTAATTACTACACTTGTGCTCCAGCTAGGAGGTCTGGAAAATGTGAACTGTTGGTAGATCTCGAGGACTGATTTGGCCAGCTCTGTATTAGAGTAACCATAGGTGGCACTAACTACAGATTTATAATGTTGCTTTTCCCCCCCCTCTGTAAGCTACAGATCATAATGTCAGGCAATTAGTGATAGCAGTTGTTTTGCAGGACTGTGAAAAGTTACAAGTCACTGAGGAGCCTGTGTATCATTGGTGCAGGCAGGGCCCACAAACATTATCTTTCCTTATCACTGCATATCACAGCAATAATGAATTCAATAAGGGCTATTTATCAATGTGTAATTGCTTGGACAGTGGCTCCCATAACAGCGTGTCCCAGCGAAGAGTAAATAGCAAAGTGATGTCAAGCTCTAACACTCTACAGTCACGTCAAGACCTGTGTGCCCATCAGTCCGTGCATGTGCAAACGTAGGATACTGCAAAGGGATCCCGCGGTATGCGGTTAAATTACCGTCTGTCGGGATCCCAATGGTCAGGATACCGACGCCGGAATCCCCACAGCCGGGGAAATGCCTGCGGTCGGAATCCTGACCCAAGCCCGGTAATCCCACTCAGGCAGTGGTCCATAGCACCACCTGGGGGGAATATAATAGTGTGGCGACCCGGGCCTGAAGTGAGCCCATGAGGGGACAGGGATACGCTGCGCTCGCTGCCAGGATTACGGCTGTCAGGTTCCTGGCGTTGGTCACCTGACCTCCGAGAAACCCGACTGCCAGGATCCCATACCGATCCCCTATAGGCTACTACTGCTGATGCCATCTGAAGATACAGTTATCTATTGGAGGCTCAAGCTCTGAAAACTTTTCTTTTCTGAACTTGATAGACTAAAGAACAAAGAATGAAGTTCCCATTGAAAAAAAAGGGGCCTGCAATACTGAGATGAATGTGGGAGATATCGCTGATGACTCCTGCATTTTGATAAATAGCAGTGATAAAAAATAATTTGCAACTGTTGTTTCTGCATTTTGGGGTGATAATATTAATAAATAGTCTCCTGGGGGAGGAAAACTAACAAGATAATAACAGTATCCCCCCATGATGTACACTAAGATCCATAGAGCATAGATATCCATTATACCAGATTTAAATGATACACATATTTGATGATAATGTCCCTTTATCTATATCATATTTATCAACATCATCTTTAATGTACGATTACGCTGAACAATGCATTTTGCATTAAGTCCTGTAGAAGAAACCTTTTTTCTTTTATAACTATCCTCGCTTGCCTACAGCACATGAGGCCTTACAAACTGATCAGTTCCCTTTAATGACAGTTGCTATCGGTAACAACTGCAAAAATCCTCTTCCCATCTGATCAGGCTTGTCTGTATATTCCTTTATCTAAGTTAGGTATATATAAACAACCGTTTTGAGAAAATGCATCGCATCCCTGAACATTAACCAACGGGAATTATTTATTGGGATACTGTAGAACAGTACTTGTGTGAGACATATGATCGCCCGATGCTGTATCGATTACTGGATGTGTCGGAATCAGCAGGTATCTGTATCCCAAAACATTTCTCAGTAACCCAGCATCTCAGGGACACTGCATTTTTTCATCTTCTATATGAATATTAACATACAAACACATTTTTTTTCCTATAGAAAAGCAGAATATGTGACGAGTAATTTTACCTTTACATATTAGGAAGAATGTGTCAACATGAAAGCGATGAAGATTTTAAAATACATATAGCCTATGAACATTTGATGTGGCCTTCAGCATTCTGCTTAGCTTTGCTAGTTCCCATGTTTTGTGTTTACCTTGCTGAGTGTGAGTCTGCAGAGATGAATCATATACCAAGAACGCAAATATATGTTCAATTGCTGCTCACATCAATGTTCTGATGCTGGAACAGTCCTAACATGGTCTGTTCATACTCCTTAGCACACTAGAACCATACAAAAAGGTGAGGCACTTTTTCCATGTTCCTAAGATGTCAATACAACTAAAGGAATGCAAAAATGCAGGTAAACGTAACATGCTACGACACAAAATTGTACTTGATGCCCCCATAATGAAAACAAATGTGCAGAGAGATTTATACTTTATAAGATTTTCAAGAATAACACACAAAGATCCAAAATGAAATGATGTTATATTTTAATATATAGTTACTTTTTGTTTAGCTGTTAACTTATAGAAGCTTAGTTCTGTATAAGAGTATATTTTCATGTACATAGGTATTGATATTTAAAAGCTACAGGTTTAATGTAGATATATGATATTAAAAAAATCAAGTAAGGCAAAACTCTTGCACACTTTAGGGGAATCCATTTGTTTAAAGTGGATTTTGTCTCTACTACTGATTTATGATTTTAAACTGATTTGCGTTCAGATTCCTCATTCATTGTGGTGATTTAATGCTTCCAGATACCCTAAGATCTTATTAGTTTAATGCAGTGGTTCTCAAACTGTGTGTCGTGGCACCCTCGGGTGCCTCGGGACACTTGCAGAGGTGCCTTGGATTGGTTGTCCAGGCCCAATTCAAATTTATGGTCAATATAATAGGCAAAACCAGTGGCGGTGGTTGACAATCCAAAAATATGTGGACAAACAGAAGTAAATCTTGTTCCTCACTAAATAATTGAAGCTATAAACAGAATTTACTTAATTTCATATATTTTTTATAAATTTCTCCATAAGAAACTATTGGCCTAGGGCCGCTGTGAAAAAATACTGATACTCTAGGGCACCATGATTCAAAAAAGTTGGAAACCACTGGTGTAATGTATAGTAAACCATAGCCTCTGTATCGATTCACTATTACTACTCTGCACAATTATACAGGAGAGAAAATGTACATATATCTTTAACAGATGACATGAAAGAATTCTGATTACATTCCTGTGTAAGCTAATGCACAAAGATAAATAAATGCATTACATGAATCAATTAACTATTTATTATCATTCAATAGGAGTTATATATGGGCAATAGTAATACACAGAGCATATGCAGAAATAGGTTACAGTGCACTTAGAGGGAAAAATCTCGTCTTCAAACTATAAACTTAGTAATTAAAAGCACAAGAGTGCGTTGAAAAAATATCACTCAAATATATCTACTTTCTCTGCCTTCATTTAAAGACTGGAAAACTTTAAAGTTACACTGTTACTTACAGTTATGGTACCAGATTTTCCAGTGACCAATAAACAGGTAGGTTAGAGTGACATGGAAAATTTAGCTAAAAACCAGATTGACTGTCTAGCCGTCCACAGAATCAGCTCTTTTGTAAGTGTTGAAGGACATCAAACAAGCTTTCATTTACTTGCCTAATAAGCCCGTTCTGGATTTTGGGCAAGAGTTTCATTGCAACATCTACTTAGCATGATTGGAACCTTTTATGTTCTCCAGCGAATTATGAATTTAATTTATTGTATATGGCAGTTTTCAATAAAAATATAATCAATGATTTTAGTGTGATGACAAATTCAAGCTCATGGATGGGAAGGAAACTTCAATATTAGCATAATGTTTATATTTTTAAATTAACTTTTAATAGAAGATGCTATAGATAGAGTTTATTATTAGCAAAACGTATTCTGTTCCAAAGCTGGGAGCATGCTGTGTCTAATTTCACTACAGAACACTGGTCTAAAGCTGTGGTTTTTTTAAGCTTGTGCCCTGCGATCCAAAACGGTTTTCTCATTTTGTAAAATTATTGGGGTGCCAATTAATAAACTGCTAATTCATCTTTTAAGAGCATTTACGGAAACATCTAATTTCCTGCTAGAACAAAATTAAATAGAGTTTATTTAAAATCTAGCCAGTTCTAGAGTGATTAAAAAGAAATAAATTATTCATTTAAAGTTGAACCACTGGTCCTGAAGCTGACTCCCAGCTTTGAGTTCCAGGCCGATAAAGGTTAAGAACCTCCAGTGTACAGAGCAAGTTAATCCTCTGATGCACGGCCCAGGGCTGGTTCACACTAAACTGTTAATCGCCCACCATTTATCAAACATTCCTGTGTGGCTTTATACATGGACTTTTTTGTACAGTATATTACAGTTCCCAAGTTTCTGTTAATTATGAAAAAAATATGTAAAAATTCCTCTATCTTGTGAAGATGATCTAAAAATATTCCTATTGTTTGTCTACATGCAGATCTAATGAAACATATATTTTTGCTTTATTTTGAGGATAGTAACACAGTTTTACAATTCTGCACTCAGGTCATTGTCTCAGCATCACTGCTCTCACAGACTTTCTCAAATTACCAGACCCATCACACATATGCTGACCCTATTGAATATACAGTATGTCTAGGATTGACTTTGCTTAAATCAGTGAGGATCTCCCCAATATTATATTATTCTGCAGATACCTTCTCAGTCTGTGAAAATGCACTGAGTGCATTTATACTGTAAACTGAATTAGGAAATGGTAGTTCTATGACAGGCATATAATAGATACAGTGCAGCAGGACAAAATAAAACATTTGGGTAACACTTAGCTACTAGAGCTCATTCGTATAAGTCAATCATTGCAAGACATTCAAATAAAATTTAGTTTTACAATCCACACATAACGCTTTAAAAAAACTTGACTATGATGCCACAAAGGTTACACAATGTTAGAGCTTAAAAAAACCCCAATAAACAAAGATTCAGCTATAGATTAAACAGTGTAAATGACCGGTTGAAATGGACTCATTAACATTAGAACAGCATATAGGCACATCAGCCCATGCATTGGGTATAGATACCTATATATATATCTATAAACCTAAATGTGAGTGTGTGTGTGTGTGTGTGTGTGTGTGTGTGTGTGTGTGTGTGTGTGTAGATAGATAAATATATACAAACACACACACACACACACACACACACACACACACTTACAGATAAATAGATATCTATAGACACACACACACCCCCACACATACATACATACATACAAACATACATACATACTACAAACATACATATATTTGTTTTTTTCTTTTGTATTGTTTTCAGCGTGCATTTGGTAGGAGTTGCTATATAAGATCCCCAAGTGTTTCCAGTGTGGGAACCTTTGTGCATTCCTCTATGCATTTTGCTGACCACTGTTTTCTTGGTTTGCACATCTACCCTAATGCACTGCATGGGGCATTTTATCTTCACAACCTGTTCCCTCCTGATAAATTGGTTAAAATTCTACTTTGTCAATCACTTTACAAAAGTTTTAACACTATAATGACTCACTCTTGACCTGTCCTGTAGACAGACTAGCAACTGAACCCTATAAGTCTACCAGTATGTTCTTTACCACCGAACTTTAACTATTGCCAGTTAATGTTATAAACATTGGTCCTGGTTTTGATCTCCCTTCTATCCTGGTGACCCTCCAGACCTTAGTGTACCCCCCTTTCCTTTTCCCGCTTTCTTCTCTGTTCATGTTTTGGGATGGGTGGAGATGTAATAAGAAGATCAGGGTCTTTGGAAAACCCCAATGAAGGACCTCTTGTCTTTTAACCTTTGCTTGAGGTCACAAGGTAAAGGTGAGATACAGAAGAACTGTCCTGAGTCAAGTAACACAAAGTTTCATTTCTGCCACCTGCACACATGAAAGCACCGAGGCTCTGACTGACAGCCCTTAATTAACACAGTCCTGTATTTTACAGCCTTGTTAAATTTGCAGGTTCTGTCATCTGTCTCTAAAGCTTCAGTCGTTTTTGTAGGTAAACTGAATTCTGTGTCGAAGAAATTACAAGTCAATTAATCCCTTTTCATTAACCAGTACTAATAACACTGCCACAAAGGAAGAACATCTTGAAATCAAAATTCCCACCAAAAGTCACAGTGCATTAAGCAATTAGCAATGCACAAAATAAACATGTATGTTTAGCCAGTGTTTGTCTGTGAGGCAGACTGCACTGTCAGCATTTCTAACCTCTGAACCCTTCACTATCTGAAGCTGTTAATCATACCCTCTTACTAGGCTGCAGAATGATGTAATGGCCTTCTGTCCAGCATTATTCCCAGAGATGTCTGCGAGGAAAACATACAAATACTGACACCTAACAACCAAATACGCACAGCGCACACTGCAACGCAGGCAGCAGTACCCGTCATCCTGCAATGTGGAGGCGAATGGGCGCATTTTCACTAGCACACGAAAAGCTAAAAAGTGTGTGTGTGTGTGTGTGTGTGTGTGTGTGTGTGTGTGTGTGTGTGTGTGTGTGTGTAGCTAAAAAGTGTGTGTGTGTGGGAGGATGGGGGGGGGGGATAATAAGTCCATTATTAATTGCAATGTACTAATTGGTCTTGTATCCAACATAAAAACATATGATCCTAGATATGGTAAACATTTGTCTAGTTGATTGGAATAAAGTGTTTAAAAATAATATTATTATTATTATTATTATTATTATTATTATTATTATAGGAAAAATGTTAGTCTATAAATAATACATTACTTGTGTTACATGTGTCTCAGGATTATTACACAGTTTCTGTATCCCCTAATGATTGGTTTAATACTCAAAGACATTTATGCTGTGGCACTTTTCACCTTCTGGTCCTGCGTATTCTGTGGCTTGCCCTATAACTGAACGCCCTAATGACTCCATGCCACTTACACAATGGGAGGGTTATCTGACAGTTACTTATTGTTTTGTGTATTATTTTGTTGAGGCGGGGAGGATGGCAGTGCAGAGTGGCGTCTTCTATGCTGGGTAATGGCACCAGCATATTAATGACCTGCTAATGATCACACTCTGTGGCTCTTCTTTAAGATCAGCAAAGCGCGGAAAAGTTTTCAAACTTTCGCTGGGCAAATATAGTCACAAATGAACAAAGTGAATGTATTGTGATCCAAGATGTGTACAGGTGGTAAAACCTTAGGATCAGCAGCACACACCTCCTCCACCTGATGTCCTTGTCACCGCTGTACAGTGTCACTGTGTACAACACTAGATAAATCTGTACTGCACACACCTGTGATCTACTCTTATCTAGAACTATTGTACTAGTAGAAATACTTACAATCTGTCCTTAACCCCTTAAAATCTAAAGGCACACAGTTACTACCCCCTCCATTCCCAGGATATCTTAGTCACAATTCCAGTTAACTATATTATAAACTACTTTATAAAGTTAATTATCAAACTGACACTTCTTTCCCACCCATTCCATCACTGGTGTCTAACTGTCAGAGTTGCCTGCAAGTGACAGATCTCCCCCACTGCTCACTAATAGCATCCTTCTACCTAAAATAAAAGTCTCAAACTTCAATACTTTACTTTTAAATTAATTTAAACACACATGAGATCATATGTAATCAGCTGACGAAAATATAGTATTTCCTAAATAATAATAATAATAATAATAATAATAATAATAAACTATATATAAAAAATATCTTCTTGTGAACTTACCCAACAAGTGTAGAAGTGGATCAGCAAAATGTATGTGGGCGACTGTAGTATCTTGAGTTTGTTACAAAAAGAAAGAAGAAGGACCTGTAAGGAAAGTTGCTGGGTCCCAGAGACCTGAGCTGGAAGGGGTACTGGAGCAGGTAAGTGTTAATGTCACAGTTCTAACTTTGGCTGCAGCATGTACAGGGCAAACACTTCTCTCTCTTCTCACAGGCTGCTTAGAGACTCCTCTCCGCTTCTTTCTGGAGTGGGGAGTGACTTTCCCCCTGCATCACTCACACACACAGGCGGATTTAAAGACACAGTGCCCTGTACTACAAAGGAACCACGGTGGACTGAGGGAAGATTACAATACGTTCTATTTAGAGCAGCATTACATCACCTCTGGGTGACGTCACGTGGGATTCCTGAACTTCTAAATCATTGCTGAGGGAGAGGGGTGTGACCGGGGGCCGGGAGGCACGCCCCTTGGAGGCTGGTGGTTCTCACTCAGCTGTAGCTCAGCTGCTGGGGGCTGACTCACCCCGGGCTGCTGCTGGCGGAGCCCCTGGCTGGCGGCTATGGGAGGAGAGCTCCATGTTGTCACACCACCGGGGCTGCTTGTAAACGCTCTCAGGCGGGCTGCTATCAGGGTCTCCGCCGCCTTCTCCTCTCCGTCCCGGGGCTTTTCTCCTAGAGATCCCTGCTGGCTACCGTCATTGCTTCACGACTTTTAGTGACGCTGGGTTATTAAAAGAAATTTGCTGGGAAAGTTTGAGAAAGTAGGAGATGCTGGGACTTGTAGTTCCACCACAGTAGGAGAGCAACAGTCTAAATGGGAATACCGAAACTAGCACTTAATGCAACAGGTGAATAGATTAACAGGGGGAAACGTGCTATATAAATATCATTATTAAAAGTAATAGTACAGTGTAGTAGAATTTGATAATGATGATAGTAGTTATTGTAGAATAGGCCTTGTAATTCTACAAAAATGGAGGACAAAGGCATGATAAGACTTGTAGTTCCATAGGAAATCAGGGCATGAAGATGGAGCATCACAACAGCTGTAGACAGGCTGGTACTTGTAGTTCCACAGCAGTAGTGATGTTGCTTATTCCTGTCCTGAGTGGCATGCCAAGTTAGCTATGGTTAAGCATATACAAAGTTTAGTTAAATTGAAGCCCTTGACTGGCTGAATAAATGTTAGTTGCTAGTGGTCATGCAGGATACAGAGACCCCTCTAGTCTAGTGTGTGACTAAAATCACTGTACACAGTGTGGATATCACTTTTACTTTTGTAAAGTCACGTCTTTATGTCTTATGCTGTAAGATAACACAGTGATATCTACACACTTGCAGATAACACTGCACGATATGAACGTTCTCGTCCATTAATGGGCACCAACGGCCCCGCGCTCATTCATTGTTGGTGCCCAGTCACTTATGCATGCAGGCCAATATGGACAATCTCATCCATATTAGCATGCATTGCTATGAAGCCGGGTGACGGGGGGAGTGAAGAAACTTCACTCCCCCCATCAACTCCCCCCCACCCCCACCGCCAGGTCGCCCATCGGCCGTATCCGCCGTCGGGCAGCTCGGCGGCGGATCGCCAAGTCTGTAGGGTGCATTAGTCTGGCTGCTGAAGTGTTACTGTTCAAGCAGTGGGCACTGTTCTACTGAAATAGAGATACTTTTGGTAATAAAGTCTCACTTAACGGCCCTACACACACAGCGATTTGGACGATGATCGATATGAACGTTGAACGATATCGTCCAAATTGGCTTGCAATGTTTAACAATGAAAAACCAATGATGAACGACCACGGGGACGTGCATCGTTCATCGGTTCCTCCGCACTAAGTGATATGAACGATATATCGTTCATTTCTGAACGATATCCTTCATATCGTACTTCAATATTGTACAGTGTGTAGGGCTTATATTGTGTCATTAAGCTGCGCTCTTACTGCTACATCCTGTTCTATCAGTCGTACAGTGGAATTCCTGCTTCTACAAATGTTCTCCAAACTTTACCTGGTGTATTGTTTCTTTTATTTATTTTCCAAATAATTTTATTGAAGTAAATATGGTAATACCATCACTAGTAACACTGAGCCTGATGTAGAGGTGCACGCAACTGCGTTTACATACACAGCGGTTCTGCGAATATATGCTGATGTTGCAGCTGTGGGATTTGTACAGAGACACCCACGTGCTGCTTCTCTAATCCACTGCTTGTGTACAAAGACGTACCATCAGTCACACCATCGATCAACTGTCATGGGCATAGACAGTGTGACCGAGCCCAGGTAATGGGTGGGCCCGGCCACACTAAAAATCACAAAGATAGTATTTATGGCGCCGTGAAGTGGCATTGCGTGCTTTATAGGTAGATGCCACTGTGCACCCCAGCCAGAAGTAGATCAGGAAGAGGGCGCAATCAGGCTGATCACTACCTTCAACCCCCCTTCACCGCACAGACAGAGGAGGCCACTACTGCTGCTTGGCGGCAGCAACCTCTGTACACGCACTACATCTCAGGCTGGGGACATGTAAAAAAGGAGGCTGACAGGTAAGGAGGGCAGGGTGATTGGCAGACCTAGCCACCTCCATCAGGCCCAGGTAATTAGTACCCCGCCCCCTCTGTGCCACTGTCAAGTGTGCAACCTTATGGTTGCTCAGAGTGTCTGTCAGAACTAAGAAGCTGCAGCCTTTACAACTGCGTATGGAGACACCGGCATTGGCTGCATCTGAAGCGGTTTGCGAAACGGCTCTGCCCCCACCTCTGAATAAGCTCCAGAGTCAAGGATACACAGTTACAGGTGATGCTGAGGGGTCAGTGACACCTAGTGCAGGAAAAGGCCCCCCTCCCCACCCAAAAAGTGGCGTGGCCACACAGGAAGGGGGCATAGCATCCTGGCTCAACCCTGTTTTCATCACTCCTGGGGAGCGACCAGCATTCCAGAGATACTGGGCTGCTCCCTGATAGGAGCCGAGTGCTGCACGTAATGTTACAGTGCTGCACCTGGCTCCTATCACTGAGGAGGAGTTAGCATTTTGGTGTCACCCTTCAGAGGGTAACCCCTTCCTCCCCCCCCCCCCCCCCACATCCCTTTAGTAATGCCACTGATGCTGAGTCCTACACATTTCTAACACATCTCCATATATGGCTGAGAAGGTGTAACTGAGGCAGGGCTGGGTGTTCTCACATCGGTAAAGCGCAGTGCCATGGTGACTGTAGACAGGGCCATCTTAACAGCAATATATGCTCTGGGCAAAACAATGCACTGGGGCCCCTATATACCCATTCCCCGGGAACCAATTAAAAAAAATCAGAACAAGCCCCTCCTGTGGTCCTGCGCCATCTCTCCACAGTGAATGGCTGTCAGCACTCTGATTAGTGGATAGCTGTCTGGCTGTAGTCTGAGAGGCAGGTAAAGAATGATTAAGTGATCAGCACCTGCTCCTGCTCGGAGGCCCCTAGGATTGTGGGTCCCTGAACTGCTGACCAGTGAGTCTATATTTTAAGATGGTCCTGTCTGTAGGCTCTGCAGAGTTGCATGTAGGCACAAATGCTCCTGCTTTCAGGCATATAATTTGGGGTGGTCTTCAGTATGCCGACTGACGGGATCCCGGCGCACAGTATACCGGCGCCGGGATCCCGACAGCCGGCATACCGACACTTATTCTCCCTCGTGGGGGTCCACGACCCTCCTGGAGGGAGAATAAAATAGTGTGGCGCGCGTGCCTGTAGCGTGGCGAGCGCAGCGAGCCCGCAAGGGGCTCATTTGCGCTCGCCACACTGTCGGTAAGCCGGCGGTCGGGCTCCCGGCGCCGGTATGCTGGTCGCCGGTAGCCCGACCGCCGGCATATCGTAGTGAACCCTATAATTTGCATGGGTTGGTGCAAGTGTGCCTTGCTAATGAATGATGAGTAGGAAACCAAGTATATATATATATATATATATATATATATATATATATATATCGGGGCATCTTCCATTCAAGATGCATACATACTATGTTACCCATTTATTGTATGCAGTGCAGAAGCATATGGCTGATTTGTGTTTCACGATGCCATGGAAGGCATTATCAGGACATCATAAAAGTACTGATCCATTTTTTTAGTAAATGCCCACACACTAGAGTAATGCACATGGGAACAGCTGTATAATGTTCACTTTTAATTTACCAAGTTTGGTCTAGTTGGGTATTATTTAATTATAAGAAATAGCAGTGTTCCTATGATACAGGCCTTGTACTATGCCTTAGTCCATCAGCAGTGGATGCATTCAATATTCCTCCTACATACAGTAATGGGCCCTACACATTTAGCGATCTTGACGGGCGATATGAACAATAGCGTTCAGAAATGAACGATATATCGTTCATATCGATAAGTGTGGAGGCAACGACGGTGAACGATGCGCGTCCCTGCGATCGCTCATCATTGGTTTTCCATCGTTTTTCAATGCAAGTCAATTTGGACGATAACGATTATCATTCAGATCGCTCATCATCCAAATCGCTTACATCGCCAAGTGTGTAGGGCCCATAAGTGTGTCTAGGATGACCAGCAGGAGACCTGCTGCCACAGGGCAACAAAACAATGACTAGCACACACCTAAAGCTTTAATCACACAATTAACACATTGTAGGACAGTGATGCTCAAGTCTAATATATGTTTACCAAATACTAAGTAGCATGTTAGGTCTACTCATTTGGTGTGGTGCTGCTGCTCTATTAACTGCCGTCTTCTAATGCAGATGTTCTCAAATGCGGTCCTTAAAGTACCCCAACGGTCCAGGTTTTAAGTATATACATGGCTCAGCACAGATGGTTAAATCAAATTGACTGAGGTACTAATTAAGTCACCTGTGCCCAAGCTTAGATATACTTAAAACCTGGATCGTTGGGGTGCCTCGAAGACCGTGTTTGAGAACCTCTGCTCTAACGACAAAGCATATCAACTATTAAATTATATTCGCCCAGCACGTGCTTAGTCCTGAAAGTAATGACTAAAGATGCCCTAACTGATCAAATCATTAATTGGATCACGTGTGGGGATGAAGCTGACTGATTATTAATGATCAAAGATGGAGGGACTGCAGCAGATATCTTCCACCGTGGTCCCTTAATTTCCTACCACAAAACAGCCTCCTCAGCTATGAGGGCTGCTATATTGTCTCATACAATGGGCCTAACTCAGACCTGATCACTGGGCTTTTAATTTTGCTGTCCTGTGATCAGATAGTCGCCGCCCAAGGGGAGTGTAAATTCACCGTGCAAGTGTGTAATCGCATGTGTACGCCGGGCTACAAATGTCCCTCAGTCAGCGGACAGCTGCAAATCTGTTCGCACCTCACTCACCATTGAATGTTTCTTCCACTGTGTGCAGTCTGTGCGCAGCCCTGGACTTCCTCCTACAGTGCGAAGAGAACGGGCTAATCGAGTCCGGAGCTGACGTCACACACCCTCCCTGAAAACGCTTGGGAACGCCTGTGTTTTCCCTGACACTCCCAAAAAACGGTCAGTTACCACCCACTAATGGCCTCTACCTGTCAATCAGCATGCCAATGGCTGTGCAACTGAAATTTTCACACCAGCCTGTCGCTAGTCAGCAGTGAATGTTGTTTGGTGCCGTGCGTGCGCATTGCGGTGCATGCGCAGTGAATCGATAATCGCTCGCTGTGCCAGCAGCAATCAGGTCTGACTCGGGCCCAATATACCAAGCTCTGAAATGTGAAGCGAAGATGGTGTTAGCCAATAGTTGCCTGTGGGATACTAAAGTGCAGATTTAACCTTACAAGCGCTGAGGGATCTGTACAAGCGCTGACGCGGAACCCGGAAGCAGAGTAATAACGTAAGCTATCACTGCTTCCAGCTCTTCCCTGGGACAGGTATGTCCCAGCAAGAAAACATACATTTACGCTGTGCGGATTTAAGTGAAAATTATCACCTCCCTTTTAATAATAGGGCCCTACGTGTTTATAAAGACAATTACAGAAAAATATTCCATATAATGCTCCCATTGGCCCATGGTAATTATTATTCCAGCATTTATTTTGGTGGCAGATGCAGTTACCATATTTATTTGCTACTTATACATTTTAGCAGATATAGTAATAAAAAAGGTGCTCAACAGAGAAACTACCTTGAATGTTCATAGAATGGCACTTAAATATCAGATTAGCGATTATACACTGGCGTTTCTACAATGGGTGCAGTGTGTGCGGTGCACACGGGCCCCAGAGTCCAGAGGGGGCCCCCACCGCACACACTGCACCCAATTTTACAATACTCACCCCTCCGAAGTCCAGCGGCGGCATCCGCAGCGCTATTAGAACTCCGTAAAAATGGTTCAGCGGCCATTTTCACGGAGTTCTGCGCATGCGCAGTAGAGTAATCTCAAGGAAAATGGCCGCCGCGCCATTTTCTCTGAGATCTGCGCATACGCAGTAGAGTCTGAGCCCTCTAGTGCTCAGACTCTACAGCGCTCCGGGCAGAGAGGAGGGGGCCCGAACGGAGGAGGCTGAACACGGGCCTCCTCCTCTCTTAAAACGCCCCTGGGATTATAACATATAATTGTTTTATAAAATTTAATCTTGAATCATTTATACTGTATGTATGTATATATTTTTTTTAATCAAAATCTCAATGTAAAACCACTGGCTTTTCTGTATGGAATTAATAATGATTGACCTTCTTCTTATCACTTACTAATCTTAAATGGTGCTCCAACCAGTCAGCTCCTCTCATATTACAGCCTGAAAAATGACAAGAGCTGATTGGTTGGAGCACCATTAAAGTAACAAGTGATAGCAAATGGTCACAAACACATCACACGTTAGTAAATGAGGCCCCTAGTTTTCACTGGTTTCCTTAAGAGAGTAATTGGTTATCAGTGTTCTATAAATATTACTTACTATCACACTGCAGCCTTTCATAGATTTGCACCATATTTACTCACAAACTACCTTTACTAAATAAGCAATGTCGTAATGTAATTTCCAAGTAACTTGAGAGCAAGGTGGTGGTACATTGGTTTGCATTGCTATCTCAAGGCATTGGGACATGAGATCACTTGCAACCTTACCATATGTGTCATGGGCCCGCAAGTTCTCCCCAGTCCTACTTGGGGGTGGGGTGGGTGGGGGGGGGGGGTCTCTTTATTCAACCTAACTTCTTATTATAGTCCAAAAACATATTTGCTGTATAGTGCATCTAGGTGCCCATAGTAGTGAATTTAGATTGCAAGCTCCCGTGGACCAGGGACTGAAGTGAATGATTAATCAGGATTGGAGTACTGTTGCTCTTGTATATAGGTGTTATATAGATAAACAACAAAAATAATAATAATGATGATGATGATGATAATAATAATAATAATAATAATTTAGTGTAAATACACTATGCAGTGTTCCATCTCTACAAATAAATAAACTAATGAGCAAGGTTCTTAATTTTTAATCACTGGTACTTCACAGGCCATATACTGATGAGGAATATCGTATTACATGTTCCAAGGGCATGCATGAATCCTCCATGGGTTTAGCTGCAGGTATTTACATTGTAAACTGAGTAACACTTTAGATTTTGTGACATTAATTACACTAACTGCTTTGTAACTACAAAGAACTGGAATTCCTATTTTAAATTAATGGTCTTTGGAATCCACAAGAAAGTAGTCACTTTAAATGTTTTCCAAGGCAACCCTTATGCCTAAGAGACATTTAAGTGACTTATGTGTAATTACTGTATTTTACCAATATGATTTTCCCCATGTTAGTCCAGATAATGAGGCCGTAAACTGGTAATATTAGCCAGTGTTTCAGCTTGCTAAACAGAGGTTCTGTATTTCTTTTATTTATGTTTGAACTCTGTAAATTAATAAAATTATTAATTAACCAACAAATGTATGCAGAAAATGACAGTTATTTGAAATGTGTCACTTAATGAGAGCCTGTATTCCACTTAGAATTAGAGATGCCACATTTTTATTTTTTCATAGGGTGGAGGGGGGAGTGGAGGGAGGAATATAACAGCAATCCTTTGAAGGTGCCCTACAAGTGCTTATATGTGAGAGAAGGTATGTTCTGACGGACATCTAAACTCGGTCTGCCATAGTGCAGCAACTAAAACCATTAAGTGAGTTAGTCTATTTCCAAGGCTGTGTTAGTGAGCTGAATAACATACCAGAAACAATGGAAGGATTTATACTCAACTCAGTATGTCCACAATGCTCTTTGTTCTCATCATTTCCATTCGCTGTGATAAACCTCTCTGCACTTGTACAGTAGCTGCAATGGATACCTTCTTCTTGGCTACATTGGAAGTGGATAATACGTAGTGCAACTGCTGGAGTCTCACTGCAACTGGCCTTTGCCCCGTGCCATAGTGGGCAAGGCATTAGATTTTGGCATCTTTGGAGTACTATCACATGATGCTACTGCAGGTTCTGCTGTACGTCACACTTTAACCTTTTGTCTTGTTGAAAAGGCGTGGGGTCAGGTGATAGTAGAGGATGAAGAGGTGTGCGGTCACTATATATCACTATCACCTGACCCCACAACTCTTCATCCTCTAATATCACCTGACCCAACACTTCTTCATCATCTAATATCACGTAAGTATAACACATGCAAGATCAAAAAACGGACTTCACCGCATGTAGAAGGTGCTTCTTGGCTGCAGGGTGATCCTCACCCAGCCAAGAAGCACCTTCTATATGTGGTGAAGTCCGTTTTTTGATCTTGCATGTGTTATACTTACGTTGGCTTATACCGCTGCTTGCGGTCTGTGTTCTTACCATATGTGTGTCAGATTGGTGTAATAAATTACAATTTTAAAACTGATATGCACTATGGAGCGCTCCTTCTTTTTGATTTAATTACAGAATAAATGACCAACTGTGGATATGGGTGTGTAAAGGAGCTGCCGATTTCAAGAATTTTTGTGCAAAACGGAACATCTTGGAATCCATTGAAGATTGTGGATGGTCTCCTTTTAAACAGCTGAAGCTGAGACTTGTTGTTCCACAAAAAGAACTTGCACAGAGGAGTAGTATTTGCGCAGAAACTGTTTCTTGTTGTAATATTGATAGAGAGAGAGAGAGAGAGAGTGGTCGAAGTGAGGCGGTATACAGTGGTATGGTATACCGCCACTTCTTCCACTGACCCAGAAATGAAAGTGCAGCAGGAGGCGAGGGAAGTTTCCATCCTGCTGCACATGGTGCTTCCGTCCCTGCTCGGCAGCCGACGGTTGTGTAGAGTGCTGTACTAGCTCACAGCCGCCAGCCGTCTGCCGCTCACCGCCACCAGCCGCTTACCGCCGCCCGCCGCTCACCCGCTACATATGGCGGTCAGAGGGACCTCATCGCACCAAAGGCCTCCTTATCACCGCCGCTGCCCATGGGTGCCTCCGCCGACCACAGTCAGGTAATGTTCCCCTGCTGTCACCCTCTCTCCCTGTCCTTACTGTACCTGTCACTGTCATCTCTCTCTCTCTCCCTGCTGTCACTGTCGTCACTCTCTCTCTCCCTGCTGTCACTGTCGTCACTCTCCCTCCCTGCTGTCACTCTCTCTCTCCCTGTCGTCACTCTCTCTCTCCCTGTCGTCATTCTCTCTCTCCCTGTCGTCACTCTCTCTCCGTCATCGCTCTCACTCCCTGTCGTCACTCTCTCGCGCCCTGTCCCTGCTGTCACTCCGGCTGTCTCTGCTGTCACAATTTCAGCTCATTCAATGTGCTACAATGTGAATTTCGGCTCATTCAGCGTGCTATAATGTGAATTTCGGCTTATTCAGCGTGCTATAATGTGAATTTCGGCTCATTCAGTGTGCTATAATGTGAATTTCGGCTCATTCATTGTGCTATAATGTGAATTTTGGCTCATTCTGTGTGCTATAATGTGAATTTCGGCTCGTACCGTGTGCTGTAATGTGAATATTGGCTCATACTATGTGCTATAATGTGAATTTCGGCTCATACTGTGAGCTATAATGTGAATTTTGGCTCATACCATGTGGTATAATGTGAATTTAGGCTCATACTATGTGCTATAATGTGAATTTCATCTCATACTATGTGCTATAATGTGAATTTCGGCTCATACCGTGTGTATAATGTTTATTTCCCCAGTGAATCTTTCCCTTCATGCCTCTGTAAACCTCACTACAAATGTCTCACTACTCCCTCCTACTCCTACAGAGACCTTAGGTACCCACTGCCTCTCCCTGTCCCCCTCTCCTTGTTACCCACTGCAACCTCCCCCTGGCATCACCCACTTTTTCCTCATCACCTTTTCCCCAGTATTACCCACTCTGCCTCTCACTGTCACCCTCTCTCTGTCACCCACTGCCTCTCCGTCTCCCACTACGTTTCCTTCATCCACTGCCTCTCCCCTGCATCACTATGAACCCATCACCCTCTCCTGTCACCCGCTGCCTCTCCAAAGTGTCACCCTCTTCCCGTCTTACGAATACAATGTTCCCTCTGAGGCCATGACCCTTGTTGCTAGGTCATGCCCTTCTTGTGAGGCCACGCACACCCATGGGACCGCACGCCTTCGGCATGCACAAGGTGCCCCCCCTGTCATTTTTTCCTGGATCCGCCCCTGGGGTCAGGTGATAGTAGAGGATGAAGAGGTGTGGGGTCAAGTAATATAAGAGAATGAAGAGTTATGGAATCAGGTGATAGTAGAGGATGAAGATGTTAGACAGTGGATCACTCTGTGGTCTGTCTCTGTTCACAGCACTAGAGGCAGCTTCCCTGCTCTAGTGTTTTCCCTCCTAGTGTCAGCTCAGTGCAGCAGGAGGTACTTTGTGCACAGTCTGAGAGAGTTCTTCCTGGGAGAGACAACTTCCCTGACGTGCAGCTTCTACTCTCCTCAGTGTGTGACCTTGTCTACCCCGCAGCCGCATCCTGTGTGTACTAAGATGCTGTGTCACCGCTGTACTGCTTCACGTTTATACTGTGAGTTCCTGCTGCTGCAGAACACCTTATATATACTACAAGCTGTTATCTCTGTTATCTGAATAAACCAATCATCCTGGTCATGTGCCGTTGTGTAAACTAACATCCCTATCCAACACCGCAACACTCTGCCAACAGGTTATGAGCCCAGAACCCCAAGTTGGAAAGGCATTCTAAAACAGGGGTACATAAGAAATAAAAGTGCAGCTGATTAAAGAAGGAGTACTTTTATTAAATATAGAGAAGAATGTACAGTACAGGGAACAGCATGAACTTTGCAAAGCTAAAAGGCTCAGAATTACACAACGTGGAAATTCACCATGGAGATGCAGCTTAGGCGGGATAAGTTATGGAAAGTCACAATTGAGCCAGGAGCAAAACCCAAACCCTGTTGAAGTGGATAGAGCCATCGGGATGATAGGCTTGGCCATTGAACAACACGTCTACTCCATTATCAGCGGGAAAGTGTCAGCCAAAGATATGTGGGCAGCTCTGCAAATGGCATATGAGGACAAAGGTCTGATGAGAAGAATAAACTTGAGGCATATGCTGTATGGGACAAAGTTAAGTGCCTGTAAAGACATGAACGATTATATTGATAAAATACTGTCAATAGCTCAGCAGTTGGCATCAGTGGGGGCACAGGTGGACGACGAGGAAGTGACGATGGCGATGTTACAGACTCTGACACCAGAATTCAATTTCCTGGTAGTAGCTTTGGAGTCTAACGATACCAAGCTTAACACAGAAATTGTAAGGGCCAAGCTGCTGCAGTTCCAAGAATGTATTCCTGTCAAGACACATGCTGAGGGTTCTGCCTTATACACAAAAGGTACTAAGTCCAGAAAGCTCAAGTGCTTTATATGTCACAAGATGGGGCACAAGGGCTCAGATTGCAGACTTAGAAATTGCAATGGTATGCAGAAGAAGCGTGACAAATCAAATGACTCAGCATTGAATATAGCATGTAGTCACAAGAAGGATTGCTGGTACATTGACTCGGGGATCACAAGGCATTTCAGTTGTAATCAGGAATATTTCAATTCACTGACAACATGTGAACTCATTACAGTAAAAGGGATTGGAAACAAAGTCCTTACTGCGTCAAAATTTGGGACAATCACAGTGCGTCTAAGAATTAAAGGTGAAACAGTTATTACGGACATCCAAGACGTCTTGTTCGTGCCAGAATTGGGAAGCAATCTCATTGTTATACGCGTCCTGGAGAAAAAGGGTTACAGAGTCCAGTTTGAAAAGGGCAAATGCATGGTGCAAAATGAGAAAGGGACTGTAATTGCTTCAGCAACCCGGTGCAACCAACTGTACAGTATATCATAGACACCAAGCAGTGTTCTGCAATAGTGGCCTCTGATTCAAAACCAGTCAATGGAGCTGTGGCATGTTTAGCTTCCGTGTTCAGGCAGCGGCTGCATTGAATCTGCGGCATGGGTGGTGTGCAGAGCAGCAAAATATAATTAGTCAGTGTGACTCATTATAATGCTGCCAGTTTTTGGCCCCTTTACCGTGGTGGGTCCCATAAAATAGCCCTGTCGATGGGCCCCCCGGTACCCACTGGGCCCTAAGTGGCTGCTTTGGTAGCATATGGTAAATCCGCCACTGAGTCCCAGCACTGAGTGCCAAACACAATATTCTGAAACTTGTTGGCTAAACGCCTATTTGCAGGCTGCCAATATCAGGTTCATTAGGCAGTTGCTGTACACGATACTTGCCATCTTTCCCTGAATGTCAAGGAAACTCCCTGAAATAGTAACAATCTCCCTGACTCCCTGAAGAGTCTTGCAATCTCCCTGAGTGCACATTGCCTACATTATGGCCCTCATTCCGAGTCGTTCGCTCGGTATTTTTCATCGCATCGCAATGAAAATCCGCTTAGTACGCATGCGCAATATTCGCACTGCGACTGCGCCAAGTAATTTAACAATGAAGATAGTATTTTTACTCACGGCTTTTTCATCGCTCCGGCGATCGTAATGTGATTGACAGGAAATGGGTGTTACTGGGCGGAAACACGGCGTTTTATGGGCGTGTGGATAAAAACGCTACCGTTTCCGGAAAAAACGCAGGAGTGGCTGGAGAAACGGGGGAGTGTCTGAGTGAACGCTGGGTGTGTTTGTGACGTCAAACCAGGAACGACAAGCACTGAACTGATCGCACAGGCAGAGTAAGGTTGAAGTTACTCAGAAACTGCAAAGTAGTTTGTAATCGCAATATTGCGAATACATCGGTCGCAATTTTAAGAAGCTAAGATTCACTCCCAGTAGGCGTAGGCTTAGTGTGTGTAACTCTGCTAAATTCGCCTTGCGACCGATCAACTCGGAATGAGGGCCTATGTAACTCTAATATACATGGGAAAAATAGGATTTTAAATACCTACCAGAAAATCCTTTTCTCGTAGTCCATAAGGGTTATTGGGGACAGATTAGTATGATGGGGTATAGACGGGTCCAAAGGAGCCAGTGCACTTTAAATTTCTACAACTGGGTGTGCTGGCTCCTCTCCTCTATGCCTCCTCCTACAGCTCAGTTATAGGTAAAACAGTGCCCGAAGGAGAATGACATACTTGAGAGAAGGAACATAACAACAATTTGTGTGATAAGATTTACACACCAGCATACCAACATATGACTTAGCCAGCAACGTCTGGCAACATTAACAGCAACAGATGAACAGGAACACATAACAGAGAACCTGCAGAAAGTCACCGCACAAAGGGCGTCATTCCGACCTGATCGCTCTCTGCAGTTTGTCGCAGCGGTCGGGTCGGAACTGCGCTGGCGCATGGCAGTCGTCGGTGCCCAGCGATCGCTTCTGAGACAGAGGTGGTCGCTAGGCGGGAGGGGGCTGAACGGCGGCGTTAAGCCGCCGTTTAACAGGTGCGGTCCGGCCAACGCAGGCGTGGCCGGACCGTTGAGGAGGCCTGGCGCGGCGGCTGCGTGACATCTCATGCAGCCGCTGCGGCCAGCGGCAGCGACACACAACTCTCGGCCAGCCGCAGAAGCTGCGCTGGCCGGGAGTTACTCCACAGATACAAAGGCATTGCCTCTGTGTGATGCTTTTGTATTTGTGTGGGGGGAGTGGGAGGCGGCACTGACATGTGGGGCGGCTGGGCGTCCCCCCGTATGTCTGAGTTTACGATCGTAGCTGTGCTACGATCAACTCGGAATGACCCCCAGAGGCGGGCGCCCAATGGTGGTCATTCCGAGTTGATCGCTCGCTAGCAGTTTTTAGCAGCCGTGCAAACGCTATGCCGCCGCCCACTGGGAATGTATTTTAGCTTAGCAGAAGTGCGAACGAAAGGATCACAGAGCGGCTACAAAATATTTTTGTGCAGTTTCAGAGTAGCTTCAGACCTACTCAGCGCTTGTTCAGTTCCTGTTTTGACGTCACAAACACGCCCTGCGTTCGCCCAGCCACACCTGCGTTTTTCCTGGCACGCCTGCGTTTTTCTAAACACTCCCTGAAAACGTTCAGTTGACACCCAGAAACGCCCACTTCATGTCAATCACTCTGCGGCTAGCAGTGCGACTGAAAGCCTTTGCTAGACCCTGTGTGAAACGACATTGGGGGTGATTCCGAGTTGTTCGCTCGCTAGTTGCTTTTAGCAGCATTGCACACGCTAAGCCGCCGCCCTCTGTGAGTGTATCTTAGCTTAGCAGAATTGCGAACGAAAGATTCGCAGAATAGCGAAAATAAATTTCTTAGCAGTTTCTGAGTAGCTGGAGACTTACTCACAAATAGCGATCAGTTCAGTCAGTTTCATTCCTGGTTTGACGTCACACACACGCCCAGCGTCCGGCCAGCCACTCCCCCGTTTCTCCAGACACTCCCGCGTTTTTTCCCTGGCACGCCTGCGTTTTTCCGCACACTCCCAGAAAACGGACAGTTTCCGCCCAGGAACACCATCTTCCTGTCAACCACACTACGATCACTTCAACGAGGAAAAATCTTCGTTTGGGCGTGAGTAAATCTACTAAGTTTTGTGTTAAAATACTAACCGCATGCGCACTGCGAACCATGCGCATGCGCATTTTTGCCTTAATCGCTCCGTTGCGAAAATCGGCAACGAGCGAACAACTCGGAATGACCCCCATTGTTCGTTGTAATAGTACGTCACGCATGCGCATTGCGCCGCATACGCATGCGCAGAAGTGCCGTTTTTTTGCCTCATCGCTGCACAGCGAACGAGTGCAGCTAGCGATCAACTCGGAATGACCCCCAATATCCCTTATGGACTACGAGAAAAGGATTTACCGGTAGGTATTTAAAATCCTATTTTCTCTAGCATCCATAAAGGATATTGGGGACAGATTAGTACGATGGGGATGTCCCAAAGTTTCCAGAACGGGCGGGAACGTGCGGAAACATCTGCAGCACCAAACTGGGTATCCTCTTTGGCCAGGGTATCAAACTTATAGAACTTCACAAAGGTGTTCTTACCCGACCAGGTAGCAGCTCGGCATAGTTGTAGGGCCGAGACTCCACGGGCAGCAGCCCAGGAAGAGCCCACCGATCTGGTAGAGTGGGCCTTCAGAGACTGTGGAACAGGTAAGGCTGCCTGACTTAGCCAGCAACATCTGGCAACATTAACAGCAACAACTGAACAGGAACACATAACAGAGAACCTGCAGAAAGTATAAAAAAGCCAAGAGTAGAGGACTGCGCTCGTAAGCTATTCCTAATCAACTGAAGCAGCTAGGGAGTATAGATGAGGATATCCACTATCCCCACAGAAAAGCTGATAAAAAGAAAAAGAATGTCTCCCAGCGCTATTGTTATTAGGTGTATAATGACTATTTAATGGTAATATTGGTACGAGAAATGAAAATATTCATAAAATCAATATTAGTTAAAAATATAGTATTTTATTAATACAAGAAAAAAACACTTTTCCAAGAAAATCTTGTTCCCTAAAAGTGATCCTAATACCGGTATACACAAAACAATCACATACAACATTAAACATATAAACATGTAGGCATACCGGTGATACGCTAAATAGCGATTTATTCACTGGGTTGGAGTTCCTCAGGTAAATGCAGGCATATATACGTGATAATTGTATCACAGTCCTTTATTATGTATGGAAAATTGTCCAAAGAGTCTTAATTGGTACCAGTTGCTTGCTGTGGATTTTTTCCCAGAGTAGAAGTTAGCACATATGGCCAAAGATCCTAAACTTCTTAATATGGAATGTCCAAAGTTTTTAAACAAACAAACACTTACTTCAAGGTGGTAACTGGAACAGGTGTCTGCCGGCAGACAATTCAGATAGCTCCGCAATCTACTAGTTTCGCCTGGCACCGCAGGCTTCCTCAGGATCTGAGGAAGCCTGCGGTGCCAGGCGAAACTAGTAGATTGCGGAGCTATCTGAATTGTCTGCCGGCAGACACCTGTTCCAGTTACCACCTTGAAGTAAGTGTTTGTTTGTTTAAAAACTTTGGACATTCCATATTAAGAAGTTTAGGATCTTTGGCCATATGTGCTAACTTCTACTCTGGGAAAGAATCCACAGCAAGCAACTGGTACCAATTAAGACTCTTTGGACAATTTTCCATACATAATAAAGGACTGTGATACAATTATCACGTATATATGCCTGCATTTACCTGAGGAACTCCAACCCAGTGAATAAATCGCTATTTAGCGTATCACCGGTATGCCTACATGTTTATATGTTTAATGTTGTATGTGATTGTTTTGTGTATACCGGTATTAGGATCACTTTTAGGGAACAAGATTTTCTTGGAAAAGTGTTTTTTTCTTGTATTAATAAAATACTATATTTTTAACTAATATTGATTTTATGAATATTTTCATTTCTCGTACCAATATTACCATTAAATAGTCATTATACACCTAATAACAATAGCGCTGGGAGACATTCTTTTTCTTTTTAACCTGCAGAAAGTCACCGCGCAGAGGCGGGCACCCAATATCCCTTATGGACTATGAGAAAAGGATTTACCGGTAGGTATTTAAAATTCTATTTTCTCTAGCATCCATAAGGGATATTGGGGACAGATTAGTACAATGGGGATGTCCCAAAGCTTCCAGAACGGACGGGAACGTGCGGAAACATCTGCAGCACCGCCTGCCCAAACTAGGTATCCTCTTTGGCCAGGGTATCAAACTTGTAGAACTTCACAAAGGTGTTCTTCCCCGACCAGGTAGCAGCTCAGCATAGTTGTAGGGCCGAGACTCCACGGTCAGCCGCCCAGGAAGAGCCCACCGATCTGGTAGAGTGGGCCTTCAGAGACTGTGGAACAGGTAAGGCTGCTGACGCATAGGCCTGTTGAATAGTAAGCCTAATCCAATGAGCAATGGACTGCTTTGAAGCAGGTTGACCCTTTTTCTGTGCATCGTACAGCATGAACAAGAAATCCATCTTTCTGATATGAGCCATCCTCTTGACATAGATTTTCAATGCTCGCACGGCATCCAATGCCTCCGGAGGAGCAGAAGTGTCAGAACTGGACGGAATCACAATAGGTTGATTCAAGTGAAACGCGGAGACCACCTTCGTCAGGAACTGCTGTCTAGTCCTGAGCTCCGCTCTGTTTTCGTAAAAGACCAAGTACGGACTTTTGCACGACAAGGCCCCCACGTCTGAGACACGCCTAGCAGAAGCCAGGGCTAGTAACATCAGCGTTTTCCATGTGAGGTACTTATCTTCTACTGTCGTCAGAGATTTGAACCAGGAGGACTGTAGAAAACGTAACACTACATCCAGATCCCAAGGTGCCGTAGGCAGCACGAATGGAGGTTGTATGTGAAGCACCCTTTGCAAGAAGGTCTGAACTTCCGGCAAGAGAGCCAACTTCTTTTGGAAGAAGATGGAAAGAGCTGCAATCTGGACCTTAATGGATCCCAGACGTAAGCCTTTATCCACTCCAGCCTGCAGCAACCGTAGGAACCTTCCCAAATGGAATTCTTCAGAGGGATATATGCGCTCCTCGCACCAAGAGACATATCTCCGTCAGATATGATAATAGTGTTTGAACATCACAGGTTTTCTGGCTTGCACCATAGTGGCAATTAACTTTTTGGAAAGCCCTTTGTGAGCTAGGATGTTCCGTTCAACTTCCATGCCGTCAAATGAAGCCACCGTATGTCCGGGTAGACGAACGGTCCTTATTGAAGAAGATCCCTTCTTAGTGGTAGAGGCCAAGGGTCCTCTACGGACATGTCCAGAAGAGCTGCATACCACACTCTTCGGGGGCCAATCCGGGGCAATCAAGATTGCTTCCACTCTTTGATGTCTGATCCGCTTGAGCACCTTTGGGATCAGCGGAATCGGAGTAAACCGGTAGACCAGCTGGTAAGGCCAAGGCAATGTCAGTGCATCCACTGCGCTCGCCTGAGGGTCTCTGGTTCATGAGCAATAGCAGTGAAGCTTCTTGTTGAGACGAGAGGCCATCAAGTCGATCTGTGGGCAACCCCACCTGTCAATGATCTGTTGAAACACATGAGGGTGTAGTCCCCACTTCCATGGGTGGAGGTCGTGGCGACTTAGGAAGTCCGCTTCCCAGTTGTCCACTCCCGGAATGAAAATTGCAGACAGTGCTCTTGCATTTTGTTCTGCCCAGAGGAGTATTCTGGACACTTCTCGCATGCAGGCCCTGCTTTTTGTCCCTCCTTGTTGATTGATGTATGCCACTGCCGTGGCGTTGTCCGACTGTACCTGGATCGCCTGATCCCGGAGTAGAGGGGATGCCTGAATAAGAGCATTGTAGATAGCCCGAAGTTCCAGAACGTTGATCGGAAGTAGGTCCTCTTGGGCAGACCACCTGCCCTGTAACTGTGCCCCTTGGGTGACAGCTCCCCATCCTCTCAGACTTGCATCCGTCGTGAGGAGGATCCAATCCTGAATCCCAAAGTGTTGACCTTCCAGCAGGTTGGAAGACTGTAGCCACCACAGGAGAGAAATCCTGGCCTGGGTTGACAGCCGAATCATCCGGTGCATCAGAAGATGGGAACCGGACCACTTGTTCAGGATGTCCAGTTGGAATGGTCTGGCATGAAACCTTCCGAATTGAATCGCCTTGTACGAGGCCACCATCTTTCCCAACAATTTATGCAAAGATGAATGGAGACTCGAGCAGGTTGGAGCACCACGCGAACCATTTCTTGAAGTGCTCTCACTTTTTCCTCTGGGAGGAATACTTCCTGTGCTACAGTATCCAGTATCATCCCCAGAAACAGGAGCCACTAAGACGGTTCCAGGTGGGACTTCTGCAGATTGAGGATCCACCTGTGGTGAGACAGAAGTTGGATAGTGCGATCTATATGGAACAGTAGAAGCTCCCTGGAACTTGCTTATATCAGGAGATTGTTCAGGTATGGAATTACATTGACCCCCTGGACCCTGAGCTGAAACATATTTCTGCCATTACCTTCGTGAACACCCTCGGAGCTGTAGACAGGCCAAAGGGTAATGCCTGAAACTGGTAGTGATAGTTCAGTAGGGCAAACCTCAGATAGGCCTGATGAGGAGGCCAAATTTGGATATGTAGGTAAGCATCCTTGATATCCAGGGACACTAGGAATTCCTGCTGTTCCAGGCCTGTGATCACCGCTCTCAAATATTCCATCTTGAATTTGAAAACCTTCAGGTAAGGATTCAAGGACTTCAGATTCAGAATGGGTCTCACAGACCCGTCTGGTTTTGGTACTACGAACAGACTGGAGTATGACCTGGGACTGGACCAACTTGTTTATGGCCAGTAGTAGCATATCACGCATATTTTCCAAAGCTGGTAAGCTTGATTTGAAAAATCGTTGCGGAGGAGCACCGTTGAACTCCAGCTTGTAACCCTGAGAGATAAGGTCCCTTACCCAAGCATCTTGGCAGGAACGGTCCCAGATGTGGCTGTAGTGACGTAACCGAGCTCCCACCACGAGATCCCCTCAGGGTGGGTGGGTATTGTCATGCCAAAGTCTTTGCGGAAGCAGAACTGGTGTTCTGGTCCTGAGATCCGGCAACGGCTGGTTTCTTAGGTTTACCTCTGGAGCCTCTAGCTGCGTTGGGGGCCACTCTGGCTCTAGATTGAAATCTGGAGGACCAAAAGGACTGAGTAGACGGTCCCGCGTAGGTTCATCTAGCAGGTGGGGCCCCCGAAGGGAGAAACGTGGATTTCCCAGCAGTAGCTTTGGAAATCCATGCGGGCAATTCACCTCCAAAGAGCCATTCACCTGTGAAGGGAAGAGATTACATTTGGAGACAGCATCAGCAATCCACTGATGCAACCATATGGCTTTGCGCGCAAACACAGCCGTGGTCCTAGCATTAATATTGCCAATTTCTTTAAGGGAGTCACAGAGGACTCTTGCCGTGTCCTGAATGTGATTCAGGAAAGTAACAATATTAACTAAGGTCATATCACCCGGTTGACCTTCCTTAATTTGATTAGTCCAGGAATAAATTTCATGTGTCATCCAAATACCTCCCAACTATCCTGATTTTCGTGGGACAGTCCCATTTTTTGGGACTGTCCCTCCCATGGGCTGCAGTGTCCCGCGGTGGTGGTGGGGGGGCAGTTGGGAGGCTCCTGCACTTGCGGTGAATAGATGCTGTGTGCATGCGCACAGTGTCTATTCAGTGGAGACAGAAGGAGAGTGGGCATGCCAGCAGCTCACAGAGCGCTGGGCATGCCCCCTCAGTGTCGAAAACGGGGTCATGGCTCGCGATCGTGGGCCCTCCTGCTAAGCCATGCCCCTTTTCCATAGGCCCACCTCCTTTTCATGTGTCTTTCTTTGTCTAATAACAAAGTTGGGAGGTATGCATCCAGCAACCTGCAATGACCGGATTTTGAGCTACACCTGCAGCAATGTAAGTAGATGTCAGAGTGGTCTTAATTTTTCTATCAGCCGGGTCATTTACCGTAAAGGAGCCCGGAGCCGGGAGTACCGCCTTTTTAGGAAGGCGAGAGACTGAGACATCTACTGCTGGAGACTCTTCCCAGAATTTCCTGCCTTCAGGGGCAAAGGGGAAGGTATGCAAAAACCATTTTGACACCTGATATTTTTTATCCGGATTCTTCCAGGCTATTTTAAATAAGTCATCCAATTCTTTGGAATCAGGAAATGTGACTGTCAGTTTATCTTGTGGGAGGAAAAATGACTGCTGAGTATTAGCATCCTCCAGGGGGAGCTTTAACACATCTCGAATAGCCAATATGAGGGGTTCAATACCCTGGGTAGGGGTGGAATCCCAACTTATGGGGTCCACATCATCCCCATCAACCTGTAAATCATCATCAGTATCTGATAGGAGTGCAGGTAGAGCACGTTTTTGTGCACCTGTAGCAGATAGGGGGGGATGTTTAGCAGTTAGGCTAGCCACTGCTTGTTGCAGTTCGTGAGTATTATTGTCATTTGCAGTGAGTTGAGATGATATACATATGTAGCCTCCGTTATCTTGACTGGCTGAGGCGTTTGTCCTGATCGGGCATATGCAGCGTACCGGGGCGCAGGGAGGCGCGCCTAGTCACAGAGCGTTTGGCGTTACCTTTACGTGTAATACCTGGGATCATCTACCAGATGTTGCTTTTTACAATCACCACTGCGCATGTGTGTGGTCTCCCGTAAAATACAATACTGAAATATATAGTAAGGACTACTTTACTAATGCGTCTCATTACGCTGAATACAGT
This sequence comes from Pseudophryne corroboree, assembly GCF_028390025.1. Taxonomy (NCBI): domain Eukaryota; kingdom Metazoa; phylum Chordata; class Amphibia; order Anura; family Myobatrachidae; genus Pseudophryne; species Pseudophryne corroboree. The sequence continues at coordinate 192,017,766 of NC_086448.1, forward strand.
AAATATAGCGTCTCATTACGCTGCATTATTTAATACAGTATATACACTACAGACGCAAATAGTACAGCATATATGATCCATTTACAGTACTTTAGGAATATGTGAGCGTCCAAGTCCCGCAGACAAAACAACATAAAATCAGTAGTGTACACTGACGCAAATGGATGTTAGAAGTACACTATTGCCTATTGAGATTAGGAATATTGTACAGTATGTTAGCGTCCTAATCCCGTAGACATTACGGCATAATCAAAACCAATGGATTAATTCATCTGTCTGCGGCGAAGTGGTGAAGTGTTTCGCTTCCTATACTTAGAGTCCTGGGTTCGATTCCTAAAGTACCAATGCATGTCAGTTTTTTCTAGACACTTTATTATTTTTTTTATTCACATAAACCAGGGCAAAGCTGCAGGAGCGGTTCTACTGTTAAGGTTCTATGCATCGTACGGTACACATACAATTCTGTAGCAGGGCAGACTCAATTGAAATGGCTACTACCTGGGACTCCTTGCCCCATGGAGGCCCTCGACTACAGAGCAAGTAACAGCACAGATTTTGCAGGCTATGGGGCAATGCTGAAGGAGCGTCACAATCCCCTAGCTAAAATATACAGGGGCGATAGGGATAAGCGAGGTTTATGCACATCACGGTACACCGGACTCGATCACATAGCACACTGGCAAAATGTCCACCGCCCCTGAACCCCCACCACGTGGCAGCGCTTGGATATAGGGGGTAATTCCAAGTTGATCGCAGCAGGAATTTTGTTAGCAGTTGGGCAAAACCATGTGCACTGCAGGGGAGGCAGATTTAACATGTGCAGAGAGAGTTAGATTTGGGTGTGGTGTGTTCAATCTGCAATCTAATTTGCAGTGTAAAAATAAAGCAGCCAGTATTTACCCTGCACAGAAACAAAATAACCCTCCCAAATCTAACTCTTTCTGCACATGTTATATCTGCCAACAAAATTCCTGCTGCGATCAACTTGGAATTACCCCCATGGAGTGAGAGATGGCATAAGTTTTGCAGGTCATGGGGTAATGCTGAAGGAGCGTCACAATCCCCTAGCTAATATACACAGAGGCGATAGGGATAAGCGAGGTCTTTGCACATTATGGTACACCGGACTCGATCGCATAGCACACTGGCAAAATGTCCGCCGCCCCTGAACCCCAACCATGTGGCAGGCAGCGCTCGGATATGGAGTGAGAGATGGCATAAGTTTTGCAAGCCACGGGGCAATGCTGAAGGAGCGTCACAATCCCCTAGCTAAAATAACAGTACACAGAGGCAATGAGGCCCCGTAGAATGATCAATTAATAAATACTGTATAATGTACAGTATACAGACCCAAAACAAGGAGTTTAAGCAACAGTGTGGTCTATTAAAGTCAGGGATATGGTACAGTACAGTAAGTCAGCGGCCAAGTCCCCTAGCCATTAGGGCTTAATATAAAACCAATGCCAAGGGATCACTGCTTACTGTACATTTAGACATGAGCTTGTGTACAGTATCTGTCATGAGGTGTTTTTTTCACTGACAGTATTATTTTTTCTATTGTAATATACAGAGCCGGCAAACTAGCCAAACGGGGCACAATCAGCTTCTGCTGAATAAAATGGATGCTACATGCCTATATTCTGTGTGTGACTGCGGCTCTATGAAATGAAATATGAAAATTGAAATATGAAATGCATTACTAATGTGCGTCATTATGTGTATAAGGTGTACTACAATATTTTCTGGCGTAACATAAAGAAAGGGCACTACTGCATGGTCTAATGTGAATTAAGATCAATGTGGTGTGGTGTAATGTGAATAAGGGGCAATACTGTGAGGAGTAATGTGGTACTATCATATGATGTAACGAGAATAAGAGACACTATTTCATGATATAATGTGAATACAGTTGCAATACTGTGTTGTGTCATTTCAACTGGGGGAATTATTGTGTTGCCATGCCCCTTCCCAGCAAGAACATGCACCGTTTTTGGCTGGCACTAAATGTGCACACTGTTCCTATTTCAAATATAGGGGGTAGGAGCACCAAAATGGGTGATGGTGCTGGGAAAGGGGTGCAGGGTTAGAGGCGGAACTAGCATCTGTGCAAGGGGGCATCAGCCAAAATCTAGTCTAGGGCATCATGTTTGTCAGGTACGGCTCTGGTAATACTGTATACTGTACTGTTACTGTACTTTGCATTCAATAGAGATACTGTTTGCACACAGGTTTTACATGAATCATTGGCAATGCTGCAGGAGTGTCTCATTAGGCCAGGGACGTGCAGTCAGGGGAGGCAGGGGAGGCAGTGCCTCCCCTGTCCTTAATGATTAAAATACAAAGAAGATACTTATGACACAGATTCTGTGTCATAAGTATCTGCTTTATCCTTTCTATTATTTAAATAATGTAAAAAAAGTTTTACTTGAGTTCAGAGGCACCACTCTCGGTGCCTCCTGCTGTCAATATGTTTCGGCCGGAAGCGGGGGGCGGGGCCAAACTTCGGGCTGTAGAAGCCCATTAAGAAAAAACCCTGTAAGCGGCACTAGTGTGAGTGCCTCTGTGACAGGGGCGTGCTTTCAGCCCATATGAAAGCACGCCCCTGTCACTAACACTGATGTGATTGGGCAGTGGGCTGGGCCGGACTGGCTGCCTGGCACCAATCCACCCCCAATTCCTGGGCCGGCTGACTTGAGCATCAGACTCCCCCCCCCCCCAATCTGATCAGCGGCGTCCGATAATACCCATCTCTCTCCTCCCCCCCCCAACCCCCGGCTTCACCCGCAGGAGATTAAAGTCGCGGCGGCCGCATTACATACAGGGAGAGCAGGACTGCAGCGAAGGTCCTGTCCCCCTCCCAAGGCCGTCCGCCGCTCACTTCCACGCACAGAGAGCACCAGGGCTCCGGGGAACACCCTGCGGGAAGAAGGCCTCTGGTGCGGGTCCCCAGCGGTAAGGAGAGGGGAGACTGGTAGAGGGGAGAAGACCTTTACTGCGGGGCTCAGGCGGTAAGGACAGGGGGGGGGGGGGGTTAGGAGGGAGAGGGGAGAAGACCTCTGGTGCGGGTCTCTAGCGGTAAGGAGAGGAGGGGGGTTAGGGAGGAGAGGGGAGAAGACTGCTGCGGGGCTCCAGCGGTAAGGAGAGGGAGGGGGGGATGAATACCTCTGCTGCGGGGCTCTGATGGTGGGGAGGGGGGGGAGTCCACTGCTGTGGGGCTCCACGAATGCGGAGGAAGGGGAAGAAGTCAGCAGCTGCAGCAGTGGCGGAACTACCGCCAGGGTTGATGCTAGATTCAAGTGGGCTAAGGGACCTTTTCCGTCAGGGGGAGAAGCCACGACACAAGGGGGAGGAGCTAGGTCAGCGGAGCGAGCCACCGAGCCCGAAGCGTGGCGAGCGAATCAAGCCTGCGAGGGTACTTTTCGGGTACCCTGTTCGGCTGTAGCTCCTCCCCCTGGTGACGTATCTCCTCCCCTAGGTATGTCAGAAGGTCCCTTCTCCCACTCCGATATAGAACCAACCCGATGCAAGCAGTGCCTTGCACTGGGGCCCGCCTCTGTCAAGGGGCCCAAAGACAGCGCAGCATGTAATGAGTCAAACTGACTCATTACATTCCGCCAGAGGCGTCGAAACGGGCAGGGGCACCGCCGCTAACTTGCAAGAGGAGCGAATTGCAGCAGTGAACAGAGGCGGGTTGCGCAGGCGGCTCTAGCTGCTTTCCGCGATCGGAGCTCTCAGCTCCAATCGGGTGACTACACATACATATGAGCCGGCAGCAGCAAGAACCGGCCCCTGGACGTTGTGCGGAGGCAGCAGTGAGGGGCGTGGCTTAGCCGGGAAAGACTGTGCGTGGGGCAAGCGGTGGGCGGCATTATATGCACGCTGAGCCAGGCACAATGTAGGGATGGACCTGTAGTGCCCGGACGCGGTCCTCGCGCTATAACTGTATTCAGCCAGTGGCCAGCCACATATCTGAGGGTACAGGAGGGCTGATGGCAGGACCTGACCCTGACGTCATTCTCCGGCTGCAGGACACAGGGGCTTGTTGCGGCTGCTCTCTCCTGGCCTCCTTCATCATACCCTGGCACTGGTGAGTCTACATTTTTACATTCAATCAGTGTGTGGGGGTGCTGCTGAGCCACCTGATGTGAATAAGGTGAATATGGTGTAGTGTAATGTGAATAATGAGTGGTACATTGTCTCTCTCTCCCTGGCACTGTGTCTTTCCCTCTTTCTCTCTCCGTTATGTGCAAAAAGTGTACGCTGTCTGCCGTTATGTGTAAAAAGAGGGCGCTGTCTGGCGTTATGTGTAAAAAGGGGAATCTGTCTGTCGTAATGTGTAAAAAGGGGATGCTGTCTGCCGTAATGTGTAAAAAGGGGAATCTGTCTGCCGTAATGTGTAAAAAGGGGACGCTGTCTGGCGTTATGTGTAAAAAGGGGAATCTGTCTGCCGTAATGTGTAAAAAGGGTAATCTGTCTGCCGTAATGTGTAAAAAGGGATGCTGTCTGCCGCAATGTGTAAAAAGGGGAATCTGTCTGCCGTAATGTGTAAAAAGGGGACGCTGTCTGGCGTTATGTGTAAAAAGGGGAATCTGTCTGCCGTAATGTGTAAAAAGGGGATGCTGTCTGCCGTAATGTGTAAAAAGGGGACGCTGTCTGGCGTTATGTGTAAAAAGGGGAATCTGTCTGCCGTAATGTGTAAAAAGGGGATGCTGTCTGCCGTAATGTGTAAAAAGGGGATGCTGTCTGCCGTAATGTGTAAAAAGGGGACGCTGTCTGGCGTTATGTGTAAAAAGGGTAATCTGTCTGTCGTAATGTGTAAAAAGGGGAATCTGTCTGCTGTAATGTGTAAAAGGGTCTCTACCTGGTGTAGTGGCGCTACTGTGCGGTGCAATTTGAATAATGGAGACTACTGTGCACCAAACTATGAATTGGTATTATTTTGTGGCCACACCCCTGGCACCTGTAGTCCACCTGTAAAGAAAATATTAAAACACTACACAAAAATAAGCTTTATTAAACTGGGCCTTCACCTGGGGGCGGCGGCCTTTAAGCTCTTTGCGTGGCCGCCGCCTTCCCAGGGCTTCCGGCGTCTTCACCTGGGGGGCGCCACCCCCCCCCAGGGCTTCCACCGTCTTCACCTGGTGGGCGGCGGCTGCTAAGCTCTTTTGCATAGCCGCCGCCCAGCCAGGACTTCCGGCGTCTTCTTTCTTCAGGAGCTCTTCACTGCTCCTCCTCCGCCGTCGGACTGACTCTCCTCTGCCTCGCGCTGACTTATATAAGTCAGCCGGAGGGGGCGGGGCGATGACGCGGCGGCCATCTTGAATTTCAAAAATGACGCTGAGGCGCCATTTTTGAAACTGGAACCGCTCCGCTGCCAAACTCTGCAGATAAAGGTACATTTCCGCCGCCGCACCGCCGCCGCAACCCGCCACCCGCACCGCCGCCGCCCGCACCACCGCCGCATCCCGCCGCCCGCACCATCGCCGCATCCAGCCGCCCGCACCTCCTCCGCCACCGTCGCCGACACAGTGATTGACAGCGGATCCAGTGACGGATCCGCTGGCCAATCACTGTGGCCTCACTGACAGGGACGTGCTTTCATAGGTTGAAAGCACGTCCCTGTAGGAAAGCGGCACCTCTAATGGTGCCGCTTTCCCATATATTTTCAATGGGCTTTTACAGCCCATGGCTAGTCCCCGCCCGTGCCCGCCCCCCGCTCCCCATACTTTCCCCAGTGACAACGGGAGGCACCACGATCGGTGCCTCCCAAACACATACAGAGGGGAGCAATGTAAAGTATAATATTAAGAAGATACATATGACACAGAATATATGTCATATGCATCTTCTTTGTATTAACTAGAGATGTGCACTTGAAATTTTTCGGGTTTTGTGTTTTGGTTTTGGGTTCGGTTCCGCGGCCGTGTTTTGGGTTCGACCGCGTTTTGGCAAAACCTCACCGAATTTTTTTTGTCGGATTCGGGGTGTGTTTTGGATTCGGGTGTTTTTTTTTTTAAAAACACTAAAAAACAGCTTAAATCATAGAATTTGGGGGTCATTTTGATCCCAAAGTATTATTAACCTCAAAAACCATAATTTCCACTCATTTTCAGTCTATTCTGAATACCTCACACCTCACAATATTATTTTTAGTCCTAAAATTTGCACCTAGGTCGCTGGAAGACTAAGCTAAGCGACCCTAGTGGCCGACACAAACACCGTGCCCATCTAGGAGTGGCACTGCAGTGTCACGCAGGATGGCCCTTCCAAAAAACACTCCCCAAACAGCACATGACGCAAAGAAAAAAAGAGGCGCAATGAGGTAGCTGTGTGAGTAAGATAAGCGACCCTAGTGGCCGACACAAACACCGTGCCCATCTAGGAGTGGCACTGCAGTGTCACGCAGGATGGCCCTTCCAAAAAACCCTCCCCAAACAGCACATGACGCAAAGAAAAAAAGAGGCGCAATGAGGTAGCTGTGTGAGTAAGATAAGCGACCCTAGTGGCCGACACAAACACCGGGCCCATCTAGGAGTGGCACTGCAGTGTCACGCAGGATGGCCCTTCCAAAAAACCCTCCCCAAACAGCACATGACGCAAAGAAAAAAAGAGGCGCAATGAGGTAGCTGTGTGAGTAAGATAAGCGACCCTAGTGGCCGACACAAACACCGGGCCCATCTAGGAGTGGCACTGCAGTGTCACGCAGGATGGCCCTTCCAAAAAACCCTCCCCAAACAGCACATGACGCAAAGAAAAAAAGAGGCGCAATGAGGTAGCTGTGTGAGTAAGATAAGCGACCCTAGTGGCCGACACAAACACCGGGCCCATCTAGGAGTGGCACTGCAGTGTCACGCAGGATGGCCCTTCCAAAAAACCCTCCCCAAACAGCACATGACGCAAAGAAAAAAAGAGGCGCAATGAGGTAGCTGTGTGAGTAAGATAAGCGACCCTAGTGGCCGACACAAACACCGTGCCCATCTAGGAGTGGCACTGCAGTGTCACGCAGGATGGCCCTTCCAAAAAACCCTCCCCAAACAGCACATGACGCAAAGAAAAAAAGAAGCAATATGAGGTAGCTGTGTGAGTAAGATAAGCGACCCTAGTGGCCGACACAAACACCGGGCCCATCTAGGAGTGTCACTGCAGTGTCACGCAGGATGGCCCTTCCAAAAAACCCTCCCCAAACAGCACATGACGCAAAGAAAAAAAGAGGCGCAATGAGGTAGCTGTGTGAGTAAGATAAGCGACCCTAGTGGCCGACACAAACACCGGGCCCATCTAGGAGTGGCACTGCAGTGTCACGCAGGATGGCCCTTCCAAAAAACATTCCACAAACAGCACATGACGCAAAGAAAAATGAAAGAAAAAAGAGGTGCAAGATGGAATTGTCCTTGGGCCCTCCCACCCACCCTTATGTTGTATAAACAGGACATGCACACTTTAACCAACCCATCATTTCAGTGACAGGGTCTGCCACACGACTGTGACTGAAATGACGGGTTGGTTTGGACCCCCACCAAAAAAGAAGCAATTAATCTCTCCTTGCACAAACTGGCTCTACAGAGGCAAGATGTCCACCTCATCATCATCCTCCGATATATCACCGTGTACATCCCCCTCCTCACAGATTATCAATTCGTCCCCACTGGAATCCACCATCTCAGCTCCCTGTGTACTTTGTGGAGGCAATTGCTGCTGGTCAATGTCTCCACGGAGGAATTGATTATAATTCATTTTAATGAACATCATCTTCTCCACATTTTCTGGATGTAACCTCGTACGCCGATTGCTGACAAGGTGAGCGGCGGCACTAAACACTCTTTCGGAGTACACACTTGTGGGAGGGCAACTTAGGTAGAATAAAGCCAGTTTGTGCAAGGGCCTCCAAATTGCCTCTTTTTCCTGCCAGTATAAGTACGGACTGTGTGACGTGCCTACTTGGATGCGGTCACTCATATAATCCTCCACCATTCTTTCAATGGTGAGAGAATCATATGCAGTGACAGTAGACGACATGTCCGTAATCGTTGTCAGGTCCTTCAGTCCGGACCAGATGTCAGCATCAGCAGTCGCTCCAGACTGCCCTGCATCACCGCCAGCGGGTGGGCTCGGAATTCTGAGCCTTTTCCTCGCACCCCCAGTTGCGGGAGAATGTGAAGGAGGAGATGTTGACAGGTCGCGTTCCGCTTGACTTGACAATTTTGTCACCAGCAGGTCTTTGAACCCCAGCAGACTTGTGTCTGCCGGAAAGAGAGATCCAAGGTAGGCTTTAAATCTAGGATCGAGCACGGTGGCCAAAATGTAGTGCTCTGATTTCAACAGATTGACCACCCGTGAATCCTTGTTAAGCGAATTAAGGGCTCCATCCACAAGTCCCACATGCCTAGCGGAATCGCTCCGTGTTAGCTCCTCCTTCAATGTCTCCAGCTTCTTCTGCAAAAGCCTGATGAGGGGAATGACCTGACTCAGGCTGGCAGTGTCTGAACTGACTTCACGTGTGGCAAGTTCAAAGGGCATCAGAACCTTGCACAACGTTGAAATCATTATCCACTGCGCTTGAGACAGGTGCATTCCATCTCCTATATCGTGCTCAATTGTATAGGCTTGAATGGCCTTTTGCTGCTCCTCCAACCTCTGAAGCATATAGAGGGTTGAATTCCACCTCGTTACCACTTCTTGCTTCAGATGATGGCAGGGCAGGTTCAGTAGTTTTTGGTGGTGCTCCAGTCTTCTGTACGTGGTGCCTGTACGCCGAAAGTGTCCCGCAATTCTTCTGGCCACCGACAGCATCTCTTGCACGCCCCTGACGTTTTTTAAAAAATTCTGCACCACCAAATTCAAGGTATGTGCAAAACATGGGACGTGCTGGAATTTGCCCAGATTTAATGCACACACAATATTGCTGGCGTTGTCCGATGCCACAAATCCACAGGAGAGTCCAATTGGGGTAAGCCATTCCGCGATGATCTTCCTCAGTTGCCGTAAGAGGTTTTCAGCTGTGTGCGTATTCTGGAAAGCGGTGATACAAAGCGTAGCTTGCCTAGGAAAGAGTTGGCGTTTGCGAGATGCTGCTACTGGTGCCGCCGCTGCTGTTCTTGCGGCGGGAGTCCATACATCTACCCAGTGGGCTGTCACAGTCATATAGTCCTGACCCTGCCCTGCTCCACTTGTCCACATGTCCGTGGTTAAGTGGACATTGGGTACAACTGCATTTTTTAGGACACTGGTGAGTCTTTTTCTGACGTCCGTGTACATTCTCGGTATCGCCTGCCTAGAGAAGTGGAACCTAGATGGTATTTGGTAACGGGGGCACACTGCCTCAATAAATTGTCTAGTTCCCTGTGAACTAACGGCGGATACCGGACGCACGTCTAACACCAACATAGTTGTCAAGGCCTCAGTTATCCGCTTTGCAGCAGGATGACTGCTGTGATATTTCATCTTCCTCGCAAAGGACTGTTGGACAGTCAATTGCTTACTGGAAGTAGTACAAGTGGGCTTACGACTTCCCCTCTGGGATGACGATCGACTCCCAGCAGCAACAACAGCAGCGCCAGCAGCAGTAGGCATTACACTCAAGGATGCATCGGAGGAATCCCAGGCAGGAGAGGACTCGTCAGAATTGCCAGTGACATGGCCTGCAGGACTATTGGCATTCCTGGGTAAGGAGGAAATTGACACTGAGGGAGTTGGTGGGGTGGTTTGCGTGAGCTTGGTTACAAGAGGAAGGGATTTACTGGTCAGTGGACTGCTTCCGCTGTCACCCAAAGTTTTTGAACTTGTCACTGACTTATTATGAATGCGCTGCAGGTGACGTATAAGGGAGGATGTTCCGAGGTGGTTAACGTCCTTACCCCTACTTATTACAGCTTGACAAAGGCAACACACGGCTTGACAAATGTTGTCCGCATTTCTGGTGAAATACTTCCACACCGAAGAGCTGATTTTTTTTGTATTTTGACCAGGCATGTCAATGGCCCTATTCCTCCCACGGACAACAGGTGTCTCCCCGGGTGCCTGACTTAAACAAACCACCTCACCATCAGAATCCTCCTGGTCAATTTCCTCCCCAGCGCCAGCAACACCCATATCCTCCTCATCCTGGTGTACTTCAACACTGACATCTTCAATCTGACTATCAGGAACTGGACTGCGGGTGCTCCTTCCAGCACTTGCAGGGGGCGTGCAAATGGTGGAAGGCGCATGCTCTTCACGTCCAGTGTTGGGAAGGTCAGGCATCGCAACCGACACAATTGGTCTCTCCTTGTGGATTTGGGATTTCGAAGAACGCACAGTTCTTTGCGGTGCTTTTGCCAGCTTGAGTCTTTTCAGTTTTCTAGCGAGAGGCTGAGTGCTTCCATCCTCATGTGAAGCTGAACCACTAGCCATGAACATAGGCCAGGGCCTCAGCCGTTCCTTGCCACTCCGTGTGGTAAATGGCTGTTATGCACACCAATGCCTGCAGGAAAGTACTGGTGTCAGGACTGTTATGCACTCCAGTGCCTGCAGGAATGTACTGGTGTTTGAACTGTTATGCAAAACAAATGGACTTACAGACAGACTGGGGAATATGACATAACATACACAGAAGGTGATAGGGTAACAAAATACACACAAAGTGAACAGAGAAGCCCAGAGGCTAAGGAACTGGGTATCTCCCTTGTATTAGAACTGCTCAGATGGGAAAAGCAAGATGTTGTGTTTTAATACGTAGAGAACCCGAAATGCTGTTGCTAAGGGCAACAGCAAAACCCTAAAGGGTTACCAACGGGTGTGGCAGTAAACTCCTTGGTCAGAGATGGAATGATAGACACAAGGAGAGTCTCCACAATCCTAATTCTCACTTGCAGTGCACAGGTTCAGCTTACTGCCACTAAACTGACCCCTGACACCTAGCACAGTGAGACAGGATTAGACAGGCAAGTCTTAGAATACAGCCGCAAACTTGCTAAGTTCACAGAGTAGTAACAGAACCCCAGCAAGCTAAACGACTGACTCCAGTCTTACTGCTAGGTCTGGATTGGCAGAGTGTAATACCAAATCCCCAGGCCTATTTGCAGTAAGCAACAAACAAATACAAAGCTACACAGTACTGGCTAACTTTCAGAAACTGACTAACCAACAAAGATTCAGCAGCATCTGCTTACCCTGAGAAGAGGCCTTATAAAGCAGGTGCTGTCCACGCCCCACTCAGACCTCACAGACTGTGAGCACAAAAACCAGCACCGGATCCCATGCCATGCACAGAGCCTATAACCACTGCACAGCAAAAGACCCGAACCGGAGTATCAGCTGCGCTCAGGTCACTCCGCTAGCACTTGTCTCCCAGTTGCCATGACGACGTGGCAGCACAGGGCAGGAGACCCTAACAGTACCCCCCCTCTGACGAGGGGTCAAAGAACCCCTACCACCGGGTTTATCGGGGAACTGCGAGAAGAAAGAGCGTATCAGTCTGGGGGCATGAAGATCACAACTGCGCACCCACGACCGCTCCTCCGGGCCATACCCCTTCCAGTGCACCAAAAATGACAGCCGACCCCGAACCACCTTGAAGTCAAGAATCCTTTCAACAACAAACTCCCTCTGGCCACGTATCAGAAGAGGGGAAGGTCTTCCACTGGAAGAAGGATTACTAATCGCCCGTTTTAAAAGGGAACAATGAAATGTTTTATTGATACCCAAAGAACGGGGCAGATCTAACTGAAATGCCACCGGATTGATAACCCTGGTGATCTTATAAGGGCCGATGAACCGGGGGCCTAACTTATGAGATGGCTGTCTCAACTTCAAATTCTTGGTAGACAACCAGACGAAGTCTCCTAATTTGAAGCTGCAGGGTCTTTTCCGCTTATCAAAAACCCTTTTGGTCACTAATGACACAGACACAAGGGCTTTCTTCACTTTCCGCCAAATACCTCTAAGGACCGAATCCACAGAGGAACCACCAGGCGTGGAGTCCAGGGGGTCAAAAGAATTGGCCTTAGGATGATGCCCATACACACAAAGGAATGGAGAGATCCCTGTAGCAGAGTGAGCCGCGTTGTTATAGGCAAACTCCGCCATGGACAGATGAGCAACCCAGTCAGTCTGACACTTGGAGACATAACACCTGAGGAACTGCTCCAAGGACTGGTTCACCCTTTCAGTCTGCCCATTAGACTGCGGATGGTAGCCCGACGACAAGCTGACAGAAATCTGGAGATCGGAACAAAATGCCCTCCAGAATTTGGCCACAAACTGGGATCCGCGGTCAGAGACCACATCAAGTGGCAACCCGTGGAGACGCACAACATGCAGCATAAATAATTCAGACAGGCGTCTGGCCGATGGCAGCCCAACCAGTGGAACGAAGTGCGCCATCTTCGAAAACCTGTCCACGACAACCCAGATGGCTGTCATCCCCGAGGATTTGGGCAAGTCCACCACAAAATCCATTGAAATGTGGGTCCATGGCTTAGATGGGATAGAGAGTGGATGTAATGGGCCAACAGGAACCCCTCTAGGAGTCTTATTTCGGGCACAGATGTCACATGCCCGAACCCACTGATCCACATCCTTAGCCACCGAGGGCCACCACACCGCCCTAGATAGCAACTCCCGAGTTCTGGCAATACCCGGGTGACCTGCAGACTTCTTGGCATGGAATTCCAGGAACACTCGCTGTCTTAACCTAGGAGGCACAAACAAAAGACCTACCGGAAGGTCTGGAGGAGCCTGCTCCTGTGCTCTAAGGACTAATGATAAGAGGTCCTGGGTAATGCCCACTTTAATACATGATGGGGAAACAATGGGCAACGGCTCCTCGGTGGTCTCCTGGATTGGAGCAAAACTCTGCGAGAGCGCATCAGCCTTGATGTTTTTTGACCCAGGGCGATATGTTATCAAAAAATTAAAGCGAGCAAAAAACAAAGCCCATCGTGCCTGCCTGGCATTGAGACGCTTCGCTGACTCTAAATATGCCAGATTCTTATGGTCAGTGAGAATTGAGACCACAAACTTAGCCCCCTCAAGCCAGTGTCTCCACTCCTCGAGTGCATCCTTAATAGCCAACAATTCCCGGTTACCCACGTCATAATTCATCTCGGCAGGCGAAAATTTACGGGAAAAGTAAGCACAGGGATGAAGGCGATTATCAGACACTCCCATCTGAGAAAGCACTGCCCCAATACCCATCTCAGAGGCATCCACCTCCACCACAAAAGGACGCTCTGGATCTGGGTGTCGCAGCACCTTGGCCGAAACAAATGCCCTTTTGAGACGGGCAAAAGCCGCTTTAGCCTCACAAGACCAGTGAGCAACATCCGCCCCTTTCTTAGTGAGTGCCACCAAGGGCGCCACTATAGACGAAAATCCAGCGATAAATCGTCTATAAAAATTCGCAAAGCCCAGGAAACGCTGAAGCGCCTTCAAACTAGTGGGCTGCACCCAATCCAGGACTGCCTGTACCTTGGAACCCTCCATTTGGAAACCTTCTGGGGAGATAATATATCCTAGAAATGCGATTTGCTGAACTTCAAATTCGCACTTCTCCAGCTTCGCCCCAAGCCGGTGGTCTCTGAGTTTCTGGAGGACTAAGCGTACATGCTTCCGATGTTCCTCCAGGGAATGGGAGAAGATTAGGATGTCATCTAAGTATACAACTAAGAATCTATCCAAATATTCCCTGAGCACATCATTCATGAAATCCTGGAAGACTGCCGGGGCATTACAGAGCCCAAAAGGCATCACCAAATATTCATAATGCCCTGAGTGGGTATTAAAGGCAGTCTTCCATTCATCCCCCTCTCTTATTCGGATTAGATTGTACGCACCGCGTAGGTCAATCTTAGAAAAAATGGTGGCAGTACGAAGCTGGTCAAACAAGACCGAAATGAGAGGCAGTGGGTATGAGTTTTTAATCGTGATACGGTTCAATTCCCTGAAGTCGATGCAGGGTCGCAACGAACCGTCCTTTTTACCCACGAAGAAGAACCCCGACCCAACTGGAGACTGTGAAGGTCTGATAAATCCCTTAGCCAAGTTCTCCTGAATGTACTCTGCCATAGCCTGAGTCTCAGGACGTGACAGGGAGTACAACCTGCTCTTGGGAAGCTTAGCATTTGGCAACAAATCAATGGCACAGTCATAGGGGCGATGGGGAGGTAGTACCTCTGCAACTTTTTTGGAGAACACGTCCGCAAAATCTGCATAACACCCTGGCAATCCTGGCAAACTTAGCTGCGAGAGCCTGACTGGAAGGCTCAAGCAACTCCTGAAACAATCAGTACCCCAACTAAGAATCTCCCCAGAGACCCAGTCAAATTGAGGATTGTGGGCCCTTAACCAGGGTAACCCCAACACCAATGGGGCAAAAGTACAGACAGTCACATAAAAGGACAATTTTTCAGAGTGTGTGGCTCCAATAAACAAAGAAATCTGGCTAGTGCAAGAGGTAATTTTACCTTGGGATAATGGTTCCCCGTTTAACCCACAAATCTCAATTTCCGATGCCAAGGGTACTAAGGGAACAGAGTGTTTCAAGGCGAATTGGCGGTCCATAAAAACCCCGTCGGCCCCACTGTCCACAAAGGCCTCAGTCTTGACAGTTTGACCGAGGATCTTCAAGGTCACCGGAATGATAAAAGTCTTCTTGGGAAATTCTGACTTCTGGCCTGACAGGATATTTCCCATCACCCTCAGGCCCTGAAGTTTTCCGGCTTTTCTGGGCATGATACTACCACATGACCTTTATTCCCACAGTACAAACACAACCCCTGCTGTCTCCTCCGCGTCTTCTCACGCGAGGAGAGGCGGGTAGCCCCAATCTGCATAGGCTCCTCGGAAAATTCCTCAGAGTCTGAGGTTCCCTTGGGAAGGAAGGAAATCTCAGTCTCCCTTTCAAGCCTACGCTCTCTCAGCCGTCTATCCACCCGGATGGATAACTGCATGAGCTGATCCAAGCTATCAGGCAAGGGATATTGTACCAGTTGGTCCTTTATCTGGTTAGAAAGACCTCTTCGGTACTGGTGTCTCAGGGCTGGGTCATTCCACTGGGTATCATGGGCCAACCTCCGAAACTCCGTACAGTAAACCTCAACTGGCCTTCGCCCTTGCTTAAGGATCGAAATCTGAGCCTCGGCTGAGGCCGTCTTGTCAGGGTCATCATACAACATGCCCAGTGCCGTAAAAAAAGCATCAACACTTTTAAGCGACGGACAGTCAGGCTGCAACCCATATGCCCAGACCTGTGGGTCTCCTTGTAGCAAGGAAATCACTATGCCCACCCGCTGAATCTCCGACCCAGAAGACTGAGGCCTAAGCCGGAAGTATAGCTTGCAGCTCTCCTTGAAACAAAAGAACTGCGAGCGATCTCCAGAAAAACGATCCGGGAGATTTACTTTCGGCTCCTTAACCCCTGCAGGTGCTGCTGCTGCGGGAGCTCCGCCAGCAGCCTGGGAGGTGTGCATTTTAATGGACAAATCATTAAATTGTCGAGTCAGGACCTGCAGCTGATCGACCACCTGTTGCAACGTATTTTGAGGGGTATGCTCCATATTCCCACAAAATTTCAACAGGAGTATTAGGCTGCTGAATATGTTATGCACACCAGTGCCTGCAGGAAAGTACTGGTGTCAGGACTGTTATGCACTCCAGTGCCTGCAGGAATGTACTGGTGTTTGAACTGTTATGCAAAACAAATGGACTTACAGACAGACTGGGGAATATGACATAACATACACAGAAGGTGATAGGGTAACAAAATACACACAAAGTGAACAGAGAAGCCCAGAGGCTAAGGAACTGGGTATCTCCCTTGTATTAGAACTGCTCAGATGGGAAAAGCAAGATGTTGTGTTTTAATACGTAGAGAACCCGAAATGCTGTTGCTAAGGGCAACAGCAAAACCCTAAAGGGTTACCAACGGGTGTGGCAGTAAACTCCTTGGTCAGAGATGGAATGATAGACACAAGGAGAGTCTCCACAATCCTAATTCTCACTTGCAGTGCACAGGTTCAGCTTACTGCCACTAAACTGACCCCTGACACCTAGCACAGTGAGACAGGATTAGACAGGCAAGTCTTAGAATACAGCCGCAAACTTGCTAAGTTCACAGAGTAGTAACAGAACCCCAGCAAGCTAAACGACTGACTCCAGTCTTACTGCTAGGTCTGGATTGGCAGAGTGTAATACCAAATCCCCAGGCCTATTTGCAGTAAGCAACAAACAAATACAAAGCTACACAGTACTGGCTAACTTTCAGAAACTGACTAACCAACAAAGATTCAGCAGCATCTGCTTACCCTGAGAAGAGGCCTTATAAAGCAGGTGCTGTCCACGCCCCACTCAGACCTCACAGACTGTGAGCACAAAAACCAGCACCGGATCCCATGCCATGCACAGAGCCTATAACCACTGCACAGCAAAAGACCCGAACCGGAGTATCAGCTGCGCTCAGGTCACTCCGCTAGCACTTGTCTCCCGGTTGCCATGACGACGTGGCAGCACAGGGCAGGAGACCCTAACAGTACCCCCCCCTCTGACGAGGGGTCAAAGAACCCCTACCACCGGGTTTATCGGGGAACTGCGAGAAGAAAGAGCGTATCAGTCTGGGGGCATGAAGATCACAACTGCGCACCCACGACCGCTCCTCCGGGCCATACCCCTTCCAGTGCACCAAAAATGACAGCCGACCCCGAACCACCTTAAAGTCAAGAATCCTTTCAACAACAAACTCCCTCTGGCCACGTATCAGAAGAGGGGAAGGTCTTCCACTGGAAGAAGGATTACTAATCGCCCGTTTTAAAAGGGAACAATGAAATGTTTTATTGATACCCAAAGAACGGGGCAGATCTAACTGAAATGCCACCGGATTGATAACCCTGGTGATCTTATAAGGGCCGATGAACCGGGGGCCTAACTTATGAGATGGCTGTCTCAACTTCAAATTCTTGGTAGACAACCAGACGAAGTCTCCTAATTTGAAGCTGCAGGGTCTTTTCCGCTTATCAAAAACCCTTTTGGTCACTAATGACACAGACACAAGGGCTTTCTTCACTTTCCGCCAAATACCTCTAAGGACCGAAACCACAGAGGAACCACCAGGCGTGGAGTCCAGGGGGTCAAAAGAATTGGCCTTAGGATGATGCCCATACACACAAAGGAATGGAGAGATCCCTGTAGCAGAGTGAGCCGCGTTGTTATAGGCAAACTCCGCCATGGACAGATGAGCAACCCAGTCAGTCTGACACTTGGAGACATAACACCTGAGGAACTGCTCCAAGGACTGGTTCACCCTTTCAGTCTGCCCATTAGACTGCGGATGGTAGCCCGACGACAAGCTGACAGAAATCTGGAGATCGGAACAAAATGCCCTCCAGAATTTGGCCACAAACTGGGATCCGCGGTCAGAGACCACATCAAGTGGCAACCCGTGGAGACGCACAACATGCAGCATAAATAATTCAGACAGGCGTCTGGCCGATGGCAGCCCAACCAGTGGAACGAAGTGCGCCATCTTCGAAAACCTGTCCACGACAACCCAGATGGCTGTCATCCCCGAGGATTTGGGCAAGTCCACCACAAAATCCATTGAAATGTGGGTCCATGGCTTAGATGGGATAGAGAGTGGATGTAATGGGCCAACAGGAACCCCTCTAGGAGTCTTATTTCGGGCACAGATGTCACATGCCCGAACCCACTGATCCACATCCTTAGCCACCGAGGGCCACCACACCGCCCTAGATAGCAACTCCCGAGTTCTGGCAATACCCGGGTGACCTGCAGACTTCTTGGCATGGAATTCCAGGAACACTCGCTGTCTTAACCTAGGAGGCACAAACAAAAGACCTACCGGAAGGTCTGGAGGAGCCTGCTCCTGTGCTCTAAGGACTAATGATAAGAGGTCCTGGGTAATGCCCACTTTAATACATGATGGGGAAACAATGGGCAACGGCTCCTCGGTGGTCTCCTGGATTGGAGCAAAACTCCGCGAGAGCGCATCAGCCTTGATGTTTTTTGACCCAGGGCGATATGTTATCAAAAAATTAAAGCGAGCAAAAAACAAAGCCCATCGTGTCTGCCTGGCATTGAGACGCTTCGCTGACTCTAAATATGCCAGATTCTTATGGTCAGTGAGAATTGAGACCACAAACTTAGCCCCCTCAAGCCAGTGTCTCCACTCCTCGAGTGCATCCTTAATAGCCAACAATTCCCGGTTACCCACGTCATAATTCATCTCGGCAGGCGAAAATTTACGGGAAAAGTAAGCACAGGGATGAAGGCGATTATCAGACACTCCCATCTGAGAAAGCACTGCCCCAATACCCATCTCAGAGGCATCCACCTCCACCACAAAAGGACGCTCTGGATCTGGGTGTCGCAGCACCTTGGCCGAAACAAATGCCCTTTTGAGACGGGCAAAAGCCGCTTTAGCCTCACAAGACCAGTGAGCAACATCCGCCCCTTTCTTAGTGAGTGCCACCAAGGGCGCCACTATAGACGAAAATCCAGCGATAAATCGTCTATAAAAATTCGCAAAGCCCAGGAAACGCTGAAGCGCCTTCAAACTAGTGGGCTGCACCCAATCCAGGACTGCCTGTACCTTGGAACCCTCCATTTGGAAACCTTCTGGGGAGATAATATATCCTAGAAATGCGATTTGCTGAACTTCAAATTCGCACTTCTCCAGCTTCGCCCCAAGCCGGTGGTCTCTGAGTTTCTGGAGGACTAAGCGTACATGCTTCCGATGTTCCTCCAGGGAATGGGAGAAGATTAGGATGTCATCTAAGTATACAACTAAGAATCTATCCAAATATTCCCTGAGCACATCATTCATGAAATCCTGGAAGACTGCCGGGGCATTACAGAGCCCAAAAGGCATCACCAAATATTCATAATGCCCTGAGTGGGTATTAAAGGCAGTCTTCCATTCATCCCCCTCTCTTATTCGGATTAGATTGTACGCACCGCGTAGGTCAATCTTAGAAAAAATGGTGGCAGTACGAAGCTGGTCAAACAAGACCGAAATGAGAGGCAGTGGGTATGAGTTTTTAATAGTGATACGGTTCAATTCCCTGAAGTCGATGCAGGGTCGCAACGAACCGTCCTTTTTACCCACGAAGAAGAACCCCGACCCAACTGGAGACTGTGAAGGTCTGATAAATCCCTTAGCCAAGTTCTCCTGAATGTACTCTGCCATAGCCTGAGTCTCAGGACGTGACAGGGAGTACAACCTGCTCTTGGGAAGCTTAGCATTTGGCAACAAATCAATGGCACAGTCATAGGGGCGATGGGGAGGTAGTACCTCTGCAACTTTTTTGGAGAACACGTCCGCAAAATCTGCATAACACCCTGGCAATCCTGGCAAACTTAGCTGCGAGAGCCTGACTGGAAGGCTCAAGCAACTCCTGAAACAATCAGTACCCCAACTAAGAATCTCCCCAGAGACCCAGTCAAATTGAGGATTGTGGGCCCTTAACCAGGGTAACCCCAACACCAATGGGGCAAAAGTACAGACAGTCACATAAAAGGACAATTTTTCAGAGTGTGTGGCTCCAATAAACAAAGAAATCTGGCTAGTGCAAGAGGCAATTTTACCTTGGGATAATGGTTCCCCGTTTAACCCACAAATCTCAATTTCCGATGCCAAGGGTACTAAGGGAACAGAGTGTTTCAGGGCGAATTGGCGGTCCATAAAAACCCCGTCGGCCCCACTGTCCACAAAGGCCTCAGTCTTGACAGTTTGACCGAGGATCTTCAAGGTCACCGGAATGATAAAAGTCTTCTTGGGAAATTCTGACTTCTGGCCTGACAGGATATTTCCCATCACCCTCAGGCCCTGAAGTTTTCCGGCTTTTCTGGGCATGATACTACCACATGACCTTTATTCCCACAGTACAAACACAACCCCTGCTGTCTCCTCCGCGTCTTCTCACGCGAGGAGAGGCGGGTAGCCCCAATCTGCATAGGCTCCTCGGAAAATTCCTCAGAGTCTGAGGTTCCCTTGGGAAGGAAGGAAATCTCAGTCTCCCTTTCAAGCCTACGCTCTCTCAGCCGTCTATCCACCCGGATGGATAACTGCATGAGCTGATCCAAGCTATCAGGCAAGGGATATTGTACCAGTTGGTCCTTTATCTGGTTAGAAAGACCTCTTCGGTACTGGTGTCTCAGGGCTGGGTCATTCCACTGGGTATCATGGGCCAACCTCCGAAACTCCGTACAGTAAACCTCAACTGGCCTTCGCCCTTGCTTAAGGATCGAAATCTGAGCCTCGGCTGAGGCCGTCTTGTCAGGGTCATCATACAACATGCCCAGTGCCGTAAAAAAAGCATCAACACTTTTAAGCGACGGACAGTCAGGCTGCAACCCATATGCCCAGACCTGTGGGTCTCCTTGTAGCAAGGAAATCACTATGCCCACCCGCTGAATCTCCGACCCAGAAGACTGAGGCCTAAGCCGGAAGTATAGCTTGCAGCTCTCCTTGAAACAAAAGAACTGCGAGCGATCTCCAGAAAAACGATCCGGGAGATTTACTTTCGGCTCCTTAACCCCTGCAGGTGCTGCTGCTGCGGGAGCTCCGCCAGCAGCCTGGGAGGTGTGCATTTTAATGGACAAATCATTAAATTGTCGAGTCAGGACCTGCAGCTGATCGACCACCTGTTGCAACGTATTTTGAGGGGTATGCTCCATATTCCCACAAAATTTCAACAGGAGTATTAGGCTGCTGAATATGTTATGCACACCAGTGCCTGCAGGAAAGTACTGGTGTCAGGACTGTTATGCACTCCAGTGCCTGCAGGAATGTACTGGTGTTTGAACTGTTATGCAAAACAAATGGACTTACAGACAGACTGGGGAATATGACATAACATACACAGAAGGTGATAGGGTAACAAAATACACACAAAGTGAACAGAGAAGCCCAGAGGCTAAGGAACTGGGTATCTCCCTTGTATTAGAACTGCTCAGATGGGAAAAGCAAGATGTTGTGTTTTAATACGTAGAGAACCCGAAATGCTGTTGCTAAGGGCAACAGCAAAACCCTAAAGGGTTACCAACGGGTGTGGCAGTAAACTCCTTGGTCAGAGATGGAATGATAGACACAAGGAGAGTCTTCACAATCCTAATTCTCACTTGCAGTGCACAGGTTCAGCTTACTGCCACTAAACTGACCCCTGACACCTAGCACAGTGAGACAGGATTAGACAGGCAAGTCTTAGAATACAGCCGCAAACTTGCTAAGTTCACAGAGTAGTAACAGAACCCCAGCAAGCTAAACGACTGACTCCAGTCTTACTGCTAGGTCTGGATTGGCAGAGTGTAATACCAAATCCCCAGGCCTATTTGCAGTAAGCAACAAACAAATACAAAGCTACACAGTACTGGCTAACTTTCAGAAACTGACTAACCAACAAAGATTCAGCAGCATCTGCTTACCCTGAGAAGAGGCCTTATAAAGCAGGTGCTGTCCACGCCCCACTCAGACCTCACAGACTGTGAGCACAAAAACCAGCACCGGATCCCCTGCCATGCACAGAGCCTATAACCACTGCACAGCAAAAGACCCGAACCGGAGTATCAGCTGCGCTCAGGTCACTCCGCTAGCACTTGTCTCCCGGTTGCCATGACGACGTGGCAGCACAGGGCAGGAGACCCTAACAATGGCATATTGGCAAGTTTACGCTTCTCCTCCGACAATTTTATTTTAGGTTTTGGAGTCCTTTTTTTACTGATATTTGGTGTTTTGGATTTGACATGCTCTGTACTATGACATTGGGCATCGGCCTTGGCAGACGACGTTGCTGGCATTTCATCGTCTCGGCCATGACTAGTGGCAGCAGCTTCAGCACGAGGTGGAAGTGGATCTTGATCTTTCCCTAATTTTGGAACCTCAACATTTTTGTTCTCCATATTTTAATAGGCACAACTAAAAGGCACCTCAGGTAAACAATGGAGATGGATGGATACTAGTATACTTATGGATGGACTGCCGAGTGCCGACACAGAGGTAGCTACAGCGGTGGACTACCGTACTGTGTCTGCTGCTAATATAGACTGGATGATAATGAGATGAAATCAATATATATATATGTATGTATATATAATATCACTAGTACTGCAGCCGGACAGGTAGATAATATATTTATTAGGTAATGATGACTGATGACGGACCTGCTGGACACTGTCAGCTCAGCAGCACCGCAGACTGCTACAGTAAGCTACTATACTATAGTAGTATGTACAAAGAAGAAAGAAAAAAAAAAAACCACGGGTAGGTGGTATACAATTATGGATGGACTGCCGAGTGCCGACACAGAGGTAGCTACAGCCGTGGACTACCGTACTGTGTCTGCTGCTAATATAGACTGGATGATAATGAGATGAAATCAATATATATATATGTATGTATATATAATATCACTAGTACTGCAGCCGGACAGGTAGATAATATATTTATTAGGTAATGATGACTGATGACGGACCTGCTGGACACTGTCAGCTCAGCAGCACCGCAGACTGCTACAGTAAGCTACTATACTATAGTAGTATGTACAAAGAAGAAAGAAAAAAAAAACCACGGGTAGGTGGTATACAATTATGGATGGACTGCCGAGTGCCGACACAGAGGTAGCTACAGCCGTGGACTAACGTACTGTGTCTGCTGCTAATATAGACTGGATGATTGATAATGAGATGAAATCAATATATATATGTATGTATATATAATATCACTAGTACTGCAGCCGGACAGGTAGATAATATATTTATTAGGTAATGATGACTGATGACGGACCTGCTGGACACTGTCAGCTCAGCAGCACCGCAGACTGCTACAGTAAGCTACTATACTATAGTAGTATGTACAAAGAAGAAAAAAAAAAAAAACCACGGGTAGGTGGTATACAATTATGGATGGACTGCCGAGTGCCGACACAGAGGTAGCTACAGCCGTGGACTAACGTACTGTGTCTGCTGCTAATATAGAGTCTAGACTGGATGATAAATTATTGATAATGAGATGAAATCAATATAATATCACTAGTACTGCAGCCGGACAGGTACTATATATATTTATTATGTATTGACTGATGACGGACCTGCTGGACACTGTCAGGTCAGCACAGCACCGCAGACTGCTACAGTAAGCTACTATAGTAGTATGTATAAAGAAGAATGAAAAAAAAAAAAAAACACGGGTAGGTGGTATACAATATTATATATATATATATATTATATACAATTATATATATATATATATATTAAACTGGTGGTGATTGATTATTAAACTGGTGGTCACTTCAGGTCACGTTGCAACTTGCAACTAGTACTCCGAGGCCTAAGCAGACAATCACAAAATATATTATTATACTGGTGGTCAGTGTGGTCACAACAATGGCAGTGTGGCACTGACTCTGGCAGCAAAAGTGTGCACTGTACGTTATATGTACTCCTGAGTCCTGCTCTCAGACTCTAACTGCTCCCCACTGTCAGTGTCTCCCCCACAAGTCAGATAATACACTTACAGTCACACTATCTAATCTATAAATATCACTTCAGCAAGTAGTATAGTAGTATACAGTATAGTAGTACTCCTCCTAATAATGCTCCCCAAAATACTGTGTCTCTCTCTTCTCTAAACGGAGAGGACGCCAGCCACGTCCTCTCCCTATGACTCTCAATGCACGTGTGAAAATGGCGGCGACGCGCGGCTCCTTATATAGAATCCGAGTCTCGCGATAGAATCCGAGCCTCGCGAGAATCCGACAGCGTGATGATGACGTTCGGGCGCGCTCGGGTTAGCCGAGCAAGGCGGGAAGATCCGAGCCTGCTCGGACCCGTGTAAAAAACCTGAAGTTCGGGCGGGTTCGGATTCAGAGGAACCGAACCCGCTCATCTCTAGTATTAACTTAATCATTAATGACAGGGGAGGCACTGCCTCCCCTGCCTCCCCTGACTGCACGTCCCTGGTTGCTAGGTATCCATTTCCCTGGCCCTGAGCAGGTCCCCCTCACCAGATCCTCTCCAGGGGTGAGGGGGTGGACTTGGATGGGATGAGGGGGGGGGACCCATAGCATTTTGTCGCACCTGGGCCCACCGCTCGCTAGTTCCGCCACTGAGCTGCAGGGTTCCACTGGTGGAGGAGGGAGCAGATGCATTGGCGGGGGCAGCGGCAGTAGCGGCTATAGGATTCATCCGCGGTACTCGAAGGGCATTATGGCTGCAGTGCCTCACCAGCCACTGACCTCACCGCACGCCACTGCATTAGGCTATCTAAAATATACCACGACTATGGGTGGTGATATAGTAGGTAAGTTCTGTCACCATAAGCTGTCTGCTGTGTATAGCAGATTTCCATCTGGGATGCATTTGTGTGTTTGTAATAAAACATTTTTTTTTTACTGTACATTTATTGTATACAGTATTTCTCCCCCATAACGGCACATCATACTGTACATTTACCCCCATGTACTGTACCATACCATACTGTAAAATGGAATATTTATTGGAAAAGCATCAATATTAATGTAAAGAAAGTATTTATTACAACATCCGATTTCATGTACTGTACTGATCAAAAATGTACAGCACTCTTATTCAGGACTTATAAAACGGAAAATAACTGTTCATACACATCAATAACATTACTACTGTATAGTATAATGTATAATATTGTACATTAGCTTATGCAATAATCAAAGGCAATTTTCTAAACATATTTAATAATGCATCAATTTTAAATTTTAAACAGAAAATACAGTACAGAACTACATATTTGTGGCTTGACCATTTCTTTCGACTATAACAGGTAATACTTTATACAGGTGATTTATATAATTATTACAATGTTCAGTTGTGAGTACTTCTAGCCAAAATTTCTGTATCCCATCCAACAGCTGCTGTTTTGTTGTTGGCTTTGCAACACTCCTAATGTAGCTCTTCAATTGAGCCCACACTAATTCAATTGGATTCATGTCTGGTGATCCAAAAAAAAAAAAAAAAAAAGAGTACAGAAACAAATGTTAGTCTATTAATGACGTTAAATAGAGAAAATTAAACATACGGTATTGTATTGTTTATTAAACCAAAAAATACATTTACAGTACTAGAGTGCTATCCAAAATTTCACTTGTACAGTATTGAAAGAATACTCACTCTGGTGGTGTGCGTTCCCAATTCATATTTTTCTCTGCCAGAAATTTGGCTGAGGCAGAGTGTTTAGGATCATTGTCTTGGAATATCCTATGGTGAGATGGGTAATATTTATTCACGAATGGCACCATACATCCTTCTACTATTTTTTCTTTGAAAAATTGCTTATCCATGATCCCTACAGAAATAAAAAAAAGTTGTTCAGTAATAAGCAACTAATTTTATTGTGCAGTTACATGCACTCTACAGTACAGCATGTATTTTTCATAACACAGGCACAGTATAAAGTATAGTACGTTCGAAAAATAATAGGGGACCAGCTCCTAATCGTGATATGCCTCCCCATACATGGACTTTCAATGGATGATTTGGGCGTGGTTTTAATGAGATATGGTTACGTTTCAGGAATGACATTCTGGAGAACCGCTCAAGGGCAACAGACGATTCATCTGTGAAAATGACATCATGAAATGTTTCATCACTCTCAATCCATCGCCGTGCCTGTTCAACTCTCTTTTCTTTATTCACATCTCTTATCATGGGAGATATCCTGTGAAGAGCCAAAAATAATGAATCAGATACAGTAATGAGAGATTACTGTATATACAGTAGACTGTATGTGCAGTATACTGTATTATATACCTACTGTATACATTAAACTGTATATACATTACAGTATATACACAGTACTGTATATGTATATATATATATATACTGTATATATATATATATATATATATATATACACACAAACACACATACATACTGTATATACTGTATACAGTATAAAGTACACACTCTGTATAATGATTTACGTCATTGTTATATCACTTATCAAGGGATTATTAACAGTGAATAAGTGAGCATTTATGGTTTATACTGCTTTCAGTATTTTACCTTGTTGCACCAAAGGTCCATCCCATTTTCCGTCGCATCCTTCTGACGCTGGTGGCCGATATGACCAGGTCATACTTGGAATGGAGAATTTGTTTTATTTGCAAAGCAGTATGCTCATCATCCTCAAGAGTTAGTTCCACCACAATTTGTTGCACTCTCCTACAGTACAATACAGTATGAAAAATATGAATTAATGAACAGCACAATCACAGATGAAGTGTTATTTTTTTATTTTCAAAAAATTGTCTACTGTATACAGTAAGTCATTTAAACATTACAGTACTATACAGTACGTACCATGGGGGTGATTCCGAGTTGTTCGCTTGCTAGCTGCTTTTAGCAGCATTGCACACGCTAAGCCGCCACCCTCTGGGAGTGTATCTTAGCTTAGCAGAATAGCGAACGAAAGAAACTTCTTAGCAGTTTCTGAGTAGCTCGAGACTTACTCACAAATATCGATCACTTCAGTCAGTTTCGTTCCTGGTTTGACGTCACACACACGCCCAGCATTCAGCCAGCCACTCCCCCATTTCTCCAGACACTCCTGCGTTTTTCCGCACACTCCCAGAAAACGGCCAGTTTCCGCCCAGAAACACCCACTTCCTGTCAATCACACTACGATCACTTCAATGATGAAAAATCTTCGTTCGGGCGTGAGTAAATCTACTAAATTTTGTGTTAAAATACTAACCACATGCGCACTGCGAACCATGCGCATGCGCATTTTTACCTTAATCGCTCCGTTGCGAAAATCGGCAACGAGCGAACAACTCAGAATGACCCCCCCTTGTGCATTTTGTAGGAAATGAAAATCTGGGCGTTGTTCTCTCGAAAGCATGATAGCGCACCGTTTCTAAAGTGACTATAATGCCACTTTCCTTGAGCCATGCATGGATCTCTTTGATGTTTTTTTTTTCTTTTTTCATGTTGGCGATTATCTTGCTCATAGTTTTGTTGATAGTTACTGGCATGTTGTCCAACTGTAATTCCTGTGTGGAGAAAAAACATTTGTGAATACTGTAGTCTAAAATTTACACATCTGAAAAGTTTTATGATAAAAGTTAATACTGTACATGTTTACTATATTGTACCTGATGTTCAAATTTTAGTACTGTATACTGTACTGTACAGTACTGAAAATATCACATCAGTATTATGGA
The DNA here is from genome assembly GCF_028390025.1 of Pseudophryne corroboree. NCBI lineage: Eukaryota > Metazoa > Chordata > Amphibia > Anura > Myobatrachidae > Pseudophryne > Pseudophryne corroboree. The sequence goes on from NC_086448.1 coordinate 192,044,951, forward strand.
CCGGATACCTGCTGCTACAGCAGCCCGTGCTATAATGTACTGTACCTGTAACTACAGTAACTTAAAGTACAGTACAGCAATCTACAGTAATGTACTGTACTTACAATCCCTTATGGCCTGCAGGCGCCTTGGAGTCCTCCGGATCAGGTCACTGCACTTCCTTTGGAGTGACCTGATAGACCTCCTCCGGTTGTATTTCCGGAGGATCTCCCTGCTGGCCCTCCGAAATGCCCTCACCTTCTCCTCGTTGTTGGCGAGAGTTCTGTCCCGCCAGCGAACGAGGAGACAGAGCTCTCCTAGCGCATAAGGACGGTCCCTAACAGCAGCCATGACACCGTAACGCAATGAGCGTCTCTGACGTTGTGCGTCTCTGACGTCGTGCATCTCAGACGTCGTGCATTCCAGGCATTCTACGTTGTTACTGTGTGACAGTTTCCCTTGGTTTTGATTATGCCTTTTCTTTGACCACGGTATTTTCCACTGTCTCGCCCTACGCCCTTCCCCCCTGGGAGCCTGCACAGGTCATGCAGTAGACAGGGAGGGAGTTCAGGTCATGTGCAATACACAAACGCCGAAGATATAAAGTACTGTGTTGCTCAGTTAGTTGCGTCAGAATACACTCATTTATACTCATTACCGCTGTGTATTTGCATTTAGCGTAAAGAATCGCTCCTGCAGATTTACTCTGATTTATGTGAAACCTGTGTGCAACCTACCATTGAATGTATTAGAGAAAAAAATAATAATATTAAAGTGAATGTCACGGGAACACATAAAAAAAAAAGGTTGGCACTTCCTTCCCATTGGTGTTGGTTTATGCCTTAGGGAACTCGGACGCTCAAACATGTATTTCAAAAGCACAGTATTTTCCACCGCCTCCCCCTACCCCCATCGCCCTTCCTCCCTGGGAGCCTGCACAGGTCAAGCAGTAGACAGGGAGGGAGTTCAGGTCATGTGCAATACACAAACGCCAAAGATCTATACTACTGTGTAGATCTACACTACTGTGTTGCTCAGTTAGTTGCGTCAGAATACACTCATTTATACTCATTACCGCTGTGTATTTGCATTTAGCGTAAAACATCGCTCCTGTAGATTTACTCTGATTTATGGGAAACTTGTGTGCACTCTTCCATTGACTATCTTACATAGAAAAAAATATATATATACTGTAAGTGAATGTCACGGGAACACATTAAAAAAAAGGTTGGAATCCCCTCCCCATTGGTGTTGGTTTATGCCTTAGGGGACTCGAACGCTCATACTTGGATTTCAAAAGCACGGTATTTTCCACCGCCTCCCGCTAGCCCATCGCCTTTCCCCTCTGAGAGCCTGCACAGGTCATGCAGTAGACAGGGAGGGAGTTCAGGTCATGTGCAATACACAAACGCCGAGGATCTACAGTACTGTTTTGCTCAGTTAGTTGCGTCAGAATGCACTCATTTATACTCATTACCGCTGTGTATTTGCATTTAGCGTAAAGAATCGCTCCTGCAGATTTACTCTGATTTATGTGAAACTTGTGTGCACCCTTCCATTGACTGTCTCACAAAGAAAAAAAATAGAATATGTACTGTAAGTGAATGTCATGGGAACACATTAAAATAATGGCACTTCGCGACTCAAACCCTGGACCCCCAGCGTGGGAGGTGGGATCCTTCATTGCTAGCCCACGACGCCTCATGAGAGATTCACAATTTCATGTGTAAAAGTACTGCAAAGAGCGACCCCTCCCCATTGGTGTTGGTTTATGCCTTAGGGGACTCGGACGCTCATACTTGCATTTCAAAAGCACGGTATTTTCCACCATCCCCATTATGCCTTAGGGATCTCAGACGCTCATGTACATGTATTTCAAAAGCACTGTGTTTATGCATTGTACATTCTTCCTTTTCCACAATTAGTTGCGTCTCCATATACGATACACAAGTGTTTCAACATGTTCGTTTGTGTTTGTCTAAACTACAGTATTTACAGTATATTGAGAACTCTCACCGTCTGACCATTGGTCACCATCTATTAACATTACAGTCATCACTGACCAATTGCCAGAGCTGTAGATAAGTCCGCCGCTATACGATCAAAACTGGATTAGCGGAGCATTAGCCACCCAGTGGTGGAGATGTGTAATGCATGCTGAGTATCTACTATCGCCTCAACGCGCCTGCTCGTGATTAAACTCAGCAAGCTAAGCTATCACCTTAGCGTGACTAAACATCCGTCTAGGCGGAGAAACAGTCAAGATAACGGAGGCTACATCTGTATCAGACATCATAGTTTTGATAGCCCCCAACCAGGAGGGCTCTGGACTCTCCCCCACATTGCAGGGGCGTTTTAAGAGAGGAGGAGGCCCGTGTGCAGCCTTCTGCTTCAGGGGCCCCCTCCTCTCTGACTGATGCACAGGATTTAACACTTACCTCTCCGGAGTCCCCCAGCGGTGCCATCCTTCTCCGCAGCAGCAATAGAGTCTGAGAACAGACTATATTGCGCATGCACAAACCTCCGGGAACACTGCGCGGTGGACATTTTCCCAAACATTTTGCTAATGCGCATGCGCAAAACTCCGGAAGAATGGCCGCCGTGCCATCTTTCCAGAGTTTACAGCAGGCGCAATAGAGTTTGTCACCCCTAGTGTTCAAACTCTATTATGCTGCCGAGAAAGGGATGGCTCTGACGGGGGACTCCAGAGAGGTAAGTATTAAACAAATGGGTGCAGTGTGTGCGGGGTGGGCCCCCCTGGACCTTGGGGGCCTGGGTGCCTCGCACACACTGCACCCAATATAGATATGCCAATGCCACATTGTTATCAGCATTCTGAGATGACTGACTACACTGTTCACATGAGATTGAGTCTAGATGAACTAGGAGAGAATCTAGCATTACATACACTGCACAACTTCTGTTTTACCATTGTGAAGCAGAGAATACAGGTATAATACACATACAACACAGCCTGATATATATTACAAGCCTGCCCTACACAGCCTGATATATATTACAAGCCTGCCCTATTGCATGTGAGTAGAGACACAGGAGAGAGGACCCCAGCGCACCCAACACTGCACAGCCCCAGTGAGACTATCAGCATTTTATATGTGTAAACAACAGTGAGACTGTAATTTGAAAAATCCCTCAGAGGGATGTTAATTGTGCACAAATATAGCAGCTCTCCCCTTCTACACATGGTACCAGCGATCCAGGGACTGATATGCAGAGGAAGGCGCCAAAATGCCGCTGAGCCCGGTCTCGTGTAGCTCCGCCCCCCGCCATGGCGCCGGAGCTACTGTTGAATATTTATACTGGCCATGTCTCCCTATGTTTGTAGCCTTACATAAATGCTTGGTACAACTTATATTAGCCAGTCTCATGCAGGGGCTACAGCAGGTCCCCCCCAGGAGGGACCTGTACGCCTCACCCGTGCTTCAGCCGCACATTAAACCGGGGGACCCCCCTAGCGGGGCCCCTGGCGTGTACTCACCACCGATGATCACCTTCAGGCAGCGTTAGGGGTGTGCAGCATGTCCCGCTGAACAAACAGCGGGGAAACGGCTCTGCACCTCAAGAGGCTGGTGACCATCCCCCCCTAACTACCACGACGCATGTATGCTGTTGCCCAAACAGCATACCAAAAGAAATAAAACTTTTAAAGGAAATTGAAGGAAAAACTCTGTAGCTTGCAGAGTGTGCATCCTCTCCTGAGGGCACTTTTCTTCTAAACTGACTAGTAGGAGGAGGCATAGAGGGGAGGAGCCAGCACACCCAGTTGAATTAATTTAAAGTGCACTGGCTCCTTTGGACCTGTCTATACCCCATTGTACTAATCTGTCCCCAATATCCCTTATGGATGCTAGAGAAAAATAAATTAGAGATATAAACATTCAAATGGGATAATTTCCCTGTATTGGTTTTAAGTCACAATTGATCCCTATGACTACGGTGGTCATTCCGAGTTGATCGCAGCCAGCAACTTTTTGCTGCTGTTGCGATCAACTAGTCCACGCCTATGGGGGAGTGTATTTTAGCTTAGCAGAACTGCGATCGCTTGTGCAGCCCTGCTAAGCTAAAAAAATTTCAAGCAGAAGTTGACTAGCCCTGGACATACTTACCCTGTGCGACGATCTCTGCGTTGCTGGAGCCGGTTTTGACGTCAGATATCTGCCCTCCGTTCTCCTGGACACGCCTGTGTTTTCTTCTCCACTCCCCGAAAATGGCAGCCAACGGTCCGGATCCGCCCAGGAACGCCTTCTTTCTCTCAATCTTCTTGCGGTCGGCTCTGCGACCGCTTTCTTCGTTGGACGTGACGTAACCCGGCGACCCCTGTCGCCAGGCAACGGCATGCGTGCGCAGTGCGGCCGCTGCGCATACACAATCCAGACCCGTTCGCACCACAGCGACAAACCGTTGCGTGCGAACGGGTCGGAATGACCCCCTACAAGCATTTTCAAATGTTTCCCATTTCCACTTGGAAGTATATATTATATATGTGCCAAACTATAACTGGTTAGGTGCTAGGTTACATATGGATGTAAGTCAATGACACGCCTCTCACCTTGGCCACATGCTACGCCTCTGGTTGGGAGCAAAGAAAAAATAGTAAATAAATTTGCACCTGCACACACCATGTTGCAATGCAAATGGTGCAAATAGATTTTTGTTTTATTTGCAAGCTAGATATGTATGCCACATATGCTGGACAGCTTTATTCTGTCATTGCAATAGACTTGAGTTTGGGACAGCCCTCCCAAATCTAAAGCCCCGTACACACTGGGTGACCACACATTACGTTATGAACGATAAATATCCTGTTTTGCAAGATCTATTGTTCATATTGGGGGTCATTCTGACCCGTTCGCATGCTGCAGTTTATCGCTCCGCTACGATCGCCTCTGCCTGATTGACAGGCAGAGGCGGTCGCTGGGCGAGGGGGGGCAGAACAGCGGCGTTTGGCTGCCGTTTCATGGGCGCGGTCCGGCCAATGCAGGCGTGGCCGGACCATGCAGGGGGCGGGCCGCAGCGGCAGCGTGACATTACACATAGCAGCTGCAGGCCGGGGAGCGACGAGTAGCTCCTGGCCAGCACGCTAAAGCTGCGCTGGCCGGGAGCTACTCCTAAAGTGCAAAAGCATTGCCGCTGTGCGATGCTTTTGCACTTCTGCGGGGGTTGGGGGCCGGCACTGACATGCGGGGCGGGATAACCCTATGCAGGGCATCCCCCCGCATGTCTATGGTCATGATCGTAGCCCTGCAAAATTTTGCAGGGCTGCGATCAACTCGGAAGCACCCCCATCATCCAGTGTGTATGGGTGAACGATGTGCCCACCTGCGGGTCGTTTTCATTCATCCATGATCCACCGAAGATGCAGCTGAATGTTAACTATAAAGTTGAGCTGCATGTTCGGGGAGTGCGAGGGATAACGTCACAGAACGATATCATACATTGATATTGTTCAGTGTGTATGCACTGGTGATCTCCCCTTACTAGCAATTAGTGATAGAGTGTTGTTTGCGAACTAGCTGAAGTCGCCCAGTATGTACCCGACTTAAATCTCTTAAATCTGCCCCACTTGATTTATCAATTTGAAAAGTTACTTCCAGCTTTTGATTTGCTCCTATCTGAGAATCAGCCCCTAGCATTAATATCTGAATAGCACGTGTAAGTTCAGCAGCACACCAGGTGCAAGTCACAACAGTGCTCATTGAAGAGTAACATAAGACTTTACCTATTGTCAGATGAAAACTTTTTAAATTAAAAATTGCCTGCAACGCTATAGATTGAGTGTAGTGTACGACAAATGTTGACCTGGACTCTTTTGTACATACATTATAATTAGTGTTCACTGGGCTAAAAGTTCACAGCTGCAAAGAAAAATTCAATTATAAGTAATCAATCAGGTTTTAATCTTAGGTATCAGGTGACCAAAAAAAACAAAAACTAAAGGTGGCTGTAATATACTGTAACTGGACACTTGGGTAGAGTTGCTACACTAGAAGTATCCTGCAAGTCGGGTGAAAATGTACTTTTCATCTTATGCATCTTCAGAATGTTCGTCCTGCAATTATCGTATACCTTTGCTTGCAGAGTATTATTAAAGACAGCTGAACTTCTGATATGAACATTTCCAGATCATCCTTGGGATACAGTAAATTCCCTGATTAGCCGTGGGTCCAGATTACAGTACCATGTCTGGGCTACAAGATTTTGCTTGTGCTGCCCCCTACCTCTGGAATTCTTTACCTCTCCCTATCAGACCTCTCTACACCTCTCTACAAAACTTCAAACAGGCTCTCAAGACCTTCATCAATACCATCCAGCTCTTATTCTAACCCACTATCCCATGCTCACTGTATACCCAATCTGTCACCCCTGGTTGTCTGTTCCTGCAATTTAGAATGCAATTTCTCACAAGCAGGGCCCTCTCCCCTGCTTTTCTTTCCTTACTTACAATATACTATCATCTACTCTACACCCCCTACAATGGAACGTAACCCTTAATAATAATAATAATAATAATAATAATAATAATAATAATAATTATTATTATTATTATTATTATTATTATTATTTTTATAGATTACCATGGCAAAATACCCCAAACTCAGAGATAAACTCACTACTTTTTAGGTAGCATGATTATGTATTCCCTATGTGCTTGAATTGCTTAATTAAGCCTCGTAATAAAGAAAATAAGTAAGAGAGTCTTCACTGGTTAATGAAGACTAAATAATAATACCACCTAATATGGATGAAGAATGGAATTTGTCAATAATGTACAGTAACCCACTAATGAAGCTCAACCACCTCTCCTGAAGCTTTAGGCGGTGAGTGTGAGAGGAGCATCAGTTAGCCCAGGTCCTTCTGATGCTGAAAGAAATTCCCAATTTTTAATTGAAGGAAATAAAATCAGACAAAGACTGGTGTGACAGTCAAGGCCTCAACTTTATCCTATTGAGCAGCAAACCAAACATAACAATATTTTCCTGAATCTCCCTAAGTAATAATACATGATCATTTTGATTGAAGTCCTTGTCCTCAATCATCATTAGAACAAAGTACTCAATGCATAGTGATCTTTGGATCCATAGTTGTCAGTCTTCAACTGTAATCTAGAAGGAAAAACATCTTGTCTGAACCTCTTGTTCTTCAAATCTTTACCTGATTTGCCCGAATTTTGGCATATACTGAGAGATTGTAATATTACTTTTTATACACACACACACACACACACACACACACACACACACACACACACACATATATACATTCGGATTGGCACTCACTCTACCCCGTATGAGAAGCTCCGGTGCCCTCTGGAAACAATTATACAAGCAACACTTCCTAGCATGCAGCGGCACTCTGAGACTGACACATGGGTAGTTTAACGAATAGTGTTTTTAATCCATTGTGTCAAATAAAGAACATCCAACGTTTCGTGGTGCTAACACCCCTTTGTCAAGGTGAAGAAACAATAAGTGAAAAGAAGTACATAGTGATTACCTTTATAGGTGAAGAAGTCCCGCCGTGACGTAGGAGCGCTGATCATGTGATCCGACGTTGCGCCGTTGGATACCCTCGTCTCCCCGGCAACCTCCAGTGAACGGGCTGTGTATTAGACAGCTCCTGTTGGGGTTATGGTGACCGGGGGATCCCCGGATAACCCGGCAGCGACGGTCATATTGAAGCGCTATAATGACAAACATATAATTATTATAACAAAGTGCAAAGTGCAAAACCTAAGTAAATATGTCACATATACACATATTCAGGATGATTACATGTATACAATTTAGAACACATATTTAAATAGGATAATGCTAATTATGGCATATAACACACACCTTTCTGTTAAATATTACTTGACAGACAAGGATTAAATAAAATAACCATGTCTGTAGGAACTATTGAGCGTACAGAATACTACAGATACCTTATGTATATTGCACTACTCAAATGTTTCTATAATCCTTCCAAAAGGGTATACTGAATCCCATTAGTTAATGGTACTTAAAATATACTCCACTGTATCTTGTCATTTAGACCCTTGGGTTTGATAGTACCTAGAGTATACATCCACCTGGCCTCCAGTCTCAACAAGTTACCGGCCCTGTCACCGCCCCTTATGTTCCTTGGATAATGGTCGATAATCTGGAATCTTAAATCATTAAGAGAGTGTCCATGTTCGGCATAATGTCGGGCTACCGGTTGTTCATATGGATTTCCAGTTAATGCAGCTTTTACAGCTAACCTGTGTAGTGCAAACGTTCACGAACATTATGGACCGTCTTCCTCACATATTGAGACTTACACGGCAGGTGATTAGGTACACAACAAATGTGGTGGTACACGTGAGAATATGTTTGATGTCGTATGTTCTACCAGATGAACTCGAAATAAATGAAGAACCAGTGTCCATGTATTTACAGGTTTCACACCCAAGGCATCTATTACAACCTGGAGATCTAGATAGGAAGGTCATAGGTGTTGGATTGTCAAAGCCTGTGACATCCGAATGTACAATCAGGTCCTTGATACTCCTCCCTCTAGTATGGCATACCATGGGTCTTTTGTTACGGAATGAAGAAAGAGTCTTATCAGTTGTAATGATAGGCCATAATGCCCGTAGAGCTCTGGGGACCACTGGACTGGAGGTATTGAATTTAGTAACAAATGGCATAATCTGTGTTTCGTTCTTTGATTTTTGGATTAACAGATCCTTCCTCCTCGTTTTTGCCACCTCTTGTTTGCATTCTTGTAGCACACTCTGGTCGTATCCCCTCTCTGCAAAACGTGTTGTCACCTCTGAAAGTGCTCCCTCTAATTTGTTAGGGTCACTGGTAATTCTAGCGGCTCTGATGAGTTGTGATTTCGGCAACCCCCTCTTCAGAGCCCCAGGGTGATGACTATTATGTCGTATTTTTGTCAGTAGGCTTATAGTACACGTCTGTTTGGATTCTGTTGTTACAAATCGATACATTGACATCCAAGTAATTCAATGTACTCGGGTCGTTTGAAGCCGTGACCTTAATCGGAGAGTCTCTGCCGTTGATAATGAGATTAGTGCATCAAATCTGTGTTGTCTCTCAGTCCATATAATGAATATATCATCTATATATCTTGAACAATGTAAAACATGTTTATAGATGTCGGGATTAGTAAAAACATTTGTTGTTCTTCTTGCAGCATAAAGGTATTGGCGAATGACGGAGATACATTGCAGTCCATGGCACACCCACTGGTTTGGTGATAGAATTTCCAGTCAAATAAAAAATAGCTTTAAGTTGGTTTAAGAACATTGTAGTATCCTTAATAAAATCCGTCTGTCGGCTGATCAAAGGCTGTAGTATACTATCTAAGAAGATGGAAATCGGTTGATAAAGTGACTTGTGCGCAGAAATAATTGGCCTTCCCGGCGGCTCATTTAGATTCTTGTGGATCTTGGGCACCGTAAACAGGACTGGTACAACAGGAAATTCCTGTTTCAGCGCTGTACGTAATTTTTTGGATATAGTTCCAGTTTTAGCCGCTTTATCCAAAATATTATAAATTTCTTGCTTATATTCCATCGTAGGATGCATTGTTAATTCTTGATATATCTGTCGTTCCGATAATTGCATGTAAATCTCCGACTTGTTTTTTTTTTTCATAAGGGAAAGAGAAGGAAGGGGAAATGGGATAGTATACTTCTGCACAAGTTTTATTCCTTATTTTGTCCCCAATTATTCATAGTGTCATTAATTAAAGTCTAGAAAATGGGGGTGCTGCCTAAGACAATGGTACTGAAGAACAAAAAGAACGAAAGAACAAGATTGTCTTTTGTGTTGGCGCACTTAGAGAGAAAAAGTATATATATGTAATAATATCGATGTGATGATTGTTTGAATTAAAACTTAACTTTTATTCCTTATCATCTAAAATATCCTGTTTTATGAAATATAAACATACATATGTAGAGTATACGTCAATAAAATTAATTACAATATCAAATGGGCTCACTGTATTATTATTCCATTATATTATATTAATAAATGTTATAACTCTATGAATGATTGGTAAATTGAAGCTTATCATTAAGTTTTGTTCGGGGGGTTAGTAGTTATATGTATATTGAAAATTGTTGTTCTGGATACGCACATAAATCCCACTATGTCTATTTTATTGATAGGTTATAGAGGGACAAATAGTGATATTATATTGATGTTTTCAATACACACAGAAATATGACTACTAGCTATGATGCTATATAGGCATATCAATCTTACAATCGTTTATTATGTTGTTATTCCACCTAATAGATTTTGTTGATATTTCCTTACAGAAACAAAAGAAATACTTCCACACACCATGTCTATTATGCAAACATATAATATATCTTGCGTCTGCTGACAAGGTTGTTTCGAATTCTGTGGATACTATAAATAATCTATGAGTCCCTCTCAGGGATATATCTTCTCATATATATTCCACAATGCAGTCTAACACCTTGTCTAGTACACATACTCATTCCTACTAATAGTGGTGTACAGTGCCCTAGTGAGTAGTCACCTGATAATTCAGGTTACTGCTTGTCACAAATAGGAAAGATCTGTACCATATTACTTTGAGTAGATATTATTATATACATTTAAAAAAGGGGAGGGTTTGCTGACAGTGGGTTGGAAATATATGCAGATTCTTTATTAAAGATTTAGCATCATATTTAATTATGCATATCACATATGTTCCTGTGTGTATGCAAACATCTCATTCTTTTCCCTCTACGAATTCTTAGAGCACAGGTATTGGGTATATTGGGTGTTATTCCGTTCCAAAACTTAAATAAATTTCTTGTTATAATTCAAATGTATATATATATGTATTTAATACAAAATTGTAAAGATGGTGCTATTCAGTGGGAACGGGAACAAGCAGAGACCTGAGAGAATTATTCAACACAGTTTTTAATTTGTATCTAAATGTTCATCACAGAGACCTCAGTTCTGCAGTGGTTCTCTGTTGATACATTGAAAGAGGATTTTCTTTAACAGTTACACATTGGTTGTAAATAAAGATGTCCCTTGAGTTCTGTGTTTAACTGAGCACCCGATACACAGTGATAAAAGTAATGCTAGTAGGTTGGAACAGAGACACACGAGAAATTATACACTGTTTTAAATTCAATTATTCACCACAAAGGCTTGGATACTGCATTAGTTCTCTATTAACACAGTGTAACGGAATTTCTGTAATAGTTGTTAATTGTGTCCCATGTGTTCCGTATTTACTACGTAATGTATCATAGTGCTGAGATCACAATCTGAATATGTACCGCTTATATAGTAAACATGATTCCTAAATGTTCGAATACATATTCACTAAGCAGTATATCACGATGCTGAGGTCACAATCTGAGTCTATACTGCTTGTATGATATACATGATTCCTAAATATTCCAATATATATCCTATTGGTCTCGTTCCTAACATTCCCTCTCAACTAGGATCGGTAAGCTTATACACATTTGTTAACTACAATCCCCATTTCCAATCATTGATTAGTAAGTTATGTTATTTCATATTATCATATTTCTTTAAACAGTGAGCCTGAGAAACGCTGGCGTGCACGTTTCACAAACAGGCTTCGTCAGGGTGAACCAGATGCCCCAATCAGTAGGGATTTCAGATTTCAAATAGCCAATGAGAGCGGGTGTATGAGTCATCTGTTTGTCCTAACCAATGGTACTCCATCTCGGACTGTCACTCGGGATGCCGGGAGATGTAGTTGTATTTTTCTCTGATCATGTGCTTTCTATATCCAATAGCACAAGTTCTTCAGTGCCCGGCTTAATACCTGATTATGGTAGCCAATCACATAGTACTTATATGCTCTCGGGAAATGTAGTCTTTTCTTTATTCTCTCTCTCTCAATGTTTCTCATTCCCTATATCTATATTCATAAATTTGATGTTGATAAATACTAGTTCTGCAATATTAGTGTTATGTGGATCCTATGGACATATTTATTATAAAAACTGTTTATTATTATTAAGCTGTCATTCAAATGTATCGCGTTTCCAGCATAACCCCATATTTTTTATTTTTATATTTTTATAAGGAAAAGAAAGGAACCCCATATTTTTTATGTAGTATCATGATCCAGATATTAACCAGAAACATATATGTGAATATACCAAAAAATTGGTGAGAAAATTGTAATGGTCATACATACATATCTCCGTCCATAATTATGAACATACATAGTATGGACTGATTATATTTTACATTTAATGTACAAAATGTGATTATGAATAAATGTGATGCACCAAATGTGAGATTGTTGGAAAAAATTGGTGAATGGATGGTCAGTTAAAAAATAAATAATAATTAATTGGTGAGAACGTGAAGAGGAGTGTAAATGTGTTGCATGTGTCATATTGAATATTTATTGTGTGATAGTGAATCTAAGAGAGTGTAATCATTATTATTGAATTAGAGTATGATGATTCATACATGGCCCAGGAATACATCATACTGTATCCATTGAGTGCTTCTATGCATTATTGGGGGGTCTGAGCACTACAATCCATGTGAACAAAACTAGTGATGTGGAAAAATATTAAGGTAAGTGATTAAAGTGATGGTGAAAAAAGGAAGAAAAAGAGGACCGCCAGATACAAGAAATTGATTTTACCTTTAATGTTTCTTGATTATTGTTATTTCTGCTCCATGTACCATAATAAAAATACATCTATCTATAAATTCTATGTTGTGAGGATCCTTTCCTCTCATTGATGTCCACTAGGACATCCTTTCCTCCTGGTTCAGATAATCATCATATACTGGGGGCTGAGAGAGAGGTATAAAGTTTGAATAAAGAACGACAAAGATTGAAAATTATTAATCTGCCTTCCAAATTTGAATGTTGTTTTGTATCTTGAAATTTTGATCAAGACCTGATATTAAGCAGAGAAAGGGCAGATAGCTGTTATTTTCATTAAGTTCCCTTGGATGTTGACTATCCATCAGGAATATCATTTTTGTTCAAACTGTAAGAGCTGTTTGTCAACGTCTCCTCCTCTAATGCCAGCTTGTATACTTTTCATGCCAAAGGCTTGTAAGCCTTTCGGATTACCATTATGATGGTGTAGAAAATGGTTGTTCCAGTTTTAGCCGCTTGATCCAAAATATTATAAATTTCTTGCTTTTATTCCATCGTAGGATCCATTGTTAATTCTTGATATACCTGTTGGTCCGGTAATTGCTTGTAGATCTCCGACTTGTAATTTGAGAGGTTCATAATAACAATTCCGCCCCCCTTGTCGGCAGGGCGGATAACTATATCTCTATAAGATCCTAGTTGTTTAAGGGCTCTATATTCTGATCTAGACAAATTGTGATGTGTCTCTGTTGATGCTGCTGTATATCTAGATACAGAATCATCTACCAGCCGGATAAATGATTTAATTGAAGCATTGGAAGAAGCTGGATCAAACTTTGATTTATGTACCGAACTAATAAACGCTTGATGTGGGTCGAGGACTGTTGATGAAAAAACTCCTGTAAATGGAGTTTACGTGTGACTTTGTGCAATTCAACTTGCCAGCCAAGACCATCAAATTTGTTGGTCGGGACAAATGATAATCCATTATTAAGGACCCTCATTTCTAGGTCACTGAGTTGCCAATCAGAAAGATTGTAAATTAAACTTTCTTTTTTGATGGAGTGCTTTTGGATTCTTGCATTTTGTTTGCCCCTACGGGTGGGCGTCCTCTTGTTCTTGTGCCTGCTGCGATAGCAGGGGAGGTCCCTAAAGGGATGCTTGCTGAATCAGAGGGCCCCTCAGAGTCACCAATGGCAAACTCGCTATCACTATTAGAAGTGGCTAATTCTTTGTTACGATCTTCGTGGCGCTTACGCCAGCTGTGCTTGGACCTGTAGTTGTAAGGCTTGTGATTCCCAGGATCTCCTCCGGATAGTCACAGATAAACCCTATTAGTTTCATAGTTCTCCTTTTACGGTTTAGGGAAGAGGCTGGACGCGAGCTTAAGGCTACACGGGACAAGATCTAACAATTGGAGCTAGCCCACAAGGAAATCCTGCTACTGGATGCCAATCAGACCATGATTATGAAAATACAATCTCAATGTAATAAATACAAGGGAGAACTTATTAAGTTCAAACGTGGCAAACAACTAACCGTAAAGGAGGACTACGAAACTAATAAGGTTTATCGGTGGCTATCCGGAGGAGATCCTGGAAATCACAAGCCTTACAACTACAGGTCCAAGCACAGCTGGAGTAAGCGCCGCAAAGATCATAACAAGGAATTAGCCACTTCTAATAGTGATAGTGAGTTTGCCATGGGTGACTCTGAGGGGCCCTCTGATTCAGCAAGCATCCCTTTAGGGACCTCCACTGCTATTGCAGCAGGCACAAGAACAAGAGGACGCCCACCCGTAGGGGCAAACAAGATGCAAGACTCCAAAAGCACTCCATCAAAAAAGAAAGTTTAATTTACAATCTTTCTGATCGGCAACTCAGTGACCTAGAAATGAGGGTCCTTAATAACGGATTATCATTTGTCCCGACCAACAAATTTGATGGTCTCGGCTGGCAAGTTGAATTGCACGGATTCGCACGTAAACTCCATTTACAGGAGTTTTTTCAGCAACAGGCACCTCCAACAGTTCTCGACCCACATCAAGCGTTTATTAGTTCTGTACATAAATCAAAGTTTGATCCAGCTTCTTCCAATGCTTCAATTAAATCATTTATCCGGCTGGTAGATGATTCTGTATCTAGATATACAGCAGCAACAACAGAGACACATCACAATTTGTCTAGATCAGAATATAGAGCCCTTAAACAACTAGGATCTTATAGAGATATAGTTATCAGCCCTGCCAACAAGGGGGGCGGAATTGTTATTATGAACCTCTCAAATTACAAGTCAGAGATCTACAAGCAATTATCAGACCAACAGGTATATCAAGAATTAACAATGGATCCTACGATGGAATAAAAGCAAGAAATTTATAATATTTTGGATAAAGCGGCTAAAACTAGAACTATATCTAAAATATTATGTACATCACTGAAACAGGAATTTCCTGTTGTACCAGTCCTGTTTACGGTGCCCAAGATCCACACGAATCTAAATGAGCCGCCGGGAAGGCCAATTATTTCTGCGCTCAAGTCACTTTAGCAACCGATTTCCATCTTCTTAGATAGTATACTACAGCCTTTGATCAGCCGACAGCCGAATTTTATTAAGGATACTACAATGTTCTTAAACCAACTTAAAGCTTTACCTGAAATACCTATGGGTACATTGATTTGCACCATAGACATTTGCAGTTTGTACACCAACATACCCCAGAAGCAAGGCCTAACAGCCATGAGAGATTTTTTAATTCGAGTTAATATGGATACGTTTAACTTGGAGCTGTTCCTCAAATTATTAGAATTAACGCTCACGTGGAATTATTTTTTATGTGACGGGAAATTCTATCACCAAACCAGCGGGTGTGCCATGGACAGCAATGTATCTCCGTCATTCGCCAATACCTTTATGCTGCAAGAAGAACAACAAATGTTTTTACTAATCCCGACATCTATAAACATGTTTTACATTGTTCAAGATATATAGATGATATATTCATTATATGGACTGGGAGACAACACAGATTTGATGCACTAATCTCATTTATCAACGGCAGAGACTCTCCGATTAAGGTCACGGCTTCAAGGTACCCGAGTACATTTAATTACTTGAATGTCAATGTATCGATTTGTAACAACAGAATCCAAACAGACGTGTACTATAAGCCTACTGACAAAAATACACTATTACGACATAATAGTCATCACCCTGGGGCTCGGAAGAGGGGGTTGCCGGAATCACAACTCATCAGAGCCGCTAGAATTACCAGTGACCCTAACAAATTAGAGGGAGCCCTTTCAGAGGTGACAACACGTTTGCAGAGAGGGGATACGACAAGAGTGGCACAAATGAGGAGGGAGGATCTGTTAATCCAAAAATCAAAGAACGAAACACAGATTATGCCATTTGTTACTAAGTTCAATACCTCCAGTCCAGTGGTCCCCAGAGCTTTACCTGCATTATGGCCTATCATTACAACTGATAAGACTCTTTCTTCATTCCGTAACAAAAGACCCATGGTATGCCATACTAGAGGGAGGAGTATCAAGGACCTGATTGTACATTCGGATGTCACAGGCTTTGACAATCCAACACCTATGACCTTCCTATCTAGATCTAAAGGTTGTTATAGATGCCTTGGGTGTGAAACCTGTAAATACATGGACACTAGTTCTTAATTTATTTTGAGTTCATCTGGTAGAACATACGACATCAAACATATTCTCACGTGTACCACCACATTTGTTGTGTACCTGCCAGTATAAGTCATGTGGGAAAGACGGTCCATAATGTTCGTGAACGTTTTGCACTACACAGGTCAGCTGTAAAAGCTGCATTAACTGGAAAACCATCGGAACAACCGGTAGCCTAACATTATTTAGAACATGGACACTCTCTTAATGATTTAAGATTCCAGATTATCGACCATTGTCCAAGGAACATAAGGGGCGGTGACAGGGCCGGTAGCTTGTTGAGACTGGAGGCCAGATGGATGTATACTCTAGGTACTGTCAAACCCAAGGGTCTAAATGACAAGATAAAGTGGAGTATATTTTAAGTACCATTAACTAATGGGATTCAGTATACCCTTTTGGAAGGATTATAGAAACATTTGAGTAGTGCAATATATATAAGGTATAATCCTTGTCTGTCATGTAATATTTAACAGAAAGGTGTGTGTTATATGCCATAATTAGCATTATCCTATTTAGATATGTGTTCTAAATTGTATACATGTAATCATTCTGAATATGTGTATATGTGACATATTTGATGTATATAATACGATATTAATATTCTTGTTGCTGAGAAATTTTACTTAGGTTTTGCACTTTGTTATAATAATTATATGTTTGTCATTATAGCGCTTCAATATGACCGCCGCTGCCGGGTTATCCGGGGATCCCCTGGTCACCATAACCACAAGAGGAGCTGTCTAATACACCGCCTGTACACTGGAGGTTGCCGGGGAGACGAGGGTATCCAATGGCGCAACGTCGGATCACATGATTAGCACTCCTACATCACGATGCACACGCAAGCTGGGGTGGAAGCTAGCGCTTTCCCCAGATTCTGCTGTACCTCCTGCCGGCGGGACTTCTTCACCTATAAAGGTAATCACTATGTACTTCTTTTCAATTCTTGTTTATTCACCTTGACAAAGGGGTGTTAGCACCCCAAAACTTTGGATGTTCTTTATTTGACACAATGGATTAAATACACTGTTCGTTAAACTACCCATGTGTCAGTCTTCGAGTGCCGCTGCATGCTAGGAAGTGCTGCTTATATATATATACACCCCAATTCGATTTACTGCAGCTATAGACAACGTGTCTATAAATTTTTTGGACGTTACCATTTAAAAAAATCCTCCATGCTTGGAGTACACCCTGTTCAGGAAACCCACGGACCGTAATACCTTGCTATGGGCTACCAGTCATCATCCAGAGAGGTTCAAGTCCAATTTACCTTTCTCGCAATTTTTAAGAGTTCTTAGAAACAACTCTGATGGGAGTGTGGCAGAACAACAACTTAAGGAGTGTGCCGAGCGTTTTGTGGAACGCGGTTATAAAAAGAAAGTTATCTCTGACTCTCTGGTTAAAGCTCCTAGACTGCATAATACAGGGGGTACCACTGCTCACAGAGCCACTGGGTCCGAACGCATCATCTTCAAAATTAGTTGCAACACTAGATTACCAATTGTGCAAAAATCGGTAAAGAAGAACTGGCATATCATTAAAAGTGATCCCAAATTCAAGACCATCGGTTCGGCGCCACCCCTATTAAGTATACAGCGTGGGAGCAATTTGAAGGATATGTTCCTCAGACCAACAATGAAACCCGCTGTGTCCAGTAAGGACCAATGGCTGAATAAACGATATGGCTGCTACAGGTGCTTGCAATGTACCACTTGCAGATCCATGACAACTGGGCAGTTCTTCAGCCACCCGCTTTATGGCACTAAGATAAAACTCCGACACCACCTGACATGTATGATGGATCACGTCATCTATTTTCTGACTTGTCCCTGTGGGAAGATGTATGTTGGTAAGACTATCAGATCGTTCCGTGAGAGAATGAACCAACACCGATCCTCAATTCATTTGGCATACTCAACCGGCAAAACCGACAAACCTGCCGAGGCACACTTCTTGCAACTTCAACATCAACTTTCAACTCTAAGATGCATGATAATTGACTGGGTTCCACCATTACCCCGGGGTAGTGATAGGGGCAAGCTCCTATTAAAGCCTACTGGATCCACTTTCTCGGGACAGTGTCCCCTAAAGGACTCAATGAACAGAATCCGCTCCATATGTTCATATAGATCTACGTCCATTTTCAATAAATTTTTACTCTATTTTTTCTATTTTTCCGTTATCCTGACAGTGCTGGGGTGTTCTGGTACCGTTGAGCTTGCTGGCCATGGCTACACGACACCCCTTGACCCACGGCTTTAATATTTAGTATTTAGTACTTAATTTTTTGTTTTATGATAAGTGAATCTTTGTGTTTAACACCAGGACTCATCTGTGTGGTGTTTATATGTACTCACTTGACTAAGGATTTCTTTTCTGCATTGGTGCTCTTGGAATGTTTTGGAATTATGGAGCTATAAATACCGTGGGAAGCCTATATAACCACCGATATATCCAGTGCATTTTTCATCCCGTAATTATACATTTATTTTTAGTTGTTCGATGTACTGTACTGTATTACTATTTTTGATGACTTGATGGCAGCTATGCATGTCAGTGTGTATATTCACTAACTTTTCTGGGTAAGGTGTTATCTTGATAGTGCCAGCCCTGACATGTTGCAATGTTGTTATTCTGCAATACTACCCACTGCTACACTTATCCCCTGTCTCCTGCACCAGAGCGGGCATTGCGTCCTAGTGATACATGCCAGGCTGGTTGCTAAGAGACGCTGGATGACGCGCGCTATGTCAGATGATGCGCGACCGGAAGTGCGCATTCTGAGACAGGAAGCGCGATGCGTTCCACGGCGGTGGCGTGCGTTCCACCGCCGGGAACTGCTTCCATTTATCTTCTGTATGGTTATTTCATTATTACCTTTTTAATTTATTTTTGCTGCTTGTAGTTATTAACTTATACACACTGGTCTTGGCTTTTTGGTGGACATCATACTAGTATTTTGCTGCAAATAATAGATACGAGCTCCCTATTGCTAGGAATTAATTGGTGGGCTGTCCCTTAGGGTATTTATGGCTCCACAGGCAGGATGTGTGCAGGGGAGATGGCAGCC
This sequence comes from Pseudophryne corroboree, assembly GCF_028390025.1. NCBI lineage: Eukaryota > Metazoa > Chordata > Amphibia > Anura > Myobatrachidae > Pseudophryne > Pseudophryne corroboree. Next base: position 192,064,355 of record NC_086448.1, read on the forward strand.
TAAAATTTTGGTCTTGACAAAGGTTCCATAGAGGACCGAAACGCTGACCCTGACCCTGTAACTATGTGAGCTGAATTAAAGAAATCTCATTTTCACTATTGAAGAAGCCTGGTGAGTGCGTTCCTTGTCACTTTTTCTATGTTTGAGACAGCTTCTGGAGGGGACTGATCTCTGGCTATTGCACCCTAGCAGTTGTGACAGTTCAGTATGCGAGTGCAACTTCTCTGGATCTATATATATATATATATATATAATTATTTTTTCCCCCCACACATTCCTACCTACTATCGAATTGAGTCTGATTTTGCAGATTGCCCTACTGTATGTAATAGAGGTGGTCATTCCGAGTTGTTCGCTCTGTATCTTTCTTCGCATCGCAGCGATTTTCCGCTAATTGCGCATGCGCAATGTTCGCACTGCGACTGCACCAAGTAAATTTGCTATGCAGTTAGGTATTTTACTCACGGCATTACGAGGTTTTTTTTTCGTTCTGGTGATCGTAATGTGATTGACAGGAAGTGGGTGTTTCTGGGCGGAAACTTGCCGTTTTATGGGTGTGTGTGAAAAAAGCTGCCGTTTCTGGGAAAAACGTGGGAGTGTCTGAAGAAACGGGGGAGTGTCTGGGCGAACGCTGGGAGTGTTTGTGACGTCAAACCAGGAACGAAACTAACTGACCTGATCGCAGTTGCCGAGTAAGTCTGGAGCTACTCAGAAACTGCTAAGAAGTGTCTATTCGCAATTCTGCTAATCTTTCGTTCGCAATTTTACTATGCTAAGATTCACTCCCAGTAGGCGGCGGCTTAGCGTGTGCAAAGCTGCTAAAAGCAGCCTGCGAGCGAACAACTCGGAATGACCACCAGAATGTGAGTATATGCAAAGTCACCTCCTGAGATAAGTATAAAGCTATGTTAAGTAGGCCTACAGTAAGTGACAGCTGGCACTTACACCAGGAGCTGCAGTTTAACAACGGCTTAGCCTAGACATTATCGTTGTAAATCGTGGCCGTTGGACACAGCAGCAGATCAGAGAAGCCGGCAGTGATGTCTTTTTACGTAAGATGCCTCCTGCGGCTTTTACATATTTTAGCACAACTGCTGTATAGAATCAGCTCCTTAGCCTGGGAGTTAAATTCCTACATAAGATTTGAATCAACCCCAATGTTTTGTTTTGTCTTCCTCTAGATCAGCATCATTACAATTTATGAAAGGTTACACCAATGCCTTTTTTTATACTATGCAAGCATTCAAATAGGTAAATTTGTGCAGTTGTACAAAAGTAGTAGTGTTGTCAATAGCAACCAATCAAATTACTAAAATCTGATTGGTTGGTATTTACATCACCTGCACCTTAAAAGATAGTTCACAATTGGCTGGGAGAAATTACTGCGGGGACATAACAGGAATGGTGATTTTTCAAAATGGATTTTGTTACTTTAGTTATGGTGTGTACACAAGGTGAGATTTTTTCTTACGATTTTGACTATATAGTCAAAATCGTAAGAAAAGTTAGTGCAGATCGCAGGGTGAAAGTCACCTTGCGATCCCGATTCGATGCCGATGCGTGGTCCCACGCGTTCGGCATTGCAAGAATAGATAGACTGTGCATGCAAGTCAATTTTGACTATCTCAATAGAAGAGATAGTCAAAATTGACACTTAGCCAAAATCGCACATAGGGGGTCATTCCGAGTTGAACGTAGCTGTGCTAAATTTAACACAGCTACGATCAGGCACTCAGACATGTGGGGGTACGCCCAGCACAGGGCTAGTCCGCCCCGCATGTCAGTGCCGGCCCCCCTGCAGAAATGCAAAAGCATCACACATCAGCAATGATGTTGCATCTCAGGAGTTACTCCCGGCCAGCTCAGCTCCTGCGGCTGGCCGGGAGAACCTCATTGCTGCCCCGGGTCTCAGCGGCTGCGTGTGACGTCATGCAGCCACGGAGGCCCGCCCCCCCCAATGATCCAGCCACGCCTGCATTGGCTGGACCGCGCCCCCTAAACAGCGGCTTAACGCCACCGTCCAGCTCCCTCCCGCCCAGCGACCGCCTTTGCGTCAGAGGCGATCGCTAAGAAACGACGGCCTTTGGTCATCTGGCATGCACCGGCGCACTGCGGTGCTAGCGCATGTGCAGTTCTGACCCGATCGCTGCGCTGCGATAAACTGCAGTGAGTGATCGGGTTGGAATGACCCCCATAGTCAGTATCGCAAGCACATAATGAGTGTGCTTGCGATACTGACTATGTGCCGACCTAGCCCCTGTCGCATAGTGAGAATCTGGCATAGCTGAATCTCACCGTGTGTATGGGTCATTACTTTAGCGATGCAAATATAAACTCTAATGCAGGAAAACATCAATGTGCAGTTATCTGCTATTCTTAATAATATATACATGAATGTGTGCAAATTTGTATGTTTGTAAACCCTGCATCCGTATAAAAATTCTGCTTATTTAATTAAAAGGGGGTACACCAATATGTTTCAATATATAAACAATGATGTATTTATTCTCACACAAACATTCCATTGGGAGGCGAGCCTGTGAAAAATGCTATAAAATGAAAAAGAAAAAAAAAAAAGTGAAAACAAAATGTTGAGTTAACTATCTAAAAGTTTTAAGAGGTAATAATTGAACGTTTTTCTTCATGAAAATGTTGTGAAATAAAACACACCTGACTCCTGAGCGAAGCTGAATAGCTCTATTACTTGTTCCATATTTAAGTGGGATCGTTTGTGAAAACACGTGTACATCTGGTCTGAAAAAATAAAACACAGCCACTTTGTAGGTTGCGTAACAGAATTTATGGGTTTTTGATTAGCACCATATCGGAAAATAAATCCTGTGTTACTTAAACTGTGCTATGCAGTTTTTGTAAGGTAACATGTCCCAGAGACTGTGTTAAAATAGTAGTGTATATTTGGGTTATTTCATGGTATAGCCAAAATAAGAGTCATTTTAATGGTCAGAATAACCCTTAAAGAATTCAGAGTTCTCCTTCTACTCTTTCCTTGTCGCTGATCTCACAGATGTATACTGTAGTTCATGTTAGGTTTACTGATAGATATAGTAGGCCTGATTCAAAAGGTGGACACATGGAGGGAATCGGACGTCTGCATGTGCGTCCGAGTCGCACATCATAGTACACTTGTTTGTAAGCTAACCCTTCCCTTCAACATCCCATATGCCTCACTGGAGCTAACAGGAATCAGTCTACTTTATGTTACTGTGGAGTATTCATTAACTTTGGCTTGCTGCAGGAGCGGATTTGTGAGTTTTATCTTTATTTTTGTGCTTATCTGCTATTATTATTGATTTCTTAACAGTTTCTTATATATAGCACAGCAAATTCCATTGCTCTTTACAACTGGAACTGCTACCATTTTTGTTTTTTTGTAATGGCAGAGTCTTTACTAGAACTTAGGTGGAGGAGTCAGGTATGAGCACTCTGCGCTCCGTTCCACTACACCTGCTCCCATATTTTCCGGCGTGGAGGTGTCCTTATATTTTTTTATTACAGTCAGCTCCGGGCAGATGCAGGTGGTCCTGGACACAGCTGGCCTCCACAGTGCAGCCCCCATCGCACATTGATCGATTGAGATGGAACATACAGCAGCTTTTCTCTATGGTGCCCGCTGGCAGTTTAAATAATAGAAGGATGCAAACAGTAAAAGAAAAACAGAGCTCAAATAAGCCTCATAGAATAGTGATTAATTATATGCATAAATGTACCTTCTGTGAAAACTGCTTATTTGGGATAGCAGAGAAACGCGTCAAGGATCCCCTGGTGACTGCAGGACACTGTACTCCTTAGGCTGCACACTGTATCTACACAGCAGGATTCAATACCGACAGGTGGAGATATGTCGCTCACCTCCACCCACAGAGCTGCGCCCTCCCTCCCCTCTTGAGCTGCGCACTCCCGCTCAGTACAGAGGACACTCTCGGGAAGAGAGCTCAGTCCTCCGCTGGACAATTACAGACTCCATCTCAACGTGCAGTGAGCATTTACCTAGTGTGGGAGGTGGATGTATAACGCAGCACGTCTGTACAGTGAGCGCTCAGTCCAAACAGCAAATATATAACTTGCTGTGATTGTTCTCACAAACTGACCAGCTGGAATTAAATCCAATACAATTCATCCTATGCCAAGGAGTGGGTGTAGTAGGGTATGCCGGCGGCCGGGCTCCCGGGGACCAGCATGCCGGTGGTCGGGATTCCGGCGCCGGTATGCTGGTCGTCGGGAGCCCGCTCGCCGGCAACCAGTGTATGCCGGCGGCCGGGCTCCCGGCGACCAGCATACCGGGCCGGAATCCCGACCGCCGGCATACCGACAGCTGGGCGAGCGCAAATGAGCACCTTGCAGGCTCGCTGTGCTCGCAACGCTGCGGGCACGGTGGTACACTACGCGTTCCACGCTATCTATTCTCCCTCCAGGGGGGTCGTGGACCCCTAAGAGGGAGAAAAAGTGTTGGTATGCCAGGTGTCGGGAATCCGGTGCCAGTATACTGTGCGCTGGGATCCCGACAGCCGGCAAACTGAAGACCACCCCTAGGAGTAGCAGTGGGACTGCACCAATTACTCCACCTGAGTTTTCTTTTTTTATGCAATGAGCTCTTTTTAATGTTATGAAGTACAATTTTTTAATCTGTACATGAAAAATTACATTTATATTCTATTACTTCTAGTTGCGCTCTCTTGTATATTGTTTTGTATATGCATAAATCTCTGAAAGTATCAGTAACAATGTATTAATAAACAATCATAGATGGGATGAATAAGAACATGAAGGATATATAAAATAAATTATCAGAAATCATTGGCAGTCAGAGTTCCTTGCCTTAAAAAGCTTGTAAACTTGGACTTATAAGCTCAATAAATGTGGTAATGTTATTAATAGGTGCCTGATCTTCAAAGTTCTATCCATGGCCACCAACTAAATCAGTCACAAATGTATGTAGCACTTTAGGAATGATTTGAATCCAGGAAGAGATAGAATTACTGATTCCGTGTGCAAAATTATTATTATTATTATTATTATTATCCTTTATTTATATGGCGCTACAAGGGTTCCACAGCACCCAACTACTGAGTACATAAGCAAATAATCAAAACAGTGACTTACAGTTGAAGACAATATAGGACAAGTACAGGGTAATAAACATAACTACATCAGCAGACGACACTGAGATAAGTATCAAGGTGGCCGAAAACTGGAGGATTTGGGCAGTTGAGGATTATTAAAGTAAGAAAAGGATAAGTACATGAGGGAAGAGGACCCTACTTGTGAGAGCTTACATTCTACAGGGGAGGGGCAGACAGACAGGGGTGACACAGATGGGGTAGACCGAGCGTGGAACAGAGGCTTAGGATGAGATTTGTCTGGGTTTGGTAAAGAAGTGGGTCTTAGTAAGGTCTTTATTAGCTACAGCATGACACACAACGCCCAGAGATCATTTCTCTTCTACATGGTGTAGGGGCTGGAAGATCTGGATAGAGGAATAAGGCACAAGTAGATGGATTCCGCAAACTTTTTGGAGGCTGAAGAGACCCATAATACCAGTCACTGATGCGTTTTGTTATGTAGACTCATAGCCCCTTTAAAAAAGCTTAAACATTTGTGACATATGCAAACCACTAGGGCACTGCCAATGGTGGCAATTAGCAGGATTTTCCATTGGACAAAGAAGTTTGTTCCAGCAATATCGGCAGTGTTCATCCCAGTAGTAGAGAACTGGGAAGCTGATCACCTCATCAGACATGCCATTCATGCAGGGGAATGGTTTTCTGATGTGTTCATGCAGCTAGTGCAGTGTTGGGGGCTGCTGGAAGTGGGCTTAATGACTTCTCATCTAAGTGCAATGGTACTGGCAGGGCAGCCATCATAAATTGTGGTCCCAAGACTGACAAAATAGGCAGGCCCGCCCAGTCCAGTCCAACAAAACTCCCATCCAGTCCAGGCTGGTAGACCCCACCTACTAATGGTGGCATGGTGTGTGTGTGTGTGTGTGTGTGTGTGTGTGTGTGTGTGTGTGTGTGTGTGTGTATGCATGCATATTTCTCCTTTGGTGGCTATTAAATCACAGATACAGATAGAGCCACCTTTATCTTGGCCTTTAATAGGATAACTGAGCCAGGGCAGTCAGACTTAATCCCCTGCTGTTTTGTTCTCTCTTATTGTATTACAGCTGAGAACGATAGATGAAAGGCTTATGCTAATAAATCATGATGTGCCTAGGCACAACATAGAAGTCAAGATGGTACCCCGAGGGTAGCAAGCTGAAATGATTATACCATGCCCATCATCAGAAACAGAGCGGGTGCGGAAGGGGGTGAAAAGACTTGAATGCCGCCCATAGGGCGGGATTCAATTCTTTTCACCCCTTTCCACACCCATTCTGTTTCTGCCCTCGGGGGCATGATATCATTATTTCAGCTTGCTACCCTTGGAGTAGCAAGGCACCCAATCAATTACACGGCTAAACCTGATTACTATGGGCGCGATATGCACGATAACGGGGATCATTTTAGACAGGAGATTGGGAGTGATATATCATTTGAATTCTACCCTTAAAGTTTATTATAGTGGTTTCCATATGATGGATTTACATTTCTCCAATGTTTTATTGTTTTATATGGAATATTATAGGCTTTGTATATTGTAAATTGATGTATTATGTTTGGATTGCTGACTCTATTATATGTATACCACATTATCCATTTATCCATGTTTTATTGATGTTCTATGCTGTTGGCTCCAGTCATGTGACCAATTAGGTCAGGTATAGCTACCTGCCCTAGAGACAGTGGCTGAAGTCTGGAAGGCAATGGAGTCGGATGCCGCCGGGCTCCAGCAATGGAGCGGGCACCTTCTCCATTGCCTCTGACAGTGCGGCTGTCCGGCTGCGACTCCCATCCCCCGAATGACACCCCGGCTGAGAAGTGTGGCTGCCCGGCTCCCGAATGATATTACCGCGTCTCATCAGATCCCGCCCCCTGATAGCGCAGCTACTCAGATTCAGCCTGATGACATCACGCCCCACAGTGCAGTTGCCCGGCTCCGGCTCCTGCACCACAGCACAGCTTCCCGGCTTCAGCTCCTGCCCCACAACGCCGCTGCCCAGCTCCTGCCCACAACACAGCTGCTGACACTGAGGCAGGTGAGAAGAGGTAACTGATGGAGGAAAGTGTCAGGATGGGGACAGTGTGTGTGTCAATGTCAGTGACGTGCGGTGGGGTGAGGCAGGTGTGTGGCTGTGTGTGTATGTATGTGTGTATTTGTATAGATGTGTATGTGGCTGTGAGTGTGTAGATATGTGGCTATGTGTGTATAAGTGGTATAATGTGTGTGTGAGTGTGTATGTGGTTGGGTGTGTATTTGTATGGGATCAGTACGTAATCCCGCTGGACGGGATCCCGGCGGTCGAAATACCAACGCCGGAATCCCGACCACACAATCCTGACAGGGGTGGCGAGCGGAACGCAGCCCCTTGCGGGCTCGCTTCGCTCGCCACGCTGCGGGCATGGTGCCTCGCTACGCTCGGAACACTATTATATTCTCCCTCTATGGGTGTCGTGGACACCCACAGAGGGAGAATATGTCGGATTGTGGCGGTTGGGATTCCGGCATCGGTATTTTGACCGCCGGGATCCCGTCCAGCGGGATGTTGACCGCATCCCATTTGTATATATGTGAGTGCGTGTAAGCGTGTATATGTGGCTGTGAGTGTATACCTGTACTGGGCCGAGGGGGGTCAATATAAACTTTTTCGCCTCCGGACGTCTGGTAATAACTTACGCCCCTGCCTAGAGAGATCCAAATTACACCCTGAGGAAGGACATAGTGTCAGAAACACGGTGATATTGGGGTACTCTCCATAGCATTGGACCCACTTTTTCCTCCATCTTTTGGACTTTGTTCCACTAACTCTAGTAGCAGACAAGGTGATCTGTGAGGTTCCTCTGAATATATATTTTTTGTATGGAATTTTTTTGCCGACTGTATTTTGCTGTTAATAAGAGAATCAGCAAAATAAGCTTACCACTACCCCTGAAGTAAAGAAACCTTTCAGTGAATGACTTCTCCTGTTCCCAGGTGAGTTATTGACTCTGTGGAACTATACACAGGTTGTATGTGGGTTCAGAGACCAGATTCTCGCTGATAGCCTTTGAGGGGAATATCTAAAGAAACCTCTATGTGAACGCATCTCCCTCATGTTAAGAGAGTTTCTGGAGGAGTATTTCAGAGACATATTGAATACTGCCATTGGTTAATTTTTTTCTCCTATTTTTTTGGGATATACATTAGGACGGACAACAAAGAATTCATATAATTATAATTTGGATGGTGTAATGGTTAGCATTACTACAGTACCTCATAGCACTGAGGTCATGGGTTTGCTTCCCGCCAAGACCCTAAGTGTGTGGAGTTTGTATATTCTCCCTGTACTTGCGTGTGTTTCCTGCGGGTACTTCGGTTTCCTCTCTCAAACCAAAAATATACTGGTAGGTTAATTGGCTCCCAACAAAATTAACCCTAGCATGAATATGTGTGTGTGTGTGTGTGTGTGTGTGTGTGTGTGTGTGTGTGTGTGTGTGTGTGTGTGTGTGTGTGTGTGTACATGCGGTAGGGAATATAGATTGTAAGCTCCACTGGAGCAGGGACTGATGTGAATGGCCAAATACTCTTTGTATTCTCTGTATTCTCTGCTGCGGAATATGTGTGCACTATATAAATAACTGTTAATAAATAAATAAATAAATAAATAAATACATAATAATAATAATAATAATAATAATAATAAATAAACTCTATTTGTAAAGACTGCACCTTTTGGACCACTCACATTTTGGTTATGGCATTTGCAGGAGTGGTGCTCTCGAGTGTGGACCAAGGCCTTAGTGCGCAGGTTGCTTGATACCACTTATTGTGCTGGTCCCTAATGCTGTCCTAACTTACATATGTTTGTGCATATTTTCTTACATAGAAACATAGAATTTGACGGCAGATAAGAACCACTTGGCCCATGTAGCCTGTCCTTTCTTGTTATTGCATTGGCACGATTTGCACTTCTTTTGTGTCAGTTGGAACACTTTCTGCTTGTTTTCTATCAGATGATTGTAACAATATTTTTGGATGTCGTCTTTCTGTATAAATCTTTCAATGGGATGCGGTTATGTGACCGCCAGTCACAATACCGACGCCGGGATCCCGAAACTTGATATCCCACTGGTCGGCATGCCGTCTAACAGAGACTATTCCCACTTGTGGTGTCCACAACACCCATAGAGCGGGAACAGAACCTGTGGCAAGCGCAGCGAGCCATCAAGCCTGCTGCGGGGATGTTCGGCGCTCATCCCCCCCTCCCCAGCCGAACATCTAACAGCCGGGATCCCGGCGTCGGTATGGTGACCGGCGGTCTGTCACACAAACTCAACCCCTTTCAATAAACACATTTTTTTTAAAGTGTGTTTATTAGTGTAAGAACAAGTATGTAATCTGCATATTAGTGTACAGACAAAGGGGGTCATTCCGAGTCGTTCGCTCGGTAATTTTCTTCGTATCGCAGCGTTTTTCTGCTTAGTACGCATGCGCAATGTTCGCACTGCGACTGCGCCAAGTATTTTTGCTATGAAGATAGTTTTTTTACTCACGTCTTTTTCTTCGCTCCGGCGATCGTAATGTGATTGACAGGAAATGGGTGTTACTGGGCGGAAACACGGCGTTTTATGGGCGTGTGGATAAAAACGCTACCGTTTCCGGAAAAAACGCGGGAGTGGCTGGAGAAACGGGGGAGTGTCTGGGCGAACGCTGGGTGTGTATGTGACGTCAAACCAGGAACGACAAGCACTGAACTGATCGCAGATGCCGAGTAAGTCTGAAGCTACTCTGAAACTGCTAAGTAGTTTGTAATCGCAATATTGCGAATACATCGTTCGCAATTTTAAGAAGCTAAGATTCACTCCCAGTAGGCGGAGGCTTAGCGTGTGTAACTCTGCTAAAATCGCCTTGCGAGCGAACAACTCGGAATGAGGGCCAAAGTTCAAGCTGTTTTGTAATAAAGTAGGGTGTGATGTCAGGCTGTCATGTCCACTCCAACAAAAGTACACATCTGTATAACTAGGGGGGTCATTCCGAGTCGTTCGCTCGGTAATTTTCTTCGCATCGCAGAGTTTTTCTGCTTAGTACGCAAGCGCAATGTTCGCACTGCGACTGCGCCAAGTATTTTTGCTATGAAGATAGTTTTTTTACTCACGGCTTTTTCTTCGCTCCGGCGATCGTAATGTGATTGACAGGAAATGGGTGTTACTGGGCGGAAACACGGCGTTTTATGGGCGTGTGGATAAAAACGCTACCGTTTCCGGAAAAAACGCGGGAGTGGCTGGAGAAACGGGGGAGTGTCTGGCCGAACGCTGGGTGTGTTTGTGACGTCAAACCAGGAACGATAAGCACTGAACTGATCGCAGATGCCGAGTAAGTCTGAAGCTACTCTGAAACTGCTAAGTAGTTTGTAATCGCAATATTGCGAATACATCGTTCGCAATTTTAAGAAGCTAAGATTCACTCCCAGTAGGCGGAGGCTTAGCGTGTGTAACTCTGCTAAAATCGCCTTGCGAGCGAACAACTCGGAATGACCCCCTAGGTTCTTATTGCAGACCAAAAGAAAAGAAAAACAGAACCTGAAAGTAGGGCACTTATTACGTATGTAATAACACATTCATATTGTGATGAATACGGTATCAATTTACTACAGATATCATTATCAATGTGTAAGCAAAACCTTTAAAAATATCTGTCACAAAAAGTATAGACGCAAAAATAGTGCTGAGCTATTAACATGCTGAAGTATTGAATTAATTTCCCTGTTTTTTGATTCCACAGAACCATTTTCATGCTCACACTTTTTGCAGATCAATAGTTGCAGATGTGTCAATACAATGGGGTATATTTACTAAGATTCGTGTTAATGCCGAATTGGTGGGAGTTTCAACTTAAATTTTATCGGTCGTATTTTTGATCGCAGCAGGAAAATTTTTAGCAGTTGGGCAAAACCATGGCCCTCATTCCGAGTTGTTTGCTCGGTATTTTTCATCGCATCGCAGTGAAAATCCGCTTAGTACGCATGCGCAATGTTCGCACTGCGACTGCGCCAAGTAACTTTACTATGAAGAAAGTATTTTTACTCACGGCTTTTTCTTCACTCCGGCGATCGTAATGTGATTGACAGGAAATGGGTGTTACTGGGCGGAAACACGGCGTTTCAGGGGCGTGTGGCTGAAAACGCTACCGTTTCCGGAAAAAACGCAGGAGTGGCCGGGGAAACGGTGGGAGTGCCTGGGCGAACGCTGGGTGTGTTTGTGACGTCAACCAGGAACGACAAGCACTGAAATGATCGCACAGGCAGAGTAAGTCTGGAGCTACTCTGAAACTGCTAAGTAGTTAGTAATCGCAATATTGCGAATACATCGGTCGCAATTTTAAGAAGCTAAGATTCACTCCCAGTAGGCGGCGGCTTAGCGTGTGTAACTCTGCTAAATTCGCCTTGCGACCGATCAACTCGGAATGAGGGCCCATGTGCACTGCAGGAGAGGCAGATATAACATTTGCAGAGAGAGTTAGATTTGGGTGTGGTGAGTTCAATCTGCAATCTAAATTGCAGTGTAAAAATAAAGCAGCCAGTATTTACCCTGCACAGAAACAAAATAACCCACCCAAATCTAACTCTCTCTGCACATGTTATATCTGCCTCCCCTGCAGTGCACATGGGGGGTAATTCCAAGTTGATCGCAGCAGGAAATTTTTTAGCAGTTGGGCAAAACCATGTGCACTGCAGGGGAGGCAGATATAACATTTGCAGAGAGAGTTAGATTTGGGTGGGTTATTTTGTTTCTGTGCAGGGTAAATACTGGCTGCTTTATTTTTACATTGCAATTTAGATTGCAGATTGAACTCACCACACCCAAATCTAACACTTTCTGCACATGTTAAATCTGCCTCCCCTGCAGTGCACATGGTTTTGCCCAACTGCTAACAAAATTCCTGCTGCGACCAACTTGGAATTACCCCCATGGTTTTGCCCAATTGCTATCAAAAATCCTGCTGCGATCAACTTGGAATTACTCCCATTGTCAGGCAGTAGTTTACGGGAGTGATGAGTAAAACACTGCCGGACATAACATAATGAAGCCCGTCCGGATCAGTGAGATCCGTGCAGGGCTTCATTGTGTACAGTATTAAAAGAGTTAAAAGAGTTAATAGTGTTAAAAAAAATTGCGTGGGGTCCCCCTTCCTAAGCATAACCAGCCTCGGGCTCTTTGAGCTGGTCCTGGTTGTTTAAATACCGGGGAAAAATTGACTGGGATCCCCCCGTATTTAGACAACCAGCACTGGGCTCTTGGGCCGGCCCTGATTCCAAAGATACGGGGAACAAAAGATGTAGGGGTCCCCCGTATTTTTAAAACCAGCACCGGGCTCCACTAGCCGAGAAGATAATGCCACAGCCGGGGGACACTTTTATACTGGTCGCTGCGGCCGTGACATTACCCCACCTCCCCGATTGTTGGTACTTGGAGAACCACAAGTACCAGCATGCGGGGAAATAACGGACCCGCTGTTACCTGTAGTTCTACAACAAAAGAAATACCCAAATAAAAACAAGACACACACACCGTGATAGTACAAATTTATTAAAACACACTTACACACTCATACATACTTCCCTACATCCCACGCCGGGCAATCATCCCCTTCTCCATGTAGAATCCAAATGTTTACCTGTAAAACCAAAATGATCTGTCCTCTTTGTTTCTGCAGTAATCCACGGCCTTGTAAATAAAAAAAAATAAAAAAGCCCGATCCACGCCACTAAAGGGATTCCACATAGAACCCCTTTCCCCCGAATGCCGGGACAAGAGTGACCCCAATTAACTTTGCGGTTAACCGCAGACCGCAAAGTTCCCATCATAGGCTAGAATGGAGGAGTGCGATCCCCCATTCTAGCCGGTGCGCTACTCCTGACTGACAGGCTAGTAGCGCACAGCCAATCAGGAGAGCACCATGATGTGGCGCACCCTGAGTGGCTGCTGGGATCTCCAGTGACAGGAGTCACAGGGGGTCCCGGCATTCAGGGAAAGGGGTTCCATGTTCTTTTAGTGGCGTGGATCAATCTTTCGTTTTTTTTTTACAAGGCCGTGGATTACTGCAGGAACGAAGAGAACAATCATCACTGGAAAATAGGTGAGTATATTGGAATTTTGGTTTTACAGGTAAATGTTTGGATTCTACATGGAGAAGGGGACGTGATTGCCTGGCGTGGGATGTAGGTAAGTATGTATGAGTGTGTAAGTGTGTTTTAATAAATTTGTACTATCACGGTGTGTGCGTCTTGTTTTTATTTGGGTGTTTCCTTTTTTGTAGAACTACAGGTAACAGCGGACCCCTTATTTCCCGCATGCTGGTACTTGTGGTTCTCCAAGTACCAACAAGCGGGGGAGGCTTGCTGGGACTTGTAGTTCTAAAATAAAAGACAATTATCTTTTTTACACACTAAAAAAGGCTATCGGCCCCCCATCTACCACCCAGGGATGGGGGGGGACAGCCTCGGGCTTCACCCCTGGCCCTTGGGTGCCTGGAGGGGGGACCCCTTGATTTAAGGGATCCCCACTCCTCCAGGTTACCCCGACCAGGGGTGACTAGTTGGGGGGTAATGCCATGGCCACAGGGACCGAGGGGTGTAGTGAGGGTGGCTTCAGTGGAGCGCGAGCTCCGGGTGCCAAAAAAGTTAGAGGGTGCAGATGGGGCACACACTGACTCAGAGACTAGGTGGTGAACATGGCAGGCCAATGGTGACAGCAAGAGACACTGACATCCAGCACATGCCAGAGCTCTGCCCACCCTCTTTATATGTCTCACGGTCTGCTAGTAGCTATGCAGCCGGGTTACTTTTGTCTTGCTACACCACTCCCTGCCCTCACTGCTGCAGCACCACTGTCTGCCTTGACTGCTGCAGACCTTTCTCTGCCCCAGCTGCTACAGCACCTCTCTCTGCCCCAGCTGCTGCAACACTTCGCTCTGCCCAAGCTGATACAACACCTCTCTCTATGCCCCAGCTGTTGCAGCACCCCTTTCTGCCCCAGCTGCGACAGAACCTCTCTCTGCATTGATGCTTCAGCACCTCTCTATGCCCCAGCTGCTGCTGCTGCAGCAGCACCTCTCTCTGCATTAGAAGCTGCAACATAACATGTATAAACGGCTCTTCTGTGGTGTAACGTGTGTAAGCGACTCTACTGTGGCATAACATGTAAAAACATCTCTTCTGTGGTGTAACGTGTATAAGCGTCTGTACTGTGTGGTGTAACGTGATTAATGGAAACTACTGTGCAGTGTAATGTGAATTGGTACTATTATGTGGTCACATCCCGTTGAAGCCACGACCCTGTTTTAAACTTGGGGGGCGGGGAACTTTTCGCCCTAAGTTCACAAGTTCTAGAACTGGCCCTGTCATCATTTAGAATTGTTTAATATTTTTTATTTTTAAATATAACATGCCTCCACACATTGGCCAGGCCCCCAATTCAGTACAGGGGAGAGGGCGGCGAAACATATCCCTGCTCCGGGCACCATGGCACCTAGCTACACCTCTGCAGGGACCAGCATAAAAGTGTCCCCCGGCTGTGGCATTATCTTCTCGGCTAGTGGAGCCCGGTGCTGGTTTTAAAAATACGGGGGACCCTTACGTCTTTTGTCCCCTGTATTTTTGGAACCAGGGCCAGTCCAAGAGCCCGGTGCTGGTTGTCTAAATTTGGGGGGACTCCAGTCAATTTCCCCCCGGTATTTAAACAACCAGGACCGGCTATAAGAGCTCGAGGCTGGTTATGCTTAGGAGGGGGGACCCCACGCAATTTAAAAAAAAAAGATTTTTAACTATTTCAGACCCTTTTATACAGATAAGCATGCACGGATCTCACTGATCCGTGCATGACTATCTGAACACGCCAGCAAAAAGCAGGTCTATTTGAAAGTTCCTATTTTTTTTTACAAATTCTATGCTTTCCCGGCAGTGTTTGGATATTGTCGGCAGTGATTGAGAATACAAATTCTTAGTAAATTACCGAGTTTTTTTCAAATAACAGTCGTGTTTGACTGATGGTTTATTCATTCGTATTTGTGAACTCTGCCGGGAAAAACAATACGAATAGCCCCAACACTGCCGAGATTTGTGTTTAGTAAATTCCCGTAGTCACACGTAGAAGAAAAATACAAACTCAAATTAAATCGGGACCTTAGTAAATATACCCCCATGTATGAAGTAAAACAGAAATAAAAACCAGTCAGTGCCGATAGCGTTTAGTGCAAATGAGGTAAGAAAGCTGAAGGTCGGTTCGGATACAGACAAGGCAGATTAGTGGTCACAAGCAAGAGGCGAGTTCAGGCAACAGACAAGTAAATAGTAAAGATTATAAACCGAGATTAGAATACAGGATGAGCAGGAACATTGGAACACAAGGAAAGCTAGCCTGTATAGGCTAAAACTGCCAAGGTACTTGTGCTAAGGGCTGATATTTAAAGCTGGTAACAATGAGAATCCAGACCATTTAAAGTCCCAAGAAAACATAAAGCATGTTGCTGCATAAAACAAAAAGCAAGGTGCCAGCCGAGAAGAGGTAACTACAACATAATGTAGCTAAGTGAATCTAAATACATTTACCTGCCAGGGCTGGACTGGCCCACCGGGGAATAGGGGAAACCCCCAGTGGTCCTCACTGCCTGAGTTCTCATCTCCTCCTCTAGAGATCAGGAACCAGATTGTACACTTGAATTATAAATGATACATAAAGCTGTGTATTCTCTGCGTCGCTGTTATTAATCTGGTACATTATCATGCATGCACTAGCAGTAGCTACTATGTATATTTAGCAAGGGGCCCAGACCATTTACTCTCTAATAGTTAGCCAAGCCTCTGTTGCAGATGGCCACACCCCTTCTGGAGACTGGCCACACCCATAAACATGGGCCCCTAACACTCGGGCCCTTCATGCCCTTGTCCAACACTGCTACCTGCTATTCCTATAACTGACCATTCAAAGCCCAGCATGTCTAACCAGTGATAGCAGCTGCAGAAAGGGTGACAGTTTCATGATACATGAGGACGGTATCCTACTTAGGTCGACAGTCTCTAGGTTGACCACTATTGGTCGACATTGACATGGTTGACATGGACAAATGGTCGACACATGAAATGGCCGACACAGGGCAGGTTGACACATGAAAAGGTCGATATGGATTTGAATTTTTTTTTTGTATTTTTAAAAATGTTTTCAGATTTTACGATCCACATGGACTATGAATGGGAATAGTAACCTGTGCCGAGCACAGTGGCAGCAGAGCGAGGCACATTGCCAGCAGCATGGCGAGCGAAGCGAGCCATGTGAGGGGACACGGTGCACTAATTGGGGTTCCTGGTCAAGTTACGGAAAAAATGACACCAAAAACAGTTCAAAAATTCATGTTGACCTTTTCAGGTGTCAACATGTACCGGGTCGACCATTTTCATGTGTTGACTATTTTTCCATGTCGACCAATAGTGTTCGACCTAATGACTGTTGACCTTAACATGGTCGACCATTCATACCAGAAACATTAGGACAGTATCTGTCACGTTGTTATGGTACAAGGAGATGGCATCACTGTTAGTAGATTAAGCAGGACACGCAGCTGGTATAACATCCCAGGTAGTTCCACATTTGTGGTTTGAAGTCATCGGTTTGGTTGAACTCCTACAAAATAAAAGTTAATGGATTTTGGACTGTGCTAATTGATTTCAAACCCAAAGTGTTCATCTTCCTCCATTCACTCATCATTGTCAGTACTGATGTCACAGTCATCACCAGACACAGGGCCTGATTCAGAGGTGGAATAAAACTGCAACTGTGTCTTTTTATACAGAGGGACTGCAAATTTATGCTGCAGCTGCTGGAATTCATATGGAGACGCATCCATGTCTGTATATTTATGCTAATGCCGCAACTGATTCAGAGCATAGAGATACCCAGTGGCAACAGTGCTATTCCCTCTCTGTGCACACTTAGACGCACCATTGATGCACTATCAGTCGCAACATCAAAGAGCCCTATGGCAGGTGCAATTTCACCATCTGAATATGGCCACCTGTATTAGCACTACTGTGTCTTTACATGCAGCTGCTGCCAATGGCACATCTCTGACACACCCGCGTCTGGCTAGCCACCCCCTGTACCTGCCCCACTTAAAATCACTCTCTCTGTGTACACATCTGTTCTGTGTCTCAGAGCAGTAACCACATACTTGCCGACTTCTGGGCTGCTTTCTCCGGGAGAGGGGGGCAGGCAGTGAGGTGACGTGCAGGGGGGGCAGAGGCGGAATGGAGGCGTGGCAGCTGGCCGCATCATGTAAGCCACGCCCCCCGCTGTGTAATGCCGCTATTACCGGCATTATACAGCAGGTGGCGTGGCTATGATGACGTGATTCAACAAGAATCGCCTGCCCAGTTCACCCACTTTACTCGCTAAGTGGGCGGCTGGGCAGGGGGTGACCCCTGAAATCGGAAGACTTGCCTGCTCCTCCGGGGGGCCGGGAAGGTCACCCGATTTTCGGGAACCTGCCGGCCATTCCGGGAGGGTAGGCAAGTATGAGTAACCATCAGGACGCAGGTACAGTGTGCATTGGTCGCATGCACAGACTGAAATCGTTACATGCTTGAGCCTGACATTGCCACTTAGTCCATGGTCCACCTCTGAATCCGATCCTTTATCTCCTATTGGTGGACCGGTACGCATTGAACAAGTCATAGTTAATTTTCATAATAAACAGTTTTTTCATGTTTGCAAAGTAGCCTTCCACAGTAATCAGTTACAATGTTGCCAGGATGTGCTAAACACTCACTCAGAATACAGACTGGAGGGTGAGCAGTTTGGGATGAAGATAGCTAGTTTCTATAAGGGGCTCAAAAGAGACTACATTTGCAGAGGTGGCAAGTTATTTATGCATCGCTTTTAAACCTGATCAAATGTCATAATCAGTGGCGGATTTTACTTGTAGGCTCTCTTATGTTCTCTGTTTACGTACCATCATATTATTGTTAGATAGTGTTTTGAACTAATGATACTCCTTTTCATTGTACTGTAGCAGTACACCCCTTTTCTGTACCACATCTTGTAGAAAGAGAGACAGACCTCTGATCTAAAACTTCCCGGTCCACACAGAAAGACTATGGGCCTAATTCAGACCTGATCGCAGCAGCAAATGTGTTAGCTAATGGGCAAAACCATGTGCACTGCAGGTGGGGCAGATATAACATGTGCAGAGAGTTAGATTTGGGTGGGGTGTGTTCAAACTGAAATCAAAATTGCAGTTTAAAAATAAAGCAGCCAGTATTTACCCTGCACAGAAACAATATAACCCACCCAAATCTACTCTTTCTGCAAATGTTATATCCAGGACCGGTGCTAGAGTATTTGGCGCCCCCCTGCAAATGATAAATTTGCGCCCTCCCATAAAAAAAAGAACAGCGCATGCCGCAAAAAGGGGTGTGGCCACACAAGGAAAGGGCGTGGCCACAATGGTACCCACAATTCAAATTACACCACACAGTATTACAGTCTTATTCACAATACCCCAAACGTAGTGCCCCTGATTCATATTACACCACACAGTTGTGCCCCTTATTCACATTACGTCACACAGTAGTGCCCCTTCTTGTACACGTTACACCACACAGTACTTCCCCTTTTACACAAGGCCCACAGTAGTGCCCCTTATCAGAGGTGTAGCTAGGTGCCATGGTGCCCGGAGCAAGGGTATGTTTCATCGCCCCTTTCCCTTTATTGAATTGGGGGCATGTTACATTTGACAAGAAAAATATATTTTAAAATCAGTGACAGGGCTTGTTCTAGACCTTGAGGAGCTGAGGTTGAAAGTTTCCTTTGGTGCCCACCATGCTCAAGACAGGGACAGTGCGCACTGAAGCCGCGCACCAAAAATATAGGGCCATGGCGACAGAATAGTACCAGTTCACATTACACCTCACAGTAGTGTCCGTTAGTCACATTACACTGCATAGTAGTGTACGTTAGTCACATTACACTGCACAGTAGTGTACGTTAGTCACATTACACTGCACAGTAGTGTCCGTTAGTCACATTACACTGCACAGTAGTGTCCGTTAGTCACATTACACTGCACAGTAGTGTACGTTAGTCACATTACACTGCACAGTAGTGTACGTTAGTCACATTACACTGCACAGTAGTGTACGTTAGTCACATTACAATGCACAGTAGTGTACGTTAGTCACATTACAATGCACAGTAGTATCCTTATACATGTTACGCCACACAGAAAAGCCGCTTATACACGTTACACCACAGTAGAGCACCTAGTACATGTTATGCCAGGTGGAGTGGCTTATACACATTATGCCAGATAGAGTCCATTACACACGTTATGCCAGGCAGAGCCCATTATACACGTTATGCCAGGTAGAACCCATTATACACGTTATGCCAGGTAAAGCCCATTATACACATTATGCCAGGTACAGCCCATTATACACGTTATGCCAGGTACAGCCCATTATACACGCTATGCCAGGTAGAGCCCATTATACACACTATGCCAGGTACAGAACATTAAACACATTATGCCAGGTACAGCTGAACCACCTCATACCTGCCACCTCAAACCCACCCTGCTACTGTAAATGTAGTACCTTCTGCTTCACCACTCACACTGCCCCTTACACATAATGCCCAGTCGTAGTGCCACATATAATGCTCACAGTAATAGTGCCCCTTTCATATAATGTCCATAGTAGTGTCACAAATAATGCCCACAGTATTGTGTGCCCCTTACACATATGTCTCCACAGCACGACCCCGGGACCTGCAGGAGGTCCCGGCTCGGGCGCTGCTCCTTCTCTGCCTTCTCCTCCTCCCTCTTGCAGACTCCATTACTCCAGCAACAGCAGCTCTGGAGGATGTTGGAAGTGACGCAGAGAGGGGAGAACGGGTACTACTTACCCGACCCGGGACTGATGGAGGGGCCCGGTGGGGGGCCCTGGTCCGCTGCACTTCTTCCCTCCCTCCTTACTGAACAACACAGGACAGAAAAGATTGTCTCTTTGTTGGCGCACTTAAAGGAAAGAAGAAATTAGAAATTTTATTCATATTAAGAATATATTATGTTAAAATATAACTTTTACTAATATTATCTTAAAACATTGCAATTGAGAAACATAAATGTGAAAAAATATGTGAAATTCGTGTAAATTTTGTGAATAAATTCATAACATTAACTAATAAAAGCTGATACACTGTGCCTAAATTTTCTGCTCCATTACTGCATCCTAAATTTTAGATTGAGAAGTAATATATATTACACAATGGCTATAAGTAGGGTTGAATAGCATGAATTTCTCACATAGATAGTAGTAACAGGTGTCTGAATTCATATAGTAATAACTAATATATAAATCAAATTAATAAAACTGAAAAATGTTTTATTTCATAAAGGACACACTGGGATGGTCACCACAACTATCATTTATTTAGTTTCATTATTCCGAATTCTACCTATAATATTGTGGTTGTCTGGCCCGGTTGCTGCTGACTCCTGACACTCTTACACCATGATATAAATGGTAGGCAGGGCAGTTTCTTGGGGCAGGCGAGCAGTGCAACCGCACTGGGTGCCCGCCGCAGCACTAACGGTGGCTCCCTGCTTCCCCCTCCTATTTCTCCCCGAGTAACCCGTCACGACGCAACCCCGTCATGACGCGAAACTCCCCCCCCCCCTCCGAGCGGAGTACAGAGGGGGATCCAAGTTAGGAAGAGGGAAAGGCCGGCGCGAGGAGCGACTGGTGAGGCGGGCCGAAGAGCGGTAATCGCCTCTGTAAGTATTCTCTCTCTCTTTCTCTCTGTGTAAAATGGGGACACCTGCCGTAATGTGTGAAATGGGGACTCTTGCCTGCCGTAGTGTGGGGTTTTAACGTATCAAGGGCATTGCAGTGTGTGGCATAATATGGTGCAGGGGGCATTACTGTGTGGGGCTTAATATGGTAGAATTTTTTTTCCTGTGGTGGTCGTGATCTGTTGGAGCCGGGTCAAAAACTGGATTGTGAGGTAGTCTTTTCAGACAAGGCCATGCCCATTTAAATGAGACCACACCCATTTAGATGAGGCCACGCCCCTTGCCGGTGCACGCGAAGTTGTTGTTTTTTTATCTAGGTGTGTGTGTGGGGGGGGGGGGGGGGTACATTTTTTTATGTCATGGGGGGGCACATTTTTAAATCTCGCACTGGGAGCCAAATTGGCTAGAAACAGCCCTGATGGTAGGGCCGCAGATGATTGCTTAATGTTGGTGCCTGGATGATATAATATTTGTATCACCCCAGTTATGCAATATTGCCCTATACGCCCCTTCCCTTATCGGGTAGACAGTTTTATTTATCGATTTTAGGGACGTAAATTATTGTATTGCCAATCCCCTGGTATGGTCAGTAGCTGTATCCCAGAAATTATTCGTGATGAGAATTACAAAAATATGTCCCTAATGCAGTCCTCTGTGTATTGTTTATTAATATATCAGTATCAATGAAAATTATAACCAATTAACTATTACACCATCTAATAAGTGTGCAATATGCTTATTAATTGCCACTACATGTTGTATCAATTGTTTAAAGGGATCCCGATATATAAATTCAAAAAATACGAGCTCCGCGTCTATTAGTACCATCAGTTATAATAGGATTCCAATGGAGAACCTGGACTGCAGCAATAGGGGTGTAGTATGTTATGCCGGCGGTTGGGCTCCCGGCTCCCAGCATACCGGCACCGGAATCCTGACCGCTGGCACACCAACAGCTGGGCGAGCGCAAATGAGCCCCTTGCGGGCTCGCTGCACTCGCCATGTTGCGGGCACGGTGGCACGCTACGCGCTACGCTATCTATCCTCCCTCCAGGGGGGTCGTGGACCCCCAAGAGGGAGAAAAGCTGTCAGCATGCCGGTGGTCGGCATTCCGGCGCCGGTATGCTGGTCGTCGGGAGCCCGGCCACCGGCAAACTGAAGACCACCCCAGCAATAGCATAAGCTCTCAGACCTGGCAGCGTGTGCTGTGCTGCAGTGCCAGAGGCAGAGAGGCAGGCTGCTTCTGCTGGACCTCTGCCTGTTCATGTACAGGTAGGGGGGAAGTGATCACACTGATCATGCTCCACTCTCAAATTGCCTCTGGCTGAGGGGCTCAAGGAGCCCCCCAACTCCACACCTCTGGGCTTTGCAAAGAGTTTTGTAATTTTTCCACAAGGGGGGCGTGACCGCGCCTCTTGCGATTAGGCCACGCCCCCAAAATGTTATCCAGGCGGCACAGCAGAACTCGCTCTCACCGTCACCAGCATTGGATGCAAGGGACTCGGGAGCAGCGGAGAGGGAGCCAGGCCAGAGGGACCTTGCACCGGGAGCCGTGCTACACGCTGCCAGCGCTGCTACCTGCCTTACAGTTTGACAGGCGTAGCTGCAGTTGGCAGCAGCAGGGTAGCAGAGCAGGGAGAGCGCCTCTTCATTCATTGCGCCTCCCTGCACTGCATACCCTGGCTGAGCGGGTAGCGCCGGTTCTGGTCATATCTCCTCCCCTGCAGTGCACATGGGGGGGTAATTCAGAGTTGATTGCAGCAGCAAATTTGTTAGCAGTTGGGCCAAACCATATGCACTGCAGGTGGGGCAGATATAACATGTGCAGAGTTAGATTTGGGTGGGTTATTTTGTTTCTGTGCAGGGTAAATACTGGCTGCTTTATTTTTACACTGCAATTTAGATTTCAGTTTGAACACACCCCACCCAAATCTAATAGGCCCTACACACTGGCCGACATCACTGCACAATATGAACGATCTCGTTCATTAATGTACGAGATAACGTTCATATCATGCAGTGTGGAGGCACCAGCGATGAAGGATGCGCGGCCCCGCGCTCGTTCATCGCTGGTGCCCCATCGGCTGTGCATGCAGGCCAATATGGACGATCTCGTCCATATTTACCTGCAGTTCTATGGAGCCGTGTGACGGGGGGAGTAAAGTTTCACTGCCCCCCCGCCGCCGGGTCGCCAGTCGGCCAGCTCGGCGGCGGATCGGCCAATGTATAGGGCCCTTAACTCTCTCTGCACATGTTATATCTGCCCCCGACCCCCTGCAGTGTACATGATTTTGCCCAACTGCTAACAAATGTGCTGCTGTGATCAGGTCAGAATTAGGCCACGTGATTCCCATGAAATGTGTTAATTAGTAATGTTATCATTTACAAGCATTGCTGCCTGCTGCCATAGTGCTTAAAAATCTTCATAGTCTCCCACCAACTTCCCAATGCAAAATGACCATCGCCATAAATCAGAAGAGATTAGATATGTGTATGCACATATTTCCAAATCCAAAAACGCAAGATGCAAACACCATGTTAAAGTGACATTTTGCCTTGCTTGTACACCCAAGGTGAAAGGGAAATTCCATATAAAATATGACTCAGATTTCTGAAATTCGGAACTATTGTATAGCACAGGATATTAAATTAGAAGAGACCTTGTTAATGTAATCATACAGACTGAATTAATGTCTGTATTGTGGCCATCGGGATCACGGCGATCGGTATGCTAACCGCATACCTTTGAAATAATAGATTTTTAGTTGACACTGCCACATCTAATGTGCAATCAGCCTTAATATTTAAGACGCAAAGGTCAAGCATGCAAACACATTAGACTAGAATACATTTACTCTGATTTTAAAACAAATGTACAGGTAAAGTACTGCATACTGAAGCATAATACACTGTGACAGCCTTAAACACAGACTGATGCATTTATATTGCCTTGTGTAGCAGTTTATTATTAGAAGGTCTGGGTGTATTCTTGGCACTGTTTTTTGAGATTAAATGATTTCATATGGTGCTTTCTTTTGACATGTTTAATACTGAATTTCATTTAGTGACATGAACAAAAGTCAACTCTATGGGCATTTCACAACATTTCATTAAATGTATTTTGTTAATAAATTGAGGGAAAAGATTGTGAGTGTCATTTCATTGTGATGGGATAATATTGGCCTCCTGCTTTGAAAATAAATGCCCCAGTTTTTGCCTCAGCATCTATTTTCTACAAATACCACAGCAGGAGACCATTAACTTGTCACTGAGATCTCTTTAGCCGGTATTATCTCTGAATTCTTCCAGGTGCGGAACTTGGCTCTAAATCAATAATCCAGTGTCCAAGTGGTTGGAACGTTGCATGTTCTATTCTACCTATCATCCCATAGTAATATAAATATACTTTAAAAAAAGCTTATCATTTCCAGTGGAAATAATTGAATGTACTAAACCACACAAGATACGTACTGTTTTGTTTGGCATGTGATTAGTATTAAGATTCATTTTTAAACCATTTTTAAACCCCCTATCAAGGCCCTATAAGTCTGCAAACAAAAATCTGCGAGTCCACATGTACCGTATATGCAGCATTTAGCTGCACGTACTCGCACATAGAGGAAACTTGCGGCCAATAGGGTTGATTCCTAAGATACTATATCACATGACCATGTTTCTGGGGGCCGACATGTTCAAAATGCCGACATAGTCAGAATATGACTATTGAAAATACAAGCATGAGTTTTTCTGGGGTTTTTTGTGTCCATGTTGACATAGGTCAACATGGACACTGTAAGTGTGCCGCGTCCCCTCGCATGGTTCGCCATGCTCCGGGCACGGTGCCTCGCTGCGCTCGGCACACTATTATATTCCTCCTCCGTATCCACTGGGATGATAAAGCTTGAACAAGTCTGATTTTGGGCAAAAATTCCTTAAAAATACATGTCGGCATTTTGACATGTCGGCATGTCGGTATTCTGACTATGTGTGGCAGTTTGAACATGTTGGCATAATGAATGTCGGTATTCTGACTAGTGATGTGCACCGGAAATTTTTCGGGTTTTGGTTTTGGATTCGGTTCCGCGACCCAAGTGGCCAACATAAACACCTGGCCCATCTAGGAGTGGCACTGCAGTGTCAGACAGGATGGCCGATTTAAAAAATAGTCCCCAAACAGCACATGATGCAAAGAAAAAAAGAGGTGCACCAAGGTCGCTGGATGGCTAAGCTAAGCGACCCAAGTGGCCGACACAAACACCTGGCCCATCTAGGAGTGGCACTGCAGTGTCAGACAGGATGGACGATTCAAAAAAATAGTCCCCAAACAGCACATGATGCAAAGAAAAAAAGAGGTGCACCAAGGTCGCTGGATGACTAAGCTAAGCGGCCCAAGTGGCCGACACAAACACCTGGCCCATCTAGGAGTGGCACTGCAGTTTTCTAGCGAGAGGATGATTGCTTCCATCCTCATGTGAATCTGAACCACCAGCCATGAACATAGGCCAGGGCCTCAGCCGTTTCTTGCCACTCCGTGTCGTAAATGGCATATTGGCAAGTTTACGCTTCTCATCAGACGCTTTTAATTTTGAATTTTTGGGTCATTTTACTGAACTTTTGTAGTATACATGATGACACAGAGGTAGAGCAATGGACTACTGTACCGTACTGCTATATATATATACTGGTGGTCAGCAAAATTCTGCACTGTCCTCCTACTATATACTGCGCACAACTAAAATGCAGCACAGGTATGGATGCATAGTATACTTGACGACACAGAGGTAGAGCAGTGGACTACTGTACCGTACTGCTATATATATACTGGTGGTCAGCAAAATTCTGCACTGTCCTTCTACTATATACTGCGCACAACTAAAATGCAGCACAGGTATGGATGGATAGTATACTTGACGACACAGAGGTAGAGCAATGGACTACTATACCGTACTGCTATATATATACTGGTGGTCACAGCAAAATTCTGCACTGTCCTCCTACTATATACTACAATGCAGCACAGATATGGAGCGTTTTTCAGGCAGAGAACGTAGATATTTTCAGCACACTGAGCACAGATATTTGCAAGCACACTGAGCACAGATATTTGCAGCACACTGAGCACAGATATTTGCAGCACACTAAACACAGAAACTGAGAGAACGCAGCCACGTCCTCTCGCTATCATCTCCAAAGCACGAGTGAAAATGGCGGCGACGCGCGGCTCCTTATATAGAATATGAATCTCGCGAGAATCCGACAGCGGGATGATGACGGTCGGGCGCGCTCGGTTTAACCGAGCAAGGCGGAAAGATCCGAGGCTGCCTCGGAACCATGTAAAATGGATGAAATTCGGGGGGGTTCGGATCCCGAGGAACCGAACCCGCTCATCACTAATTCTGACTATGTGTGGAAGTTTGAACATGTTGGCATGATGAATGTCAGTATTTTGACTGTCGGTCAGTGGCTGTCCGGATTATGATTGTAGGTATTGTGTCCGTCGGTAAATCAACTGCTACCCATTTGTGGGCAGAGTGTGAGGACAAGGAATGTCTCTAGTGTTTTTAAGAAGAGGTAAAATGACATGCTTGTATATTTAATGACTTAAGTAATCTAGTGCTAGATTCCAACTATGCTACTACAGTAGGGTGTATGTGGCTGAATTATAAATGTAGAGCTCCGAGTAGAGAGCAGCCATTAATGTTAGAGTGAGAGATGGAAAGGTTTGTACATACTGCATGGTGGGACTGTGTTACATAATTTCCCTCTGGGAGAATGTAGAATGCACACTCCTGATTCTCTCAGATGTTACTTGGCCAGGTCAGGTATTCTTAAGCAGACACAGAAATGTGTCTGGTATTTATTTACTAGGTGGCGAAGTTGTTTAGATGGTCAAACCACATTTATTAAATGCTGTATATTTAGTTCAGAATCTGTCGCCAATCCGCAGCGGATCCCGTCAAGCTCTAAACCCCAGCAAATCTACCGCTTAAGAAATTTAGCCCCATCTCTTACTGCAGGTGTGTCCAGTAAAACGTGCCGGGTCAAATAAAAATAGATGTAGTACAATTACTGGCCAGCAGAGTCCTCTTTGTAAGGCAAGATCTGCTGTCTTGCAGGCAGCTATCCATATTAGTAGTGAATGGTTGTTGCTCGAATTTGACACATATAATAGATGCAAACATATGTAAGTAGCCTACAGGGCCGGCAACAGAAATCTTGGGGCCCGGTACAGTGAGACCTTTGGGGCCCCCTCAGATATTTTATATATATAGGAAACATGTAAGTGTGGCACTCATGGAGTCCAGTAAATGTATCCTGACGAAAATCATTCTGTGATTGAAACGTTGATTGAACTACGCTGAGTCTGTCTTCATTAACTGGACTCCATGAGTGCCGCACTTACCTGTTTCCTATCTATTGCATTGTGGGGGCACCTGGACAAGCTTCATTAGAATGCTTGGAGTGCAGGACTCTGCTATGTTGTATATAGGTATATATATATATATATATATACATATATATATATATATATATATATATATATATATAAATAACCATATCTTCCGGCACTCCCGACTCC
The DNA here is from genome assembly GCF_028390025.1 of Pseudophryne corroboree. Taxonomy (NCBI): domain Eukaryota; kingdom Metazoa; phylum Chordata; class Amphibia; order Anura; family Myobatrachidae; genus Pseudophryne; species Pseudophryne corroboree. The sequence goes on from NC_086448.1 coordinate 192,091,875, forward strand.
AATTCACCTTGCTCCGGTGCCCTCCTCTGGGGTAACTACCCCTGGTATGCAGAAATTCACTGTTACAGGCGGCACTCAGAGACTGCTTGACAGAAGTTAAACGTGCAAAAACCCCCGTAGGGCGTACTTTATTGTAACGTTTCGGGGATGTTTCCCCTTCTTCAGTCTGAAGAAGGGGAATCATTCCCGAAACATTACAATAAAGCACGCCCTACAGGGCTTTTTGCACGTTTAACTTCTGTCAAGCAGTCTCTGAGTGCCGCCTGTAACAGTGAATTTCTATATACACATATATATATATATATATATATAGGTTGAGTATCCCTTATCCAAAATGCTTGGGACTAGCAGTATTTTGGATATCGGCTTTTTCCGTATTTTGGAATAATTGCATACCATAAGGAGATATCATGGAAATGGGACCTATGTCTAAGCACAGAATGCATTTATGTTTCATTTACACCTTACACACACAGCCTGAAGGTAATTTTTGCCAATATTTTTAATAACTTTGTGCATTAAACAAAGTTTGTGTACATACACACAATTAATTTATGTTTCATATACACCTTATACACACAGCCTGAAGGTCATTTAATACAATATTTTAACCTTGTGTATTAAACAAAGTTTGTGTACAATGAGCCATCAGAAAACAAAGGTTCCACTATCTCAGTCTCACTCAAAAAATTCCGTATTTCGGCATATTCCGTATTTCGGAATATTTGGATATGGGATACTCAACCTGTATATATATTATATATACTGGTACCGTGCTCCCCATGGGCGATGAGCCCCGGCTGCTCTCACACATACCTGTTTCTATAGAGCTGGCCGCCATAGTAGGTCTCACACAGCGACCGCTCACCCAACGCCAACTGAAACCGGAAACCGGAAGGGAGTCTTCCATTGCTTTATACGGATTGAATAAAGGTTTATCTGACACGTGCAGGTTAAAGATTTGATTTGGTACGCGTGATTTATAGGGGTGGGACCCCTGGTTGATACATTAAGATACTACACTATATGGCGATGTTCTATGTCTCCTGATATATAGGTGGAGAACAGCCACTGGATAAGGAATTGATAGGTCTTGACACAAGTTGCTATCTGGTACGGATCTCTCCATTATTTGTGTTTGTAAATACACTATTAACAAAATTACTGCACCATAAGGCGCTTGTTCTTCTTTCCTAGTACCATATATATATATATATATATATATATATATATATATATTAAAGGGCAACAAAATTTGCTGCATTATGTTAAAAACTGTTATAGATATATATATATATATATTATATATATATCGCTCCTTCCTCCCACACACCCACTTCCTACTTCCTCCCCAATGACTCCATGCTGCATTCCCAGCTCCCCCACCCCATCCCAAAGCCCTGTATCCTCTCAACAATCCACTCTTACCGCGGGGAGACACTCACCTGCACTGCACTCCCCACTATAAAGATCCAAACACCGCACAGCAGGTACCATGCGGCCCTCACACCCCACCAGAAGAGACTGCTGCTAGGCATGGGAATCCTGGCCTGCGGAGCTTCTGCCATGTCCTGTAACTGCCTGCAACTGAGCTGCACCCATAAGAGTGGGTGCACACTCTCACTGCACAGTCACTTTGTGTGAGACGCTACTGTAACTCTGAGACTGGGCCCACACTGCCTACAGCTCACTGACCTATTTAGACAAGATGGCTCACATCCCTGCCGGGCACTAAGCAGCATATCCTTGGGGCCCCTCTGATCCTTGGAGCCTGGTACAGGTGTCCCCTTTGACCCCCCCTGTTGCCGGCCTGGTAGCCTGCCTGTCACCTTGTGAGCTTAATAAAGTGTGTACATACATGCTTACAAGCAATTACTGTATCTGCTCTTTTGTACATACTTATAGGCAATGATCAGTTTATTGCAGCAGAGGACATCCATGTGCCTACATACATGTAAGAGGAGGCGTCTGAGGAATTCCACGGCTACGGACTTAACACATTTTTTTGGCCTCCACCAAATTTACTCACAAATAGATATGATTTTAATCTCCCAATCCCTTGCTCCTGTGGGCTCTCACGTTTTCTTTGACAGAGCATGCTGGGACCTGTTCAACACACCTCACAAATCTCGGAACTGGACGCTGGATGGAGCTTTATTGTTAGATCCCTCCATTTATGTGTGAGGGGGAGGTGGTTGTGGTATGTGTGTGTAATGTGGTGCTCAATGACGGTATTTACAGTATGTATCTTTCTGAGAATGCTGAGGCAGGACTAGGGTATCTATATGTGTTAGAGGGAGGTGGCTGGGACAGTAAGTGGGAAATAGGTGGCTGGGGTAAATGTGTGTGAGAGGGAGATGGCTGAAACAGGGCTGGGAATATATATGTGAGAGGTAAGTGACGGGGCAGGGTATATGTGTGCAAGAGGGAGATGGCTGGGGTATATGTGTGTGTGTGTGTGTGAGGTGAAGCTGCCTTGAGGTGCAATGAGGGCACGTTAAAATAACACCCACGCCCACATCCCAAACTGACAATATTTTTTTTAAGACTTGTTACGCACCAATTGATGTCTCACCCCCATTGTAGCTTCAACCACATTATCCACAGCCCCCCTCCCCCCCCGCCACAAGGGGTCCTGCCTATTTTGTCAGTCCTGTGCCTCACAATTTCTGATGGCTGCCCGGCCTTCTTTTGTTTGAAGACTATCAATTCAGGAAACAGACATTGCTGTTGACCTCCAGTACCTTAGAACATCCAGGCAGCATACTACTGTCTTAAAAAAATAACAATACAATCCTTGCCATTATAAAAGAGTAAAAAAGTAATAATGAAACAACATTAATAAAAAACAAGAATACAGATAGATAGCAAAATCCTAAAAATTTCACCATCCAATTAGATATCTTAAACCTGTTGTTAGGAATATTTAGTCATCCATATTCAGGGGTGGATTGGGATGGAAAACCAGCCCGAAAAATTTATGGAAGCAGCCATAATGAGGGTATGGTCTGATGAGGGGGTGAGGTCTGTTGAAGGGGGTGGGATCCCTCCTCATAGACAATTTGGATGCCCATCTACCATGGCAAGATAATATTCTTCAAATGGGAACCTACACAAATTGATTGACAAACAGCATGTGGAGAATGCTACTGAGTTTTGATAGTAAACATTCACCATTCACAGTTTAATGTTGCACCCCCGAGGAAGTCATAGATATGACAGAACGTGTTGGGTTAATAGGGTGACTACATGGTGTATACAGCAGGAGACCAAGTGAAAGTGTGCATTGCCGTGGGGGTTTAAGTGGAGTTCTGTCAGCTGTAGAGGCTGTACATATTCAGTACTGTGTTTACAAAAACAGTACGGGCAGTACGGATGGTGTAATGGTTAGCATTACTGCCTCACAGCACTGAGGTCATGGGTTTGATTCCCACCATGGCCCTAACTGTGTGGAGTTTGTATATTCTCCCTGTACTTGCGTGGGTTTCCTCCGGGTACTCTGGTTTCCTCCCACATTCCAAAAATATACTGATAGGTTAATTGGCTCCCAACAAAATTAATCCTAGTGTGAATGTGTCTGTGTGTACATGTGCTAGGGAATACAGATTGTAAGCTCCACTGGGGCAGGGACTGATGTGAATGGCTAAATATTCTCTGTAAAGCGCTGCGGAATATGTGTGCACTAGATAAATAACTGGTAATAAATAAATAAAAAAGTAATTTTAATTACTTGAGTCATTTGTATTAAAAGAGTGTATTCGGTAGAAGGGTATCCCTACAGGTTTGAAGTCCATTGAGTAGAAGTGTGAGTGTGAAAACTGGTAACAGGATTCACTGAAGATATACTGCACTAATAACTAGAAGATTCCTCAAAATTGATGGTTATAGTGAAAATATCATTAAGATAAGCAAAATTACAAGTCTTGAAAATGTACACTTAACTATTTATTGATTGATTCCCTTTGGTGATTGAAATTATTACACTATAAGCACCCTCTTGGGGGTTTTGGCTTGTTTATAAGTTCATTAATTTTCGATTTTAATATTATTTATTAATTAACAGTTACTTATTTAGCACCAGTATATTCTGTAGTGATTTACAATTAGTAACATACAGTAATAAAACAAGACTAGGTAATAACAGGCAGCCAAGAGGCAAGCTTACAATCTACAGGAAAATAGGCAATGATACACAAGGATATGTGCTACTTATTGCATATTGGTGGGGTGTATGATCCAATCACACAGGAATGTTGGCCTGAGGTCAGCAGGATATAAAAATGAAGAAAGAAAATATCTGATATATATAGAAAAGCTATGTGTGGACAGTATATGTGGGTGATTCTGGAATTTGATAAGCTTGCCAGAAGAGGTGAGTTTTCAGCAAATGCTGGAAGGTTTGGAGACTAGAGGAAAGTGGTGTGCATGGGAGGGAATTCAAAAGAGTGGGTGCAGCCCCCCAAAAAATACTGTGACTGTGAATTGGAGCAGGTAACGAGTGTGGATGAGGGACGCAGATCTTGTGCTGCCCAAAGAGGTTGAACTGGGAGATATTTTGAGGTAATTGAAGAGATGTTTGTTGGTGTAGTTTGGTTAATGGCCGTATATGTGAGTAAAAGTATATATTATATTGGATTCAGTAGAATACAGGTGACTAGTGGGGAGAATGACAGTAGACAATGAGTGTTTGGCGAGGAAGATCAGCCTTGCAGCTGCATTCAAAATGTATTGCAGGGGTGAAAGTGTTTTTTGTGGAAGACCTGTAAGGAAACTAGTGATGTGCACCGGAAATTTTTCGCGTTTTGCGTTTTGGGTTCGGTTCCGCGGCCGTGTTTTGGATTCGGACGCGTTTTGGCAAAACCTCACCGAAATTTTTTTGTCGGATTCAGGGTGTGTTGTGGATTCGGGTGTTTTTTTTCAAAAAACCCTAAAAAACAGCTTAAATCATAGAATTTGGGGGTCATTTTGATCCCATAGTATTATTAATCTCAATAACCATAATTTCCACTCATTTCCAGTCTATTCTGAACACCTCACACCTCACAATATTATTTTTAGTCCTAAAATTTGCACCGAGGTCGCTGGATGGCTAAGCTAAGAGACACAAGTGGCCGACACAAACACCTGGCCCATCTAGGAGTGGCACTGCAGTGTCAGGCAGGATGGCCCTTCAAAAAAATACTCCCCAAACAGCACATGATGCAAAGAAAAAAAGAGGCGCACCAAGGTGGCTGTGTGACTAAGCTAAGCGACACAAATGGCCGACACAAACACCTGGCCCATCTAGGAGTGGCACTGCAGTGTCAGGCAGGATGGCCCTTCAAAAAAATACTCGCCAAACAGCACATGATGCAAAGAAAAAAAGAGGCGCACCAAGGTGGCTGTGTGACTAAGCTAAGCGACACAAGTGGCCGACACAAACACCTGGCCCATCTAGGAGTGGCACTGCAGTGTCAGGCAGGATGGCCCTTCAAAAAAATACTCCCCAAACAGCACATGATGCAAAGAAAAAAAGAGGCGCACCAAGGTGGCTGTGTGACTAAGCTAAGCAACACAAGTGGCCGACACAAACACCTGGCCCATCTAGGAGTGGCACTGCAGTGTCAGGCAGGATGGCCCTTCAAAAAAATACTCCCCAAACAGCACATGATGCAAAGAAAAAAAGAGGCGCACCAAGGTGGCTGTGTGACTAAGCTAAGCGACACAAGTGGCCGACACAAACACCTGGCCCATCTAGGAGTGGCACTGCAGTGTCAATCAAGACAGGATGGCCCTTCCAAAAAATTGTCCCCAAACAGCACATGATGCAAAGAAAAAAAGAGGCGCACCAAGGTGGCTGTGTGACTAAGCTAAGCGACACAAGTGGCCGACACAAACACCTGGCCCATCTAGGAGTGGCACTGCAGTGTCAATCAAGACAGGATGGCCCTTCCAAAAAATTGTCCCCAAACAGCACATGATGCAAAGAAAAATGAAAGAAAAAAGAGGTGCAAGATGGAATTGTCCTTGGGCCCTCCCACCCACCCTTATGTTGTATAAACAGGACATGCACACTTTAACGAACCCATCATTTCAGTGACAGGGTCTGCCACACGACTGTGACTGAAATGACTGGTTGGTTTGTACCCCCACCAAAAAAGAAGCAATCAATCTCTCCTTGCACAAACTGGCTCTACAGAGGCAAGATGTCCACCTCATCATCATCCTCCGATTCCTCACCCCTTTCACTGTGTACATCCCCCTCCTCACAGATTATTAATTCGTCCCCACTGGAATCCACCATCTCAGGTCCCCGTGTACTTTCTGGAGGCAATTGCTGCTGGTGAATGTCTCCACGGAGGAATTGATTATAATTCATTTTAATGAACATCATCTTCTCCACATTTTCTGGAAGTAACCTCGTACGCCGATTGCTGACAAGGTGAGAGGCTGCACTAAACACTCTTTCGGAGTACACACTGGAGAGAGGGCAACTTAGGTAGAATAAAGCCAGTTTCTGCAAGGGCCTCCAAATTGCCTCTTTTTCCTGCCAGTATACGTACGGACTATCTGACGTGCCTACTTGGATGCGGTCACTCATATAATCCTCCACCATTCTTTCAATGGTGAGAGAATCATATGCAGTGACAGTAGACGACATGTCAGTAATCGTTGCCAGGTCCTTCAGTCCGGACCAGATGTCAGCACTCGCTCCAGACTGCCCTGCATCACCGCCAGCGGGTGGGCTCGGAATTCTTAGCCTTTTCCTCGCACCCCCAGTTGCGGGAGAATGTGAAGGAGGAGATGGTGACAGGTCACGTTCCGCTTGACTTGACAATTTTCTCACCAGCAGGTCTTTGAACCTCTGCAGACTTGTGTCTGCCGGAAAGAGAGATACAACGTAGGTTTTAAATCTAGGATCGAGCACGGTGGCCAAAATGTAGTGCTCTGATTTTAACAGATTGACCACCCGTAAATCCTGGTTAAGCGAATTAAGGGCTCCATCCACAAGTCCCACATGCCTAGCGGAATCGCTCTGTTTTAGCTCCTCCTTCAATGTCTCCAGCTTCTTCTGCAAAAGCCTGATGAGGGGAATGACCTGACTCAGGCTGGCAGTGTCTGAACTGACTTCACGTGTGGCAAGTTCAAAGGGTTGCAGAACCTTGCACAACGTTGAAATCATTCTCCACTGCGCTTGAGTCAGGTGCATTCCACCTCCTTTGCCTATATCGTGGGCAGATGTATAGGCTTGAATGGCCTTTTGCTGCTCCTCCATCCTCTGAAGCATATAGAGGGTTGAATTCCACCTCGTTACCACCTCTTGCTTCAGATGATGGCAGGGCAGGTTCAGGAATGTTTGGTGGTGCTCCAGTCTTCTGTACGCGGTGCCTGAATGCCGAAAGTGGCCCGCAATTCTTCGGGCCACCGACAGCATCTCTTGCACGCCCCTGTCGTTTTTTAAATAATTCTGCACCACCAAATTCAAGGTATGTGCAAAACATGGGACGTGATGGAATTTGCTCAGATGTAATGCACGCACAATATTGCTGGCGTTGTCCGATGTCACAAATCCCCAGGAGAGTCCAATTGGGGTAAGCCATTCTGCGATGATCTTCCTCAGTTGCCGTAAGAGGTTTTCAGCTGTGTGCCTATTCTGGAAAGTGGTGATACAAAGCGTAGCCTGCCTAGGAACGAGTTGGCGTTTGCGAGATGCTGCTACTGGTGCCGCCGCTGCTGTTCTTGCTGCGGGAGGCAATACATCTACCCAGTGGGCTGTCACAGTCATATAGTCCTGAGTCTGCCCTGCTCCACTTGTCCACATGTCCGTGGTTAAGTGGACATTGGGTACAACTGCATTTTTTAGGACACTGGTGAGTCTTTTTCTGAGGTCTGTGTACATTTTCGGTATCGCCTGCCTAGAGAAATGGAACCTAGATGGTATTTGGTACCGGGGACACAGTACCTCAATCAAGTCTCTAGTTGGCTCTGAATTAACGATGGATACTGGAACCACGTTTCTCACCGCCCATGCTGCCAAGGCCTCAGTTATCCGCTTTGCAGCAGGATAACTGCTGTGATATTTCATCTTCCTCGCAAAGGACTGTTGGACAGTCAATTGCTTACTGGAAGTAGTACAAGTGGTCTTCCGACTTCCCCTCTGGGATGACGATCGACTCCCAGCAGCAACAACAGCAGCGCCAGCAGCAGTAGGCGTTACACTCAAGGATGCATCGGAGGAATCCCAGGCAGGAGAGGACTCGTCAGACTTGACAGTGACATGGCCTGCAGGACTATTGGCTTTCCTGGGTAAGGAGGAAATTGACACTGAGGGAGTTGGTGGTGTGGTTTGCAGGAGCTTGGTTACAAGAGGAAGGGATTTAGTGGTCAGTGGACTTCTTCCGCTGTCACCCAAAGTTTTTGAACTTGTCACTGACTTATGATGAATGCGCTGCAGGTGACGTATAAGGGAGGATGTTCCGAGGTGGTTAACGTACTTACCCCTACTTATTACAGCTTGAGAAAGGCAACACACGGCTTGACACCTGTTGTCCGCATTTGTGTTGAAATAATTCCACACCGAAGAGCTGATTTTTTTTGTATTTTGACCAGACATGTCAAGGGCCATATTCCTCCCACGGACAACAGGTGTCTCCTCGGGTGCCTGATTTAAACAAACCACCTCACCATCAGAATCCTCCTTGTCAATTTCCTCCCCAGCACCAGCAACACCCATATCCTCATCCTGGTGTACTTCAACAGTGACATCTTCAATTTGACTATCAGGAACTGGACTGCGGTTGCTCCTTCCAGCACTTGCAGGGGGCGTGCAAATGGTGTAAGGCGCAAGCTCTTCCCGTCCAGTGTTGGGAAGGTCAGGCATCGCAACCGACACCATTGGACTCTCCTTGGGCATTTGTGATTTTGAAGAACGCACAGTTCTTTGCTGTGCTTTTGCCAGCTTAAGTCTTTTCTTTTTTCTAGCGAGAGGATGAGTGTTTCCATCCTCATTTGAAGCTGAACCACTAGCCATGAACATAGGCCAGGGCCTCAGCCGTTCCTTACCACTCCGTGTCGTAAATGGCATATTGGCAAGTTTACGCTTCTCCTCAGACGCTTTTAATTTTGATTTTTGGGTCATTTTACTGAACTTTTGTGTTTTGGATTTTACATGCTCTCTACTATGACATTGGGCATCGGCCTTGGCAGACGACGTTGATGGCATTTCATTGTCTCAGCCATGACTAGTGGCAGCAGCTTCAGCACGAGGTGGAAGTGGATCTTGATCTTTCCCTTTAACCTCCACATTTTTGTTCTCCATTTTTTAATGTGTGGAATTATATAGAATATATATATAGAATGTAGATGGATAGTATACTTAATGGATGACGAGTGACGACACAGAGGTAGGTACACAGCAGTGGCCTACCGTACTGCTATATATAGTATACTGGTGGACACTGTCAGCAAACTGCAAAACTGTCTAAAATGCACCACAGGTATAGAATGTAGATGGATAGTATACTTAATGGATGACGAGTGACGACACAGAGGTAGGTACACAGCAGTGGCCTACCGTACTGCTATATCTAGTATACTGGTGGACACTGTCAGCAAACTGCAAAACTGTCTAAAATGCACCACAGGTATAGAATGCAGATGGATAGTATACTTAATGGATGACGAGTGACGACACAGAGGTAGGTACACAGCAGTGGCCTACCGTACTGCTATATAAAGTATACTGGTGGACACTGTCAGCAAACTGCAAAACTGTCTAAAATGCACCACAGGTATAGAATGCAGATGGATAGTATACTTAATGGATGACGAGTGACGACACAGAGGTAGGTACACAGCAGTGGCCTACCGTACTGCTATATATAGTACACTGGTGGACAGTCAGCAAACTGCAAAACTGTCTAAAATGCACCACAGGTATAGAATGTAGATGGATAGTATACTTAATGGATGACGAGTGACGACACAGAGGTAGGTACACAGCAGTGGCCTACCTTACTGCTATATATAGTATACTGGTGGACACTGTCAGCAAACTGCAAAACTGTCTAAAATGCACCACAGGTATAGAATGTAGATGGATAGTATACTTAATGGATGATGAGTGACGACACAGAGGTAGGTACACAGCAGTGGCCTACCGTACTGCTATATATAGTATACTGGTGGACACTGTCAGCAAACTGCAAAACTGTCTAAAATGCACCACAGGTATAGAATGTAGATGGATAGTATACTTAATGGATGACGAGTGACGACACAGAGGTAGGTACACAGCAGTGGCCTACCGTACTGCTATATATAGTATACTGGTGGACACTGTCAGCAAACTGCAAAACTGTCTAAAATGCACCACAGGTATAGAATGTAGATGGATAGTATACTTAATGGATGACGAGTGACGACACAGAGGTAGGTACAGCAGTGTCCTACCGTACTGCTATATATAGTATACTGGTGGGCACTGTCAGCAAACTGCTAAACTAGTCTAAAATGCACCACAGGTATACAATGCAGATGGATAGTATACTTAATGGATGACGAGTGACGACACAGAGGTAGGTACAGCAGTGCACTCTGCATTGTACTACTCCTATATAATATTAATTATACTGGTGGTCCCCAGTCCCCACAATAAAGCAGCACACTGTGAGCACAGATATGGAGTGTTTTTCAGGCAGACAACGTATACTGGTGGTCACTGTCAGCAAAACTCTGCACTGTACTCCTGCTATATAATACAGCTGCTCCCCAGTCCCCACAATTAAGCAGTGTGAGCACTCAGCACAGATATATTATGCAGCACACTGAGCACAGATATGGTATGGAGCGTTTTTTTCAGGCAGAGAACGGATAAAAACTGGTGGTCACTATTAGCAAAACTCTGCACTGTACTCCTCCTAACAGCTGCTCCCCAATCCTCCCCACAAATAAGAAATAAAGTAAACCAATCAACTTCTACAATAAACGGAGAGGACGCCAGCCACGTCCTCTCCCTATCATCTACAATGCACGAGTGAAAATGGCGGCGACGCGCGGCTGCTTATATAGAATCCGAATCTCGCGAGAATCCGACAGCGGGATGATGACGTTCGGGCGCGCTCGGGTTAGCCGAGCAAGGCGGGCAGGTTCTAACCTGCCTCAGACCCGTGTGAAAAAGGTGAAGTTCGGGGGGTTCGGTTTCTCCGAAACCGAACCCGCTCATCACTAAAGGAAACTATTGCAATAATCAATGCGTGTTACAATGGGGGTACCCAATTAGCCGAGGTTAATTACCTCAGCTAATTGTCTCTCTGGGGACTATCATATTAGCCCTGATAAGCCGGCCAATCAGAGATTTTGTTTCACCTGCCTCAGGCAGGCAAAATCAAATCCCTGGAAACAGCCCCATTTTTGGCTGTATCTACTGAAAACAAACAGGTTTCACAGAACCTGTGAGTTTTTGGGAGAGAATGTATTTTTTTACAGGCTACCAAAATTGTATAGCCTGTAAAAAAACAATACTTTGAGACATTGGGAAAAATTGCAACAAATGTCAGTTTTTCACGCCCGATGTTTCTTCTCTGTTAAGTGGATACCCCCCAATGAGTGCATGAATTAGAGTTTTTGCAGTGTCTTGTGTAAGATATGGGTGTATTCTGGATACATATTGTTTTTTTTTTACATCTATTTTTATTTCCAATTTAACAATATGGAGAAATATAAACAATGAAAAATAAATACTGGGACAGACACAAAATACAAAATACAAATCCCTCTAATGACAAAGACAGAATAATCATGTAAAATATTAATATTAAGAATTAAACATCACATGGTCATATAAAGAAAAATGCTGAAATACATATATGCACAAATACTAGTGATGAGCGGGTTCGGTTCCTCGGAATCCGAACCCGCCCGAAATTCACCTTTTTTTTACACGGGTCCAAGCGATTCGGATCCTCCCGCCTTGCTCGGTTAACCCGAGCGCGCCCGAACGTCATCATCCCGCTGTCGGATTCTCGCGAGACTTGGATTCTATATAAGGAGCCGCGCGTCACCGCCATTTTTCACACGTGCATTGAGATTGATAGGGAGAGGACGTGGCTGGCGTCCTCTCCGTTGTATTAGAAAAAAAAAACTGAGTGACTTAGTTTTAATTGTGGGGAGGATTGGGGACGGGGAGCAGCTGTTAGGGAGTACAGTGCAGGGTTTTGAGTTTAATCCGTTGTTTCTCTGCCTGAAAAAAAACGCTCCACCATATCTGTGCTCACTCAGTGTACTGCACTGCTGCATGATATATCTGTGCTGAGTGCACTGCTCACACTGCCTAATTGTGGGGACTGGGGAGCAGTTATAGCAGGAGTACAGTGCACAGTTTTGCTGACAGTGACCACCAGTCCAGTATACGTTTGTCTGCCTGAAAAACACTGTGGTGTTTTTTTTTTTCTTTCTTCATGCTAGTTTGTTAATAGCAGTCTGCTGACAGTGTCCACCACTGCAGCAGCGGAGCTTGGGGGCAGAGGCCGCTTTTGCAGTGAAGCAGATCCCGACTCTAGTGCCTCCTCCTGCTCTCCCAAGACAGCTTTCATTTTTTTTATGAAAGGGGCGTGGTCACGGAGGTCCGTGGTTAGGCCCCGCCTCCGACTTTGCCTGGGCCTCGGTGGGTGTCTGTGTGGCTCAGCCCTGCCTGCTACCTCTGCAGGAACTGGAGGTAACATGAATGCATGTGTATGTGTGTTTGGGGGGTGGGGGACTGTAGGAAACATGGTGTGTGTGGTGACTGTAGGGACATGCTGTGTGTGTGTGTTGTGACTGGGGGGGGGGGGGGGGTAACAGGCTGTGTGTGTGTGTGTGTGTGTGTGTGGTGACTGTAGGGACAATGCTGTGTGTGTGGTGACTGTAGAGACATGGTGTGTGTGTGTGTGTGTGTGTGTGTGTGTGTGTGTGTGTGTGTGTGTGTGTGTGTGTGTGGTGACTGGGGGGAACATGCTGTGTGTGTGTGGTAATCGGGGGTAACAGGCTGTGTGTATGTCAGTGGCGGATTTAAAGGGGTGAGGAAAGGGCGATGCCCCCCCCCTACACCTGCCTCGCAGATTTGAGAAGTGAGGGTCCACTCCCGTACCTTACTTCCGCCCGCCGCAACCGCAACGCGTCGCAACCGTGACAGTGATTATCTGCAGCAGCACTGACTGACAGTCTGAGTCTGACAAGTGTCAAATACAGACCGCCAATGTGAGATCGTCTCCGCCCGCAGCCGCCGTTGAGAATCTGAGTGCAAGGTGTTGAGGCAGTGTGTCACTCATTGTCCGGCGTCCCTGTATATTACCTTGTCCCTGTGTCCTGTCCTTGAATCAGGGTGTAATGTTCCAGGGTCCTGGTGCTTGCTGCTGCTGCCGTGTGCTGGTGTATGTTCCCCATACGTCCTTCTCTCTGCCAGCCGCTGATGGTGATGATAGGCCGGTGTCACCTGGTGCACCCGTCTCCCGCCGGTGTGCGACAGAAGCAGTCACTGCCAATTCCGTCTCCATGTAGCAGTGGCGGCTGCAGCTGAGCGGATTGTATAGCAGCTTACAGCCCAGCCGCGAGCTGGCACCGCACACACCGTGGGGGAGGGGGGAGCCCGTAGCGATCATCACACCCACAGCGGGCACATCATCTCTGGCCACCCACAACGCCTCATGGGAGCCCACGCCGGTCTTGTCACTAGCAAAGTGTTGGGAAACTAACACGTATGGCCTGTGTGTGACAGCAGCCTGCATGCGGGACCAGACAAGGGGACAGTGGGCATGGTGGAACATATGAACCTCTCCTTCCCATCCCAAACTCTCTCTGAAGTGTCACACTGACACTGCTGCTGGCTTATTATATGCAGTTACTGCTAGTCACAGACAGTGTCAGTGTGTCTGATCACCCACTACAGAGACTAGCCGGGGAGACCAGTCTGCTCAGCCTGATACCAGTACAGCTTGCGATCCTAGCTCAGGGTTGCCCTCCGCCTTGCAGCTGAGCCCAGTACCAAGACGCCTCCCCAGGACACTGCTGCTGAGTTATTGCTACACACAGGTAAGGCACCGCTGTTATGACAGGTGTTCCTCACCGAAGAATAGAACAGAATAATGACAGTTCCCCAATATATTATATACCAAGCGGAGGACTGGAAGGGGGAGGAGAAATACATAGGAAGAGGAGGAGTCAGGATTAATTTTGAAACTGCTCCACCTATAAGAAATGTCTAGATCCGCCCCTGGTGTATGTATAGTGATTGGAGACGACAGGTTGTGTGTGTGTGTATGTTTTGAATGGGGGGATCAGGCTGTGTGTGTGGTGACTGGAGGCAGTGTCGGACCAGGAAGGGGGGGGTTTGGCACACAGGCACGTCTCCACCCCATGTCGTTTCTGCCACTTTTTTTTTTTTTTAAACAGGGATCTGCGGCAGTGTGGTGCAATGAAGGGGCATGCAGCAGTACTGTCAGCGCAGCACTAGCAGGAGGAGGCGGTCCAGCCAATCCAGCCCCCCTCTCACCTTTTCTTCCTCTCTCTACCGCTGTTGCCCAACATCATGATCCCAAGAAAACCAGAAGAGGGGACCTGCTGCTGTCGGCGCTGAAAGGAGGACCAGCTGCTACCGGCACTGATGAGAAGAGGGACCCACCGCTGCCTGAGGTACACAGTGCTGCTTGTACTTAGGGTGGGGTGCACAAAGTGACACTAGTATCAGGGGTAGGAAGACAGAGCGAGGTACACAGTCCCACATGTACCCCCACTCACTCTACCCCGCCTCTCTCTCTCTCACACTCCTCTTTTTCACCTCTCTCCCCATTTCTCTCCCCCCAGCCCCTTCTCTCTCTCACCCCCCCATCTGTCTCCCCTCTTTCTCTTTCTTTCTCTATCTATCTCTTCACCCCCTTGCCCCCTCTCCCTCTTTCAACTCTCTCTCTCACTTAACCTTATCTCTCATCCTCCGTCTCACCTCTCTCTCATTCTCTCTCTCTCAACTCTCTCACCCTCACTCTGTGACTCACCTCTCTCTCTTTCTTTCTCTTTCGAACCCTTTCTCCCCCGTATCTCTCCCTTTTTCTTTTGCACTCTCTGTTTCATTCTCTTTCCCTCTCTCTCTCATCTCCCTCACTCTGTCCCCCACTCTATCAACCCTTTGTCTCACTCCCCCCTCTGTTTCTTTTTTTTTCTCTCTACTCCTCTCTCTATCTTTCTCCCCCTTGTGCCTCTCTCCTCTCATAGTGCTTTCTCTTCCTTGCTGTCTGTCTCACTTCTCTCACACTCTCTCTCTCCCTCCCCTTATCTCTTTCCTTTCACTTTCACTCTCACCCCACTCTGTCTCACCTCTATCTTTTTCTCTTTTTTCTCTCTCCCTCTCTCTCACCCCCCTGCCCGCCCCCTCTCTGTCAGCCCTCTCAACCCCATTTCTTTCTCTTTCTTTCTTTCTTTTTCTCTTTCTTTCTTTCTTTCTTTCTTTCTTTCTTTCTTTCTTTCTTTCTTTCTTTCTTTCTTTCTTTCTTTCTTTCTTTCTTTCCTTCCTGTTCTCTCTCTTCCTCCTGATCCCTCTCTCTCACACCCCTGCTTTTGTCTCACCTCTTTCCCTCTCTCTTTCTTTCTCTATCTCTCCTGCCCGCTCTCCCCCAGCTCTCTCACTCTCACCCCCTCTTTTACCTCTTTCTTTTTCCCTTTCTCTCTCTCTTTCTTGTTTACTCTTTCTCTCTCTCTCTCATGCTTTATCTCTCTTTCGCGCTCACTCTTCCCCGACCCCTCTCCCTCTTTCAACTCTTTCTCTCACACCTGTCTCACCTCTCTCTCTCTTTCTCTCTCTCTCTCCATCCTTCCACTCTGTCTCACTTCTCTTTCATTCTCTCTCTCTTTCCCCCATCCCTCTCCTCTCTCTCTCTTACATCCTGCTTCTTCTCTCTCACTCCCCCTCTTTCTCTCTCCCCCTCTTTCTCTCTCTCTCTCTCTCTCTTTCTCTCTCTCTCTCTCTCTCTCTCTCCTCTCTCTCACCTTGCTTTAGCTACTCTGCTGTCTGTCTATCTCTCTCTTTCTACCCCCTCTCTCTTTCTCACCCTGCTCTCCTTCTATCCCTCTCTCCCCCTTTCAGAGAGTTAATGGGTGTTGCTGGCTGCTGTTTTGATCTGTACTGCTTGGTGAAAGGCGCTGGGTGAGATGCAGAACTAGCGTCAATGCTGGGGAACACCAGTCAAAATCTTGCCTAGGGCATCAAACTGCTTAGGGCCGCCTCTGGGGGAAGCAACCGGCCAAGGGCGTGCAGGTACCGCAGAAGACAACCTCCACCGGCTTCAAGACCCATCAGGACCCGCGGAAGAACCCCTACAGTGAGGATTCGACCTGAAGAACCCCTTACAGAGGACCCCTGTAGAGAGGGTGACAGGAGCACTGCAGTGGGAGTCAGAACAGGAGGAGTCAAGCCAGCTGCCAGACAGGATCGGCAAGGACCTTCGGCATGGCAGGAGCAGCACCGTGCAGTGTTTTACATCCTGGGCCTGCTCAGGAGTTCGGAGGTGGCAGAAGAGCTGCAACGCAGAGTGGTGAGAAACATAGTTTTTTTTTCTTTTTCTGATGCCCTTCTGCTGCATTCGCTGCTCTGTAAGGCTAAGCCAACCCTGGGTTGTTGTTTTTTTTTTTTTGGGGGGGGGGGCGCCAATGCTGTTTCTTGCACACAGCGCTGAAATGTCTAGTTACGGCACTGTCCACCAGGTCCGACCGTTATACTAGTGTTCACTCTAGGCTGTTTTAGCAGGGCGCCGCGCCATGCCCATTTTTTAACAGGCAAAACCCGCCCTGCCCCTTTTGCGGCGCCCTGCTAGAACAGCCGCCCGCTCCCTGCCCTCCCGGCGTGTATAGATGCCGTGCGCATGCGCGCGGCATCCATTCACGCATTGGGAGAGGGCTGGGGGAAGCCCAGCACCGACGGAGGTGCTGGGCACGCCCCCAACAGTGACGTCGGCGGCCACAGACGCTCTCTATAGTAGTGTCTGTGGGCCGCACCGCCCCCTAAAATGACGGAGGCGTGGCCACGCCCCCTAATTTGCGTGGCCGCGCCCCCATTTCGGACGCACGCGCGGCTTCGCCGCGCGCGCACATTTGCCCCCCTGAGTCCGGCGCCCTGCCCCTTTTCACTCCTAGAGTGAACACTAGTTATACAGTATATTATATATATAATTAAGCACTAAGCAGCAGTACAGTAGGCCACGGCTGTACCTACCTCTGTGTCGTCAGTGCACTCATCGTCCATAAGTATAAGTAATACTATACTATCCATCCATCTACATTGTATACCTGTGGTGGTTTTTTTTTCTTTCTTCATACTAGTTTGTTTAGCAGTCTGCTGACACTGTCCACCAGGTCCGTTATACAGTATATTATATTTATATATAAGCACTAAGCAGCAGTATGGTAGGCCACGGCTGTACCTACCTCTGTGTCGTCAGTGCACTCGTCGTCCATAAGTATAAGTAATACTATACTATCCATCCATCTACATTGTATACCTGTGGTGGCTTTTAGTTGTGCGCAAAATATGGAGAACAAAAATGTGGAGGTTACAAAAATAGGGAAAGATCAAGATCCACTTCCACCTCGTGCTGAAGCTGCTGCCACTAGTCATGGCCGAGACGATGAAATGCCATCAACGTCGTCTGCCAAGGCCGATGCCCAATGTCATAGTACAGAGCATGTAAAATCCAAAACACAAAAGATCAGTAAAAAAAATGACCCAAAAATCAAAATTAAAAGCGTCTGAGGAGAAGCGTAAACTTGCCAATATGCCATTTACGACACGGAGTGGCAAGGAACGGCTGAGGCCCTGGCCTATGTTCATGACTAGTGGTTCAGCTTCACATGAGGATGGAAGCACTCATCCTCTCGCTAGAAAAAAGAAAAGACTTGCGGCAAAAGCACAGCAAAGAACTGTGCGTTCTTCGAAATCACAAATCCCAAAGGAGAGTCCAATTGTGTCGGTTGCGATGCCTGACCTTCCCAACACTGGACGGGAAGAGCTTGCGCCTTACACCATTTGCACGCCCCCTGCAAGTGTTGAAAGGAGCACCCGCAGTCCAGTTCCTGATAGTCAAATTGAAGATGTCAGTGTTGAAGTACACCAGGATGAGGATATGGGTGTTGCTGGCGCTGGGGAGGAAATTGACAAGGAGGATTCTGATGGTGAGGTGGTTTGTTTAAGTCAGGCACCCGGGGAGACACCTGTTGTCCGTGGGAGGAATATGGCCATTGACATGCCTGGTGAAAATACCAAAAAAATCAGCTCTTCAGTGTGGAAGTATTTCAACAGAAATGCGGACAACAGGTGTCAAGCCGTGTGTTGCCTTTGTCAAGCTGTAATAAGTAGGGGTAAGGACGTTAACCACCTCGGAACATCCTCCCTTATACGTCACCTGCAGCGCATTCATAATAAGTCAGTGACAAGTTCAAAAACTTTGGGCGACAGCGGAAGCAGTCCACTGACCAGTAAATCCCTTTCTCTTGTAACCAAGCTCGCGCAAACCACACCACCAACTCCCTCAGTGTCAATTTCCTCCTTACCCAGGAAAGCCAATAGTCCTGCAGGCCATGTCACTGGCAAGTCTGACGAGTCCTCTCCTGCCTGGGATTCCTCCGATGCATCCTTGAGTGTAACACCTACTGCTGCTGGCGTTGCTGTTGTTGCTGCTGGGAGTCGATCGTCATCCCAGAGGGGAAGTCGGAAGACCACTTGTACTACTTCCAGTAAGCAATTGACTGTCCAACAGTCCTTTGCGAGGAAGATGAAATATCACAGCAGTCATCCTGTTGCAAAGCGGATAACTGAGGCCTTGACAACTATGTTGGTGTTAGACGTGCGTCCGGTATCCGCCGTTAGTTCACAGGGAACTAGACAATTTCTTGAGGTAGTGTGCCCCCGTTACCAAATACCATCTAGGTTCCACTTCTCTAGGCAGGCGATACCGAGAATGTACACGGACGTCAGAAAAAGACTCCACAGTGTCCTAAAAAATGCAGTTGTACCCAATGTCCACTTAACCACGGACATGTGGACAAGTGGAGCAGGGCAGACTTAGGACTACATGACTGTGACAGCCCACTGGGTAGATGTATTGCCTCCCGCTGCAAGAACAGCAGCGGCGGCACCAGTAGCAGCATCTCGCAAACGCCAACTCGTTCCTAGGCAGGCTACGCTTTGTATCACCGCTTTCCAGAATACGCACACAGCTGAAAACCTCTTACGGCAACTGAGGAAGATCATCGCAGAATGGCTTACCCCAATTGGACTCTCCTGGGGATTTGTGGCATCGGACAACGCCAGCAATATTGTGCGCGCATTACATCTGGGCAAATTCCAGCACGTCCCATGTTTTGCACATACCTTGAATTTGGTGGTGCAGAATTATTTAAAAAACGACAGGGGCGTGCAAGAGATGCTGTCGGTGGCCAGAAGAATTTGCGGGCCACTTTCGGCGTGCAGGCACCGTGTACAGAAGACTGGAGCACCACCAAAAAACCTGAACCTGCCCTGCCATCATCTGAAGCAAGAGGTGGTAACGAGGTGGAATTCAACCCTCTATATGCTTCAGAGGATGGAGGAGCAGCAAAAGGCCATTCAAGCCTATACATCTGCCCACGATATAGGCAAAGGAGGTGGAATGCACCTGTCTCAAGCGCAGTGGAGAATGATTTCAACGTTGTGCAAGGTTCTGCTGCCCTTTGAACTTGCCACACGTGAAGTCAGTTCAGACACTGCCAGCCTGAGTCAGGTCATTCCCCTCATCAGGCTTTTGCAGAAGAAGCTGTAGGCATTGAAGGAGGAGCTAAAACAGAGCGATTCCGCTAGGCATGTGGGACTTGTGGATGGAGCCCTTCATTCGCTTAACCAGGATTCACGTGTGGTCAATCTGTTGAAATCAGAGCACTACATTTTGGCCACCGTGCTCGATCCTAGATTTAAAACCTACGTTGGATCTCTCTTTCCGGCAGACACAAGTCTGCAGGGGTTCAAAGAACTGCTGGTGAGAAAATTGTCAAGTCAAGCGGAACGCGACCTGTCAACATCTCCTCCTTCACATTCTCCCGCAACTGGGGGTGCGAGGAAAAGGCTACGAATTCCAAGCCCACCCGCTGGCGGTGATGCAGGGCAGTCTGGAGCGACTGCTGATGCTGACATCTGGTCCGGACTGAAGGACCTGCCAACGATTACTGACATGTTGTCTACTGTCACTGCATATGATTCTCTCACCATTGAAAGAATGGTGGAGGATTATATGAGTGACCGCATCCAAGTAGGCACGTCAGACAGTCCGTACGTATACTGGCAGGGAAAAGAGGCAATTTGGAGGCCCTTGCACAAACTGGCTTTATTCTACCTAAGTTGCCCTCACTCCAGTGTGTACTCCGAAAGAGTGTTTAGTGCCGCCGCTCACCTTGTCAGCAATCGGCGTACGAGGCTACTTCCAGAAAATGTGGAGAAGATGATGTTCATTAAAATTAATTATAATCAATTACTCCATGGAGACATTCACCAGCAGCAATTGCCTCCAGAAAGTACACGGGGATCTGAGATGGTGGATTCCAGTGGGGACGAATTAATAATCTGTGAGGAGGGGGATGTACACAGTGAAAGGGGTGATGAATCGGACGATGATGATGAGGTGGACATCTTGCCTCTGTAGAGCCAGTTTGTGCAAGGAGAGATTGATTGCTTCTTTTTTGGTGGGGGCCCAAACCAACCAGTCATTTCAGTCACAGTCGTGTGGCAGACCCTGTCGCTGAAATGATGGGTTGGTTAAAGTGTGCATGTCCTGTTTATACAACATAAGGGTGGGTGGGAGGGCCCAAGGACAATTCCATCTTGCACCTCTTTTTTCTTTCATTTTTCTTTGCGTCATGTGCTGTTTGGGGAGTATTTTTTAGAAGGGCCATCCTGCCTGACACTGCAGTGCCACTCCTAGATGGGCCAGGTGTTTGTGTCGGCCACTTGGGTCGCTTATCTTACTCACACAGCTACCTCATTGCGCCTCTTTTTTTTCTTCTTTGCGTCATGTGCTGTTTGGGGAGTATTTTTTGGAAGGGCCATCCTGCCTGACACTGCAGTGCCACTCCTAGATGGGCCAGGTGTTTGTGTCG
Source organism: Pseudophryne corroboree (assembly GCF_028390025.1). Taxonomy (NCBI): domain Eukaryota; kingdom Metazoa; phylum Chordata; class Amphibia; order Anura; family Myobatrachidae; genus Pseudophryne; species Pseudophryne corroboree. The sequence continues at coordinate 192,112,998 of NC_086448.1, forward strand.
GCCACTTGTGTCGCTTAGCTTAGCCATCCAGCGACCTCGGTGCAAATTTTAGGACTAAAAATAATATTGTGAGGTGTGAGGTGTTCAGAATAGACTGAAAATGAGTGGAAATTATGGTTATTGAGGTTAATAATACTATGGGATCAAAATGACCCCCAAATTCTATGATTTAAGCTGTTTTTTAGGGTTTTTTGTAAAAAAACACCCGAATCCAAAACACACCCGAATCCGACAAAAAAAATTCGGTGAGGTTTTGCCAAAACGCGTTCGAACCCAAAACACGGCCACGGAACCGAACCCAAAACCAAAACACAAAACCCGAAAAATTTCAGGTGCACATCCCTAACAAATACACACACACACACATATTTATAAGATCCAAGGATGCGGCATATATATATATATATATGTATATATATATATATATCTCCTATGTAATAGCCCAGATCTGTGACTTTCTGACTCATTTGCTAACGCTGGGCGGAGTCACAACACTGGGCGGAGTTAGTCAAATGAGTCATAGATCTGGGCAAATCTATAGGAGACTAGGAGCAGAAGCAGATAGTATGGGCATGGCACAGGCAGGGGTGCATACCTCCCTGCTTTCTTCAGGCAGACAGGGGTGCATACCTCCCAGCTTTCTTTAGGCAGAAGGAGGGACACACACGCGTCAAAAAGGGGGCATGGTCAACGAAAATGGGGCGTGGCTTCATGGGAGGGCCCCCGTTTTCCTCAGTGAGGGGGCATGCCCAGCGCTCTGTGAGCTGCTGGCATGCCACAGGGGCGGATTATGAGTCCGGAGGGCCCATGGCACTTGAGACAGGGGAGCCCTATCTCATTGCTGTGCCTGCTGTGGGGTTGGGGGCGTGGCCTAATCGTGGGATGCGTGGCCACGCCCACTTATGCAAATTCCGTGTTTTTTTGTGTGGGGGGGGGGGGGGTTAAATGGAATTTTGGCCCCTCAGCTAGGGCTAAATCCAGAGGAGGTGGTCACTTTCCCCTACACACCCGCACAGGCAGAAGAATGCAGGGAGACTGCTCAGAGGCATCACTAGCATTGGTGTCACCCAGTGTGGTAACTCATGGTGTCACCCCCCATGGACCTCCTCCCCTATCACACCACACGGAATTCTGGTGAGGGGGGGGGGGGGGGGCGTGGTGATGGGGCGTCGATGTTTTCGGACCATTCCGTCATGCAGCCGCTGTGACCCAAAAGATGGCGGCCTGGCGACTGCCTTCACAGCTAGACTGCGGAGGCAGGGGGCTACCCTTAAAATGCGAGTGCATCTCTGTATAGCAATGCACTTGTTTATCAGCGGGGGAGCGGACCTGGTATGTGGGGCGGCCTTGCCCTGTGCTGGGCGGCCCCCCTCATGCTAGAGAAAGCAGTTGTAGTTTTGCTACTTTTAGCAAAACTACTACTGATGCTGAATTAGGCCCAAAATCCATAGCTATGCCAGCAGTCATGGATGCTGCATACACACGCACCCGCTAGCGGCCTAAACATTATTGCAAAAACTACGGGTAGCGGGAGCACTGCTTCCCACTACCCCTGATTATTCCCCAACGCCGGCTCCCCCTTACTGCTCTGGGCAGTAGGAGAATCGCTCTCCCACTGCCTGTGTCAAGTGTCGTCTGTCTATAGCCAGAAGTGCCGCACTGTTTTGAATATGCTATGAATATAGTTTGTGAGGGCACCGGACACAGTTTCTCTGTTTAAAGGAGTGTCGAACCATATGCTACATATATATATATATATATATATATGTATATATAATGTGTGTGTGTGTGTGTATAATATACACCCAGTATCATAATATGTATACACCCAGTGCAATGTCACAGAGATCCTATTGCCTGCTTATCCCCCCACCCAAGTATTTCCTATCCCTACCCGCCTCCCTTCCCCTAGTACTGCCCAAACTTCTATCTACCCTTACCCCCTTAAAACCCCCAGTACTGCCTGCCCTCACACCCCATAATATGTGATAGGACACAGAAATAGTTGAGTAGAACCCCAATTTTTTAAAGTGAGGAGTCCCTGGGACCCACAATTTTTTTTGCTGTGCACGATCACTGCAACACCCATTGGCACATTAATCCACCCACCCTATCAGCTGACATAACGCTCCCCTCACACAGCAGCACCCATACTTCGCTCACACAGCATCCACACTACGCTCACACAGCAGCACCCATACTGCGTAACACAGCACCCATACTACACTCAAACTGCACTCATACTACGCTCACACAGCACCACCCATACTTCGCTCAAACAGCATCCACACTACGCTCACACAGCAGCACTGATACTACACTCACACAGCATCCACACTACGCTCACACAGCAGCACCCATACTACGCTCACACAGCAGCACCCATACTTTGCTCACACAGCAGCACTCATACTACACTCACACAGCAGCACCCATACTTTGCTCACACAGCAGCACTCATACTACACTCACACAGCAGCACCCATACTATGCTCACACAGCATCCACACTACGCTCACACAGCAGCACCCATACTACACTCAAACTGCACCCATACTACGCTCACACAGCTGCACCCATACTATGCTCACACAGCAGCACCAATACTATGCTCACACAGCATCCACACTACACTCACACAGCAGTACCCATACTACGCTAACACAGCAGCACCCATACTATGCTCACACAGCATCCACACTACGCTCACACAGCAGAACCCATACTACGTAACAAAGCACCCATACTACACTCAAACTGCACCCATACTACGCTCGCACAGCAGCATCCATACTACGCTCAAACAGCATCCACACTACACTCACAAAGCAGCACCAATACTAAACTCACACAGCAGCACCCATACTATGCTCACACAGCAGCACCCATACTATGCTCACACAGCAGCACCCATACTTCGCTCAAACAGCATCCACACTACGCTCACACAGCAGCATCCATACTACACTCAAACTGCACCCATACTACGCTCACACAGCAGCACCCATACTACGTCACACAGCACCCATACTACACTCACACAGCAGCACCCATACTACACTCAAACTGCACCCATAGTACGCTCACACAGCAGCACCCATACTACGTCACACAGCACCCATACTACACTCAAACTGCACCCATACTTCGCTCACACAGCAGCACCCATACTACACTCACACAGCAGCACCCATACTACGCTCACACACAGCACCCACACTACGCTCACACAGCAGCACCCATACTACGCTCACACAGCAGCACCCATACTACGCTCACACAGCAGCACCCATACTACGCTCACACAGCAGCACCCATACTACGCTTACACAGCAGCACCCATACTACGCTCACACAGCAGCACCCATACTACGCTCACACAGCAGCACCCATACTACGTCACACAGCACCCATACTACACTCAAACTGCACCCATACTACGCTCACACAGCAGCACCCATACTATGCTCACACAGCAGCACCCATACTATGCTCACACAGTATCCACACTACGCTCACACAGCAGCACCCATACTACGTAACACAGCACCCATACTACACTCAAACTGCACCCATACTACGCTCACACAGCAGCACCCATACTACGCTCAAACAGCATCCACACTATGCTCACACAGCAGCACCTATACTACACTCAAACTGCACTCATACTACACTCACACAGCAGTACCCATACTACGCTCACACAGCACCCATACTACACTCACACAGCAGCACCCATACTACGTTCACACACAGCACCCATACTACGCTCACACAGCAGCACCCATACTACGCTCACACAGCAGCACCCATACTACGCTCACACAGCAGCACCCATACTACGCTCACACAGCAGCACCCATACTTTCTCCAAACCTTTAAATGTTCCCTGAAAACTCACCTCTTCAGACAAGCCTATCAAATTCCAGACCCACCCACATAACCTTCAGTGCTTCCCTATCTAATTACATCCTCTGTAGAGTATTCATAACATCACATATCTTGTCTTTCTTTAGTCTCACACCCTCCTGACACTTGGATAACTTTGTGGGGTATCATCATACAACCCATTAAGAACCTAGCAATCTGGTGGACCATAATGCAATAGTTAGCATCAATCCTTGTGTATCTATGCCTATTTCCCTATAGATTGTAAGCTTGCGAGCAGGGCCTTCCTACCTCTGTCTGTCTGTTTTTACCCAGTTTTGTTCTATTACTGTTGTTCTAATTGTAAAGCGCAACGGAATATGCTGCGCTATATAAGAAACTGTTAATAAATAAATAAATAAATAAATACTACGCTCACACAGCAGCACCCATACTACGCTCACACAGCAGCACCCATACTACGCTCACACAGCAGCACCCATACTACGTCACACAGCACCCATACTACACTCAAACTGCACCCATACTACGCTCACACAGCAGCACCCATACTACGCTCACACAGCAGCACCCATACTATGCTCACACAGTATCCACACTACGCTCACACAGCAGCAACCATACTACGTAACACAGCACCCATACTACACTCAAACTGCATCCATACTACGCTCACACAGCAGCACCCATACTACGCTCAAACAGCATCCACACTATGCTCACACAGCAGCACCTATACTACACTCAAACTGCACTCATACTACACTCACACAGCAGTACCCATACTACGCTCACACAGCAGCACCCATACTACGCTCAAACATCATCCACACTACGCTCACACAGCAGCACCCATACTACGCTCACACAGCACCCATACTACACTCAAACTGCACCCATACTACACTCACACAGCAGCACCCATACTACGCTCACACAGCAGCACCCATGCTACGCTCAAACATCATCCACACTACACTCACACAGCAGCACCCATACTACGCTCACACAGCAGCACCCATACTACGCTCAAACATCATCCACACTACGCTCACACAGCAGCACCCACACTACGCTCACACAGCAGCACCCATACTACGCTCACACAGCAGCACCCATACTACGCTCACACAGCACCCATACTACACTCAAACTGCACCCATACTACACTCACACAGCAGCACCCATACTACGCTCACACAGCAGCACCCATGCTACGCTCAAACATCATCCACACTACGCTCACACAGCAGCACCCACACTACGCTCACACAGCAGCACCCATACTACGCTCACACAGCACCCATACTACACTCAAACTGCACCCATGCTACGCTCACACAGCACCCATACTACACTCACACAGCAGCACCCATACTACGTCATACAGCAGCACCCATACTACGTCATACAGCAGCACCCATACTACGTCATACAGCAGCACCCATACTACACTCAAACTGCACCCATAGTCCCATACTATGCTCACACAGCAGCACCCATACTACGCTCACACAGCACCCATACTATGTCACACAGCACCCATACTACACTCGAACTGCACCCATAGTACGCTCACACAGCCCAAATTAGCCCCCCCCTCCATCCCCCACAGCACTCAGTAATCCAACAATTTATACATCCCACATTCACCCCCATATAGACACATACACACATCAGAAATCGATTCTGCTCATCATGGACATGGAGAGCCACTATAGAAGTTACCTGGCATCATGCAGCAACATCAGCAGCAACTACATGCTCGTGTAGTTACAGTCTGGGGGCGGAGCTTGCGTGTGTCAGGCTCAGTCAGGACCCAGAGTGAGGAGAGAGTGGACGCTGGAGGAGAGGGGAGGGGTGGCCAGTGCACTGCCTGCACGGGGCTGTAGCTGCTGCCTGCTGATCTCACTGACAGGTGAGAGTGTCGGGCTTTAGGAGGCGGGGCCTGAGAGGAGGGGGTGTGGACGCAGCCGTGGACCAGGTATTTTCATGTCAGGGAATGGGGGTGCGTGTGAGTGTGCGGCTCGTTTTGGTGTCACCCTATTGAAGGGTAACACCCGGGTGCGGGCCGCACCATCCGCACCCACCTCATGACGCCACTGAGACTGCTGCCTCCCTGCAACACCACAGACCTGCCAATACGCAGCAGCATGTGCTGACTGTAGCACAATGCTGCCACTGTTGCTGGGAGCTTCTGAGCTGGGACAGAGCTACTCCAGCCGGGGGGGGCCCCTAAAACTGTGGGGCCCACGGTACGTACCCCCTGGCCCCCTACCCCCCTTAATCCGGCTCTGCTGCCGGAACCTCCCCCCCTTAATCCGTACCCCCTGATGCCCCCTCTCCTTCTGTCGCCACTAAATAGACGCTGTGCGCATGTGCACAGCATCTATTCACCGCTGCTCTGCTAAGCAGAACAGCGAGCACAGGAGCTTTCCAACTGCCCCCCCCACCGCGGGACACTGCGACCCGCGGGTGGGACAGCGGGACAGACCCCAAAAAATGGGACTGTCCAGCGAAAATCGGGACAGTTGGGGGGTATGGGGGTGTGTGAGGGGGTATGCCGTACAGACAGACGGGCACCGGCTCACTGTGTGCTTGACCCCCCACATCAGCATACTCAGCAGGGTCTCTCTGGTGCGGAGGAGCGTCACTTTCTGGCACACTCCATGCTTCTTAGCTGCAGTTTTGTGGGGCACCTGCCGCTGTGCAGGGTCCGTACTGCCTCTGTTATCTCCAGCCCCGGCAACCCCACCGCTACCTGCAGCGCTGCCACCCGCAGTGAGGTGCGCCCAGCTCCTTCACACACTTTAGCCAGCGGGTAGCGCTGCAGAAGTCCGAGCTGCTTGCAGGCTCCGACCCCCTCCTCCCTCCAGCCGCAACATCTCCTGGGACCTAACCAGTCACTACTAGTCTCCCCTTACCACAGTGCCCAGCAGCCGCGAGGTCCGCGCCGCGCGTGTGCATGCTCCCTCCAGCCGCAGCGTCTCCTGGGGGCTAACCAGTCACTCCCAGTCTCCCCTTACCACAGTGCCCGGCAGCTGCACAAGGTCTGCGGTGTGTGACTGAGGAGGGGGGGAGGGATGTGGACGGGCAGAGGAAGCAGGACTCCAGCCTGAGAGAGTCAGCCATGCCAAGTCTCCACCAGCAGCAGATCCCAACAGGTTGGAGTGGAACAGCAGCAGCCAGCAGCGTCCCGCGATTAGGCCACGCCCCCGACCCAACAGCAGGCACAGCAATGAGATAGGGCTCCCCTGTCTCAAGTGCCATGGGCCCCCCGGACTCATAATCCGCCCCTGGGGGCATGCCAGCAGCTCACAGAGCGCTGGGCATGCCCCCTCACTGAAGAAAACGGGGACCCTCCCATGAAGCCACGCCCCATTTTCGTTGAACCCCCACCTTTTCGACGCGTGTGTGTCCCTCCTTCTGCCTGAAGAAAGCTGGGAGGTATGCACCCCTGTCTGCCTGAAGAAAGCTGGGAGGTATGCACTGCCTGTGCCATGCCCATACTATCTGCTTCTGCTGCTAGTCTCCTATAGATTTGCCCAGATCTGTGACTCATTTGACTAATTCCGCCCAGTGTTGTGACTCCGCCCAGCGTTAGCAAATGAGTCACAAAGTCACAGATCTGGGCTATTATATAGGAGATATATATATATATATATATATATATATATAGTATCTGTATAATCCGGCACTCTCGGTACTGATTCAATTGCCTGCGTGCCCTTGTCTCTTAATTCAGATATGAAGGAGTTTCAGAACACAAAGTTCAAAACGGACACGGCACTGCAGGACTTGTGATTAACGTACTTTAATAAATATCCATGTTAAATGCTGCATACATACATATCCTGGATGGTGATGTCCTAGGATACAAGTTATGCAGTCAGCCAATACAAGCTCACGCCTGTAGAACAATGCGGCATTTCGGGCCACTGCGGGTCCCTTCGTCAGGTTCAGCGTGTGCTGGATATTTATTAAAGTACGTTAATCACAAGTCCTGCAGTGCCGTGTCCGTTTTGAACTTTGTGTTCTGAAACTCCTTCATATATATATATATATATATATATATATATATATATGGCATGCAGTATCCGGCACTCCAATCAAACAACAAAGCACAATGCCGGGTGCCCTCCTCTTGTTAATGGGAAATATAGCAAAGTTACAGGCGGCACTCACGGACTCACTCAGAAAACGACTGGGAACCCCAAGTCTGCTTACGTAAGCAGACTTGGGGTTCCCAGTCGTTTTCTGAGTGAGTCCGTGAGTGCCGCCTGTAACTTTGCTATATATATATATACATATATATATAATGTCCCAGATGTCCGGCACTCCTAGTGGGGTCTGGTGTAGCTTGCTGCGGTGCCAACCGTGAGCTTGCACGCTCTGAACATGTGAAATTGGTATCGGCGTCACTCAGCAGTCTTGTATAACGGTTTAAAAGATGCCTTTATTTACACCTACGTTTCGGGCATACACCCATCGTCAGGGCAGGACTCACAAACACTGAACAAGTAAGATACAAAATATATACACTCAAAACAACACAGAATTAAAACATAAGTGTGCTCACCTGTTCAGCGGTGCTCGGCTTCACCAGGTCCACGCGTCTGTGAAAGCCGTCGCGGGACTCTGACGTCACCCCACACCGCCGAGCAGGCCAGCCCCTGGATACACAGTTGCTACAACAAATGATCACGTTAAAAACGGATCACAATCCTAGGCATGGTTACATCCATCTGCTGCATTCTACTCATTTCTTAAACAACATAGTACAGATCCCTCATGTAGTTATCTCCCATACAGTGCTGCATAGTGCGGATATCATTAGGATATTAGGTTTATACACATTTACTACATGTTGGATCTGTAACCACCAGTAATATAGTAACTGAAAAAGAAGCTGTATATAGAGCTAAAGCTATAAATAACATTGAAGCCCCAATGTTTCGTTTAAGCCCCTAGGGGCTATGGTATCCAAGGTGAAAATCCACTGACTCTCACGTTTCAGTAGCATTTTGGCCCTATCTCCTCCACGCCTTGGGGCCGGTACATGGTCTATTATAATAGATCTCAATGAGGCTACGCTGTGTTTAAGCTTCAGACAGTGTCGTGCGACCGGTTGGTCACTACGACCTGATTCCAACGCTTGCCTAATGGACATCCTATGCATGGCCATCCGTTCACGGAACTGGCGCTGGGTTTTCCCCACATAGGATAGTCCACAAGGACATGTCAACATATAAACTATATATGTTGTAGTACATGTGACAGGGAATTTAATCTGAATTTTTTTGCCAGTATGTGGATGATTAAATGTGCTATTGGCTATCAGTGAGCTGCACGCTGTGCAGCCCAAGCACTTAAAACATCCTGGCTTGCGTGTCAAAAAGTGAGCTGGGCGCTCGTTATCCATGCCTGTAATATCTAACTTGACGATTTTATCTTTCAAATTTTTGTTACGCGTGTAACTGGGCATTAAACGAGTGTTTTTAAATCTAGGGAGATCCTTATCTGAATTAATCATAGGCCACCACTGCTTAGCCTTCCTAGTAAGTTCACTACTATAGGTGGTGTACCTATTAACCCATGGTATAACAGTGTTTGACAATTCTTTTTTAACTTTAGGAATTAATAAGGCTTCCCGTGTCAATCCCATCACTTTTTGTTTGTGCTTGGCTAGTTCCCTCTTGTCATAACCCCGTTCATAAAATCTTTGTATCATCTGATCCAAAGCTGGTTCCACTTGTGACGGGTCTGACGTTATGCGTTTTACTCTCAATAATTGGGAATAAGGTAAGCTTTTGTGTAAGGGTAGCGGGTGGAAGCTTTCATTACGTAACAAATTGTTTCTATCAGTACTTTTTCTGTATAAGCTAGTCTGTATTTGCTGATTGCTTAGCTGAATATTCACATCTAGGTATTGTATATTATCCTTACTGATGTTAAATGTAAGTTTAGCCGGACTGGAGGAGGCATTGTGGGATTCTAATAGGTGAATTAATTCTGACTCTGTGCCTACCCAAATGATCAGGAGGTCATCAATGAACCTCCGATATAGCATAACTTTCGGATTAATTATGCCTTCTATATTAAACAGGTGTTTTTCTACCACGTACATAAAGGCGTTAGCGTACGATGGGGCCACTGAGGACCCCATCGCACACCCAGAGCATTGCAAGTAATACTGGCCATTGTGGAGAAAGTAATTTCTGGTAAGGATTAGTGTTAACAATTGCAGTACAAAGTTTACATCTGGCCCCTGATACATGGAATTATCAACAATCAATTCCCTGACTGCCTGTACACCTGCACCATGAGGTATGCAAGTGTACAGGCTAGTCACATCCACACTACATAGCAATGCATGATCTGGGATGTTCTGCAAATCACATAAAGATGTTAACAGCATGTTCGTATCTTTAAGGTACGATGGAATTCCTTGTATACAAGGGTTAATCAGGGAGTCAATGTAAATAGATGCTGGCTGATATAGTGACCCACATGACGAAACAATCGGTCGACCCGGAGGGGGGTTCAAACCTTTATGTATTTTGGGTACAACATAAAATAACGGTGTTATAGGATGTTCAACTGTCAGAGCCCCACATAGGTCTGATGAAATTACTGAATTAATTTTTGCCTGGTTCAAAATACTATCTAATTCAGCCTTATATCTGTTAGTCGGATCACTAACTAGATGTTGATACGTGGTCACATCCTGCAGTTGTCTATCACACTCCTTTTTATAATCCACAAGGTCTTGAACCACCACTGCGCCGCCTTTGTCCGCCGGCCGTATTATTATGTCCTTACGTTTGCTTAAAGCTTCCACAGCCAGACGTTCCTCTCTTGACATGTTGTTGTGATGGTCAGTTCGTTTGGCCATGTTGAATCCTTCAGTTTCCATTAGCCTGGTAAAAGTTCTAATAGACGGATTGTGGTTAGGGGGATCAAATCTTGACCTTGGAAGAATCCTGGATAGTTGGTACGGTATATCATCACTCTTGTTATTTTTATAGTTCTCATGTGGTACTCGTGAGAAGTAATCCTTGACACGTAGTGATCTATTAAGACGATATGTATCCAATTTCCATTGAAAGGGATCCATTCTAGTCGAAGGCACAAATGATAAGCCTTTAGATAAAACTTGAGTTTCTGTGGTCGTGAGGGGGGTCGATGATAAATTAAACACTAGGTGTTCTACTTTCTTGGAGGTCTTGTTGTAGATCCTCTCGTTCTGCCGCGACCGCCTCGTCGGCCTCTTCCTCTGGTTGGAGGGGCATATAATGTGGATCGTGTTTGTAACCCCAAAGGGTGAGAGGCTTCGGATGTAACCTGATTATCGGTGTCGCTCTGTGATGTACTGGATTCACCTGTGTTACTAAACTTTGTATAATGTCCCCGTCTCCTGGAATATTTGGGTCTGTCCCTGTTGAAGCTGTTGCTGGACAGCCACGGATATACCCGTCTCAGTTCATAGTCCTGCTGGACTTTCTGGAGTTTTTCTTTTTTAAAAGCTATCAGTTCTTTTTTATATCGATCCATTTGTGTGGTTAATTTGGTGCGCCATGCTCCATCTTCACCTTCTAATAGGATTGTTTTGTTGGTCTCTTCAAAGACGGTGATTTTCTGTTTGATCACTCCTAACTCCCTCGTGGATTCTTCTATTACTAGCAGTAATAGATCCATTGAGCACTTGTTCAATATAGAAATCCACCTTCTGCAGAACGCTGTATTATATCTGCCGATAGTGGGCATGTTGTGGATTCTAAATCCTCTCGGTATATGCTTATTTTTATAATAATCAGATAGACTTATCCCATGATAAAGAAAATCACATTCTTTTTGCTTCAGCCTTAACCAGTGCTTAAATAATAACTCTGGGTCTGCTGAATGTGGATCATCCTCCAGGCCTTCTTTATAAAGGATAGCTTCAGCTTCAGCTTCAGCGTCTGAAAAGCTAAAAGATTCCTTGGCCTCCAGATAGGATAAGTCCTGTACCTGTTCCAAATCCACTGCAGATGTAGCCATAGTTCACTTATACAACTGCAGCTTTAGTAAATGATGGTGCTGCTAATGCCTTTAGTATGTGATCCGGTAATGCCTCAATTAAAAACATGCACACAATGAATAATTCATGTCCTGCCTTTAGTGCATATTAATCCCTGGGTGCCTTGACTGTACCTTTAAGTCCAATAGCATGTGCTTGTGCTAGTTTCAAAAAGGTACCTTATAATGTCCCAGATGTCCGGCACTCCAAGTGGGGTTTGGTGTAGCTTGCTGCGGTGCCAACCGTGAGCTTGCACGCTCTGAACATGTGAAATTGGTATCGGCGTCACTCAGCAGTCTTCTATAACGGTTTAAAAGATGCCTTTATTTACACCTACGTTTCGGGCATACACCCGTCGTCAGGGCAGGTCTCACAAACACTGAACAAGTAAGATACAAAATATATACACTCAAAACAACACAGAATTAAAACATAAGTGTGCTCACCTGTTCAGCGGTGCTCGGCTTCACCAGGTCCACGCGTCTGTGAAAGCCGTCGCGGGACTCTGACGTCACCCCACACCGCCGAGCAGGCCAGCCCCTGGATACACAGTTGCTACAACAAATGATCACGTTAAAAACGGATCACAATCCTAGGCATGGTTACATCCATCTGCTGCATTCTACTCATTTCTTAAACAACATAGTACAGATCCCTCATGTAGTTATCTCCCATACAGTGCTGCATAGTGCGGATATCATTAGGATATTAGGTTTATACACATTTACTACATGTTGGATCTGTAACCACCAGTAATATAGTAACTGAAATAGAAGCTGTATATAGAGCTAAAGCTATAAATAACATTGAAGCCCCAATGTTTCGTTTAAGCCCCTAGGGGCTATGGTATCCAAGGTGAAAATCCACTGACTCTCACGTTTCAGTAGCATTTTGGCCCTATCTCCTCCACGCCTTGGGGCCGGTACATGGTCTATTATAATAGATCTCAATGAGGCTACGCTGTGTTTAAGCTTCAGACAGTGTCGTGCGACCGGTTGGTCACTACGACCTGATTCCAACGCTTGCCTAATGGACATCCTATGCATGGCCATCCATTCACGGAACTGGCGCTGGGTTTTCCCCACATAGGATAGTCCACAAGGACATGTCAACATATAAACTATATATGTTGTAGTACATGTGACAGGGAATTTAATCTGAAATTTTTTGCCAGTATGTGGATGATTAAATGTGCTATTGGCTATCAGTGAGCTGCACGCTGTGCAGCCCAAGCACTAGAAACAATTTGTTACGTAATGAAAGCTTCCACCCGCTACCCTTACACAAAAGCTTACCTTATTCCCAATTATTGAGAGTAAAACGCATAACGTCAGACCCGTCACAAGTGGAACCAGCTTTGGATCAGATGATACAAAGATTTTATGAACGGGGTTATGACAAGAGGGAACTAGCCAAGCACAAACAAAAAGTGATGGGATTGACACGGGAAGCCTTATTAATTCCTAAAGTTAAAAAAGAATTGTCAAACACTGTTATACCATGGGTTAATAGGTACACCACCTATAGTAGTGAACTTACTAGGAAGGCTAAGCAGTGGTGGCCTATGATTAATTCAGATAAGGATCTCCCTAGATTTAAAAACACTCGTTTAATGCCCAGTTACATGCGTAACAAAAATTTGAAAGATAAAATCGTCAAGTTAGATATTACAGGCATGGATAACGAGCGCCCAGCTCACTTTTTGACACGCAAGCCAGGATGTTTTAAGTGCTTGGGCTGCACAGCGTGCAGCTCACTGATAGCCAATAGCACATTTAATCATCCACATACTGGCAAAAAATTTCAGATTAAATTCCCTGTCACATGTACTACAACATATATAGTTTATATGTTGACATGTCCTTGTGGACTATCCTATGTGGGGAAAACCCAGCGCCAGTTCCGTGAACGGATGGCCATGCATAGGATGTCCTTTAGGCAAGCGTTGGAATCAGGTCGTAGTGAACAACCGGTCGCACGACACTGTCTGAAGCTTAAACACAGCGTAGCCTCATTGAGATCTATTATAATAGACCATGTACCGGCCCCAAGGCGTGGAGGAGATAGGGCCAAAATGCTACTGAAACGTGAGAGTCAGTGGATTTTCACCTTGGATACCATAGCCCCTAGGGGCTTAAACGAAACATTGGGGCTTCAATGTTATTTATAGCTTTAGCTCTATATACAGCTTCTATTTCAGTTACTATATTACTGGTGGGTACAGATCCAACATGTAGTAAATGTGTATAAACCTAATATCCTAATGATATCCGCACTATGCAGCACTGTATGGGAGATAACTACATGAGGGATCTGTACTATGTTGTTTAAGAAATGAGTAGAATGCAGCAGATGGATGTAACCATGCCTAGGATTGTGATCCGTTTTTAACGTGATCATTTGTTGTAGCAACTGTGTATCCAGGGGCTGGCCTGCTCGGCGGTGTGGGGTGACGTCAGAGTCCCGCGACGGCTTTCACAGACGCGTGGACCTGGTGAAGCCGAGCACCGCTGAACAGGTGAGCACACTTATGTTTTAATTCTGTGTTGTTTTGAGTGTATATATTTTGTATCTTACTTGTTCAGTGTTTGTGAGTCCTGCCCTGACGACGGGTGTATGCCCGAAACGTAGGTGTAAATAAAGGCATCTTTTAAACCGTTATACAAGACTGCTGAGTGACGCCGATACCAATTTCACATACATATATATATATATATCGAACCAGCAACAGGTGGCACTCACGGACTTACAGCAGAAACCCAGTACTTCAACGTTTCGATTTTACTTCAGAAAATCATCATCAGGAATGTTTTTTTTACAATGAGCCCCTCGGAGGTTCATTTCCTGGATGTATCTATTACTTGCAGAGAAGGAATTCTCTCTAACAGTTTATACTCTAAACCTACAGATAGGAATAACCTTATTATGTACAACAGTCAGGGGCGTATCTAGGGGTCTGGGCGCCCCTGGCAAAGTAAGGTACTGGCGCTCCCCCATATTTGAAATAGGGAAGGTGCATGTGCAAAAAAGGGACATGATCTTGTGGGAAAGGGGCATAACTATACAATTGTTCCCCCAATTCAAATTATGTTACACTGTAGTAACCCTTATACACATCATGCCCATACAGTAGCAGTTCCCATTACACATTATGCCCACACAGTAATTCTTATAACACTGAGGAGACATCAGCAGTGCCTGGCCTGGCTGAGGAGGCAATGCCACCCAAGGCCAGGTAGTATAATCAAATAGTAGTGCAAAGAAGTGCAGTGCAGCGCACTACCCAGCGGGTGCAAGTAGAAAAAAAATCTTAGTGGTACTGTGTGTGCACGCCAACTATGGGTGTGGCCAATGGAAATGGGGACGTGATACACATATGACCCCAATAGTGCAGTGCCAAATACAAACATGCCCCCAATAGTGCCAGATACACACATGCCCCCACAGTGCCAGATACACACATGCCCCACAGTGCCAGATACACACATGCCCCCACAGTGCCAGATACACATATGTCCCCACAGTGCCAGATATGCCCCCACAGTGCTAGATATACATATGCCCCTTCAGTGCCAGACATACATATGCCCCCACAGTGCCAGATATGCCCCACATTGCCAGATACACATGCCCCCATGGTGCTAGATATGCCCTCATAGTGCCAGATATGCCCCCACAGTATGCAGATACACATATGCCCCCAGAGTGCCAGATATGCCGCAACAGTCATAGTCCCCATACCCCTCCGAGCACATAGCCATAGTCCCCTCCCAGTAAATAGCCATAACCCCCACCTCCTCAAGCAATAGCTATAGTCCCCCCAGCACAGAGCCATAGTCCCCATCCCCCTCCCAGCACACAGCTGTAGTCCGCCCTTAGCACATAGTAGTAGTTCCCCCACTCCCAGCACATACATAGCCTCCCCACACAGCACATAGCCCTTGTCCCCACCACACAACATCCCAGCAGATAGCCGTAGTGTCTTGCAATACCTGCTGTGCTGAGCTGCCTGGGATGGAGGATGGAGAATCACTCAGCAGGCAGGAGCTGGTGACGGTGTCCGGCACCGCACCAAACTACGTGAAGAAACTGAAAATATACTACAGCTCCCAGCAGCCCTTGCCGCCGGGAGCTCCCGACAGCAAGGGTTGCTGGGAGTTGTAGTTTATTTTCAGTTTCTTCCCTGTAGTTCATTGCAGTGCCGGACACCGGCGCCAGCTCCTGCCTGCTGAGCGATCCTCCGCCCTCCATGCCAGGCAGCTCAGCACAGCAGGTATTGCCAGAAACTATGGCTTAAGGAGTTCCACCCATTAGCCGAGGGTGGCACTGTCAGGCGGTGCCCCCTGCTCGGTTGGCACCCCTGGCGAGTACCATCCTGACCAATGGTTAGATACGCCCCTGACAACAGTTGTCACCATCCATCTTTGGTTAAAGGTCTCCCTTATTCACAATTATTGCATGTAAAATGCATTACCTCTGATCCAGCCTTGGCCGAACTTCAGATGGATGCCATGATTAATAAATTCTTAGTCAGAGGCTATGATATGCAACATTTACAACAAGCAAAAGCTAAGGTATTAGGTTTAGAGAGATCTTCTGTTTTTACTAGAGATGAGCGGGTTCGGTTTCTCTGAAACCGAACCCGCACGAACTTCATGTTTTTTTCACGGGTCCGAGCAGACTCGGATCCTCCCGCCTTGCTCGGTTAACCCGAGCGCGCCCGAACGTCATCATGACGCTGTCGGATTCTTGCGAGACTCGGATTCTATATAAGGAGCCGCGCGTCGCCGCCATTTTCACACGTGCATTGAGATTGATAGGGAGAGGACGTGGCTGGCGTCCTCTCCATTAGAAATTAGATTAGAAGAGAGAGAGAGATTGTGCAGAGTCAGACAGAGTTTACCACAGTGACCAGTGCAGTTGTTGTTAGTTAACTTTTATTTATTTTAATATAATATATCCGTTCTCTGCTATATCCGTTCTCTGCCTGAAAAAAAACGATACACAGCAGCAGCCAGTCACACAGTGTGACTCAGTCTGTGTGCACTCAGCTCAGCCCAGTGTGCTGCACATCAATGTATAAAAGGCAAAGCTTATAATAATTGTGGGGGAGACTGGGGAGCACTGCAGGTTGTTATAGCAGGAGCCCCCAGGAGTACATAATATTATATTAATTTAAAATTAAACAGTGCACACTTTTGCTGCAGGAGTGCCACTGCCAGTGTGACTAGTGGTGACCAGTGCCTGACCACCAGTATAGTAGTATATTGTTGTATGTATTGTATACTATCTCTTTATCAACCAGTCTATATTAGCAGCAGACACAGTACAGTGCGGTAGTTCACGGCTGTGGCTACCTCTGTGTCGGCAGTCGGAACTCGGCAGGCAGTCCGTCCATCCATAATTGTATTACAATATATACCACCTAACCGTGGTATTTTTTTTTCTTTCTTTATACCGTCGTCATAGTGTCATACTAGTTGTTACGAGTATACTACTATCTCTTTATCAACCAGTGTACAGTGCGGTAGTTCACGGCTGTGGCTACCTCTGTGTCGGCAGTCGGCAGGCAGTCCGTCCATCCATAATTGTATTATTATTATAATATATACCACCTAACCGTGGTTTTTTTTTCATTCTTTATACCGTCATAGTGTCATACTAGTTGTTACGAGTATACTACTATCTCTTTATCAACCAGTGTACAGTGCGGTAGTTCACGGCTG
This sequence comes from Pseudophryne corroboree, assembly GCF_028390025.1. Lineage (NCBI taxonomy): Eukaryota > Metazoa > Chordata > Amphibia > Anura > Myobatrachidae > Pseudophryne > Pseudophryne corroboree. The sequence continues at coordinate 192,130,674 of NC_086448.1, forward strand.
TGGCTACCTCTGTGTCGGCAGTCGGCAGGCAGTCCGTCCATCCATAATTGTATTATTATTATAATATATACCACCTAACTGTGGTATTTTTTTTTCTTTCTTTATACCGTCGTCATAGTGTCATACTAGTTGTTACGAGTATACTACTATCTCTTTATCAACCAGTGTACAGTGCGGTAGTTCACGGCTGTGGCTACCTCTGTGTCGGCAGTCGGCAGGCAGTCCGTCCATCCATAATTGTATTATTATTATAATATATACCACCTAACCGTGGTATTTTTTTTTCTTTCTTTATACCGTCGTCATAGTGTCATACTAGTTGTTACGAGTATACTACTATCTCTTTATCAACCAGTGTACAGTGCGGTAGTTCACGGCTGTGGCTACCTCTGTGTCGGAACTCGGCAGGCAGTCCGTCCATCCATAATTGTATTATTATTATAATATATACCACCTAACCGTGGGTTTTTTTTCATTCTTTATACCGTCGTCATAGTGTCATACTAGTTGTTACGAGTATACTACTATCTCTTTATCAACCAGTGTACAGTGCGGTAGTTCACGGCTGTGGCTACCTCTGTGTCGGCAGTCGGCAGGCAGTCCGTCCATCCATAATTGTATTATTATTATAATATATACCACCTAACCGTGGTTTTTTTTTCATTCTTTATACCGTCGTCATAGTGTCATACTAGTTGTTACGAGTATACTACTATCTCTTTATCAACCAGTGTACAGTGCGGTAGTTCACGGCTGTGGCTACCTCTGTGTCGGAACTCGGCAGGCGGCCCGTCCATCCATAATTGTATTATATACCACCTAACCGTGGTTTTTTTATACCACCTAACCGTGGCAGTCCGTCCATAATTGTATACTAGTATCCAATCCATCCATCTCCATTGTTTACCTGAGGTGCCTTTTAGTTCTGCCTATAAAATATGGAGAACAAAAAAGTTGAGGTTCCAAAATTAGGGAAAGATCAAGATCCACTTCCACCTCGTGCTGAAGCTGCTGCCACTAGTCATGGCCGAGACGATGAAATGCCAGCAACGTCGTCTGCCAAGGCCGATGCCCAATGTCATAGTACAGAGCATGTCAAATCCAAAACACCAAATATCAGAAAAAAAAGGACTCCAAAACCTAAAATAAAATTGTCGGAGGAGAAGCGTAAACTTGCCAATATGCCATTTACCACACGGAGTGGCAAGGAACGGCTGAGGCCCTGGCCTATGTTCATGGCTAGTGGTTCAGCTTCACATGAGGATGGAAGCACTCAGCCTCTCGCTAGAAAAATGAAAAGACTCAAGCTGGCAAAAGCAGCACAGCAAAGAACTGTGCATTCTTCGAAATCCCAAATCCGAATTCCGAGCCCACCCGCTGGCGGTGATGCAGGGCAGTCTGGAGCGACTGCTGATGCTGACATCTGGTCCGGACTGAAGGACCTGACAACCATTACGGACATGTCGTCTACTGTCACTGCATATGATTCTCTCACCATTGATAGAATGGTGGAGGATTATATGAGTGACCGCATCCAAGTAGGCACGTCACACAGTCCGTACTTATACTGGCAGGAAAAAGAGGCAATTTGGAGGCCCTTGCACAAACTGGCTTTATTCTACCTAAGTTGCCCTCCCACAAGTGTGTACTCCGAAAGAGTGTTTAGTGCCGCCGCTCACCTTGTCAGCAATCGGCGTACGAGGTTACATCCAGAAAATGTGGAGAAGATGATGTTCATTAAAATGAATTATAATCAATTCCTCCGCGGAGACATTGACCAGCAGCAATTGCCTCCACAAAGTACACAGGGAGCTGACATGGTGGATTCCAGTGGGGACGAATTGATAATCTGTGAGGAGGGGGATGTACACGGTGATATATCGGAGGATGATGATGAGGTGGACATCTTGCCTCTGTAGAGCCAGTTTGTGCAAGGAGAGATTAATTGCTTCTTTTTTGGTGGGGGTCCAAACCAACCCGTCATTTCAGTCACAGTCGTGTGGCAGACCCTGTCACTGAAATGATGGGTTGGTTAAAGTGTGCATGTCCTGTTTTGTTTATACAACATAAGGGTGGGTGGGAAGGGCCCAAGGACAATTCCATCTTGCACCTCTTTTTTCTTTTATTTTTCTTTGCGTCATGTGCTGTTTGGGGAGGGTTTTTTGGAAGGGACATCCTGCGTGACACTGCAGTGCCACTCCTAGATGGGCCCGGTGTTTGTGTCGGCCACTAGGGTCGCTTATCTTTCTCACACAGTCAGCTACCTCATTGCGCCTCTTTTTTTCTTTGCGTCATGTGCTGTTTGGGGAGGGTTTTTTGGAAGGGACATCCTGCGTGACACTGCAGTGCCACTCCTAGATGGGCCCGGTGTTTGTGTCGGCCACTAGGGTCGCTTATCTTTCTCACACAGTCAGCTACCTCATTGCGCCTCTTTTTTTCTTTGCGTCATGTGCTGTTTGGGGAGGGTTTTTTGGAAGGGACATCCTGCGTGACACTGCAGTGCCACTCCTAGATGGGCCAGGTGTTTGTGTCGGCCACTAGGGTCGCTAATCTTACTCACACAGCTACCTCATTGCGCCTCTTTTTTTCTTTGCGTCATGTGCTGTTTGGGGAGGGTTTTTTGGAAGGGACATCCTGCGTGACACTGCAGTGCCACTCCTAGATGGGCCCGGTGTTTGTGTCGGCCACTAGGGTCGCTAATCTTACTCACACAGCTACCTCATTGCGCCTCTTTTTTTCTTTGCGTCATGTGCTGTTTGGGGAGGGTTTTTTGGAAGGGACATCCTGCGTGACACTGCAGTGCCACTCCTAGATGGGCCCGGTGTTTGTGTCGGCCACTAGGGTCGCTGAGCTTAGTCATCCAGCGACCTCGGTGCAAATTTTAGGACTAAAAATAATATTGTGAGGTGTAAGGTGTTCAGAATAGACTGAAAATGAGTGTTAATTATGGTTATTGAGGTTAATAATACTATGGGATCAAAATGACCCCCAAATTCAATGTTTTAAGATGTTTTTTAGGGTTTTTTGAAAAAACCACCCGAATCCAAAACACACCCGAATCCGACAAAAAAAATTCGGTGAGGTTTTGCCAAAACGCGGTCGAACCCAAAACACGGCCGCGGAACCGAACCCAAAACCAAAACACAAAACCCGAAAAATTTCAGGCGCTCATCTCTAGTTTTTACTACTCGCAATAGATCTAACTTGCAAAGGTTGCCTTGGGTTAATAAGTTCAATCAAGCATGCCCTGTTATTAACAAAATTTCTAAGAAACTTTTTATTCGGTGCCAGGAATTAAGTAATTAGGGGGTGCTAAATCAGGGGTGTATCTACCTATTGGGCAGGATGGCACTTGCCAGGGGTGCCCCGGCCAAGGGGGGGGGGGGTTTGGGGGTATGGGCGTCGGCCGGCAGTGCCACCCGAGCCAGGGGGCAGAATGACATCATAGTTTTCACTAGTGATGTGCACCGGAAATTTTTCGGGTTTTGGGTTCGGTTCCGCGGCCGTGTTTTGGATTCGGACGCGTTTTGTCAAAACCTCACCAAAAATTTTTTGTCGGATTCGGGTGTGTTTTGGATTCGGATGTTTTTTTCAAAAAACCCTAAAAAACAGCTTAAATCATAGAATTTGGGGGTCATTTTGATCCCATAGTATTATTAACCTCAATAACCATAATTTCCACTCATTTCCAGTCTATTCTAAACTAGAGATGAGCGCCTGAAATTTTTCGGGTTTTGTGTTTTGGTTTTGGGTTCGGTTCCGCGGCCGTGTTTTGGGTTCGACCGCGTTTTGGCAAAACCTCACCGAATTTTTTTTGTCGGATTCGGGTGTCTTTTGGATTCGGGTGGTTTTTTCAAAAAACCCTAAAAAACATCTTAAAACATTGAATTTGGGGGTCATTTTGATCCCATAGTATTATTAACCTCAATAACCATAATTAACACTCATTTTCAGTCTATTCTGAACACCTTACACCTCACAATATTATTTTTAGTCCTAAAATTTGCACCGAGGTCGCTGGATGACTAAGCTCAGCGACCCTAGTGGCCGACACAAACACCGGGCCCATCTAGGAGTGGCACTGCAGTGTCACGCAGGATGTCCCTTCCAAAAAACCCTCCCCAAACAGCACATGACGCAAAGAAAAAAAGAGGCGCAATGAGGTAGCTGTGTGAGTAAGATTAGCGACCCTAGTGGCCGACACAAACACCGGGCCCATCTAGGAGTGGCACTGCAGTGTCACGCAGGATGTCCCTTCCAAAAAACCCTCCCCAAACAGCACATGACGCAAAGAAAAAAAGAGGCGCAATGAGGTAGCTGACTGTGTGAGAAAGATAAGCGACCCTAGTGGCCGACACAAACACCGGGCCCATCTAGGAGTGGCACTGCAGTGTCACGCAGGATGTCCCTTCCAAAAAACCCTCCCCAAACAGCACATGACGCAAAGAAAAAAAGAGGCGCAATGAGGTAGCTGTGTGAGTAAGATTAGCGACCCTAGTGGCCGACACAAACACCTGGCCCATCTAGGAGTGGCACTGCAGTGTCACGCAGGATGTCCCTTCCAAAAAACCCTCCCCAAACAGCACATGACGCAAAGAAAAAAAGAGGCGCAATGAGGTAGCTGACTGTGTGAGAAAGATAAGCGACCCTAGTGGCCGACACAAACACCGGGCCCATCTAGGAGTGGCACTGCAGTGTCACGCAGGATGTCCCTTCCAAAAAACCCTCCCCAAACAGCACATGACGCAAAGAAAAAAAGAGGCGCAATGAGGTAGCTGACTGTGTGAGAAAGATAAGCGACCCTAGTGGCCGACACAAACACCGGGCCCATCTAGGAGTGGCACTGCAGTGTCACGCAGGATGTCCCTTCCAAAAAACCCTCCCCAAACAGCACATGACGCAAAGAAAAATAAAAGAAAAAAGAGGTGCAAGATGGAATTGTCCTTGGGCCCTTCCCACCCACCCTTATGTTGTATAAACAAAACAGGACATGCACACTTTAACCAACCCATCATTTCAGTGACAGGGTCTGCCACACGACTGTGACTGAAATGACGGGTTGGTTTGGACCCCCACCAAAAAAGAAGCAATTAATCTCTCCTTGCACAAACTGGCTCTACAGAGGCAAGATGTCCACCTCATCATCATCCTCCGATATATCACCGTGTACATCCCCCTCCTCACAGATTATCAATTCGTCCCCACTGGAATCCACCATGTCAGCTCCCTGTGTACTTTGTGGAGGCAATTGCTGCTGGTCAATGTCTCCGCGGAGGAATTGATTATAATTCATTTTAATGAACATCATCTTCTCCACATTTTCTGGATGTAACCTCGTACGCCGATTGCTGACAAGGTGAGCGGCGGCACTAAACACTCTTTCGGAGTACACACTTGTGGGAGGGCAACTTAGGTAGAATAAAGCCAGTTTGTGCAAGGGCCTCCAAATTGCCTCTTTTTCCTGCCAGTATAAGTACGGACTGTGTGACGTGCCTACTTGGATGCGGTCACTCATATAATCCTCCACCATTCTATCAATGGTGAGAGAATCATATGCAGTGACAGTAGACGACATGTCCGTAATGGTTGTCAGGTCCTTCAGTCCGGACCAGATGTCAGCATCAGCAGTCGCTCCAGACTGCCCTGCATCACCGCCAGCGGGTGGGCTCGGAATTCGGATTTGGGATTTCGAAGAATGCACAGTTCTTTGCTGTGCTGCTTTTGCCAGCTTGAGTCTTTTCATTTTTCTAGCGAGAGGCTGAGTGCTTCCATCCTCATGTGAAGCTGAACCACTAGCCATGAACATAGGCCAGGGCCTCAGCCGTTCCTTGCCACTCCGTGTGGTAAATGGCATATTGGCAAGTTTACGCTTCTCCTCCGACAATTTTATTTTAGGTTTTGGAGTCCTTTTTTTTCTGATATTTGGTGTTTTGGATTTGACATGCTCTGTACTATGACATTGGGCATCGGCCTTGGCAGACGACGTTGCTGGCATTTCATCGTCTCGGCCATGACTAGTGGCAGCAGCTTCAGCACGAGGTGGAAGTGGATCTTGATCTTTCCCTAATTTTGGAACCTCAACTTTTTTGTTCTCCATATTTTATAGGCAGAACTAAAAGGCACCTCAGGTAAACAATGGAGATGGATGGATTGGATACTAGTATACAATTATGGACGGACTGCCACGGTTAGGTGGTATAAAAAAACCACGGTTAGGTGGTATATAATACAATTATGGATGGACGGACTGCCTGCCGAGTTCCGACACAGAGGTAGCCACAGCCGTGAACTACCGCACTGTACACTGGTTGATAAAGAGATAGTAGTATACTCGTAACAACTAGTATGACACTATGACGACGGTATAAAGAATGAAAAAAAAACCACGGTTAGGTGGTATATATTATAATAATAATACAATTATGGATGGACGGACTGCCTGCCGACTGCCGACACAGAGGTAGCCACAGCCGTGAACTACCGCACTGTACACTGGTTGATAAAGAGATAGTAGTATACTCGTAACAACTAGTATGACACTATGACGACGGTATAAAGAATGAAAAAAAAACCACGGTTAGGTGGTATATATTATAATAATAATACAATTATGGATGGACGGACTGCCTGCCGAGTTCCGACACAGAGGTAGCCACAGCCGTGAACTACCGCACTGTACACTGGTTGATAAAGAGATAGTAGTATACTCGTAACAACTAGTATGACACTATGACGACGGTATAAAGAAAGAAAAAAAAATACCACGGTTAGGTGGTATATATTATAATAATAATACAATTATGGATGGACGGACTGCCTGCCGACTGCCGACACAGAGGTAGCCACAGCCGTGAACTACCGCACTGTACACTGGTTGATAAAGAGATAGTAGTATACTCGTAACAACTAGTATGACACTATGACGGTATAAAGAATGAAAAAAAAACCACGGTTAGGTGGTATATATTATAATAATAATACAATTATGGATGGACGGACTGCCTGCCGACTGCCGACACAGAGGTAGCCACAGCCGTGAACTACCGCACTGTACACTGGTTGATAAAGAGATAGTAGTATACTCGTAACAACTAGTATGACACTATGACGACGGTATAAAGAAAGAAAAAAAAATACCACGGTTAGGTGGTATATATTGTAATACAATTATGGATGGACGGACTGCCTGCCGAGTTCCGACTGCCGACACAGAGGTAGCCACAGCCGTGAACTACCGCACTGTACTGTGTCTGCTGCTAATATAGACTGGTTGATAAAGAGATAGTATACAATACATACAACAATATACTACTATACTGGTGGTCAGGCACTGGTCACCACTAGTCACACTGGCAGTGGCACTCCTGCAGCAAAAGTGTGCACTGTTTAATTTTAAATTAATATAATATTATGTACTCCTGGGGGCTCCTGCTATAACAACCTGCAGTGCTCCCCAGTCTCCCCCACAATTATTATAAGCTTTGCCTTTTATACATTGATGTGCAGCACACTGGGCTGAGCTGAGTGCACACAGACTGAGTCACACTGTGTGACTGGCTGCTGCTGTGTATCGTTTTTTTTCAGGCAGAGAACGGATATAGCAGAGAACGGATATATTATATTAAAATAAATAAAAGTTAACTAACAACAACTGCACTGGTCACTGTGGTAAACTCTGTCTGACTCTGCACAATCTCTCTCTCTCTTCTAATCTAATTTCTAATGGAGAGGACGCCAGCCACGTCCTCTCCCTATCAATCTCAATGCACGTGTGAAAATGGCGGCGACGCGCGGCTCCTTATATAGAATCCGAGTCTCGCGAGAATCCGACAGCGTCATGATGACGTTCGGGCGCGCTCGGGTTAACCGAGCAAGGCGGGAGGATCCGAGTCTGCTCGGACCCGTGAAAAAAACATGAAGTTCGTGCGGGTTCGGTTTCAGAGAAACCGAACCCGCTCATCTCTATTCTAAACACCTCACAATATTATTTTTAGTCCTAAAATTTGCACCGAGGGCGCTGGATGGCTAAGCTAAGCGACACAAGTGGCCGACACAAACACCTGGCCCATCTAGGAGTGGCACTGCAGTGTCAGGCAGGATGGCACTTCAAAAAAATTGTCCCCAAACAGCACATGATGCAAAGAAAAAAAGAGGCGCAATGAGGTAGCTGTGTGACTAAGCTAAGCGACCCAAGTGGCCGACACAACCACCTGGCCCATCTAGTAGTGGCACTGCAGTGTCAGACAGGATGGCACTTGAAAAAAATACTCCCCAAACAGCACATAATGCAAAGAAAAAAAGAGGCGCACCAAAGTCGCTGTGTGACTAAGCTAAGTGACACAAGTGGCCGACACAAACACCTGGCCCATCTAGGAGTGTCACTGCAGTGTCACGCAGGATGGCCCTTCAAAAAAATACTCCCCAAACAGCACATGATGCAAAGAAAAAAAGAGGCGCAATGAGGTAGCTGTGTGACTAAGCTAAGCGACCCTAGTGGCCGACACAAACACCTGGCCCATCTAAGAGTGGCACTGCAGTGTCACGCAGGATGGCCCTTCAAAAAAATACTCCCCAAACAGCACATGACGCAAAGAAAAAAAGAGGCGCAATGAGGTAGCTGTGTGACTAAGATAAGCGACCCAAGTGGCCGACACAAACACCTGGCCCATCTAGGAGTGGCACTGCAGTGTCAGACAGGATGGCACTTCAAAAAAATTGTCCCCAAACAGCACATGATGCAAAGAAAAATGAAAGAAAAAAGAGGTGCAAGATGGAATTGTCCTTGGGCCCTCCCACCCACCCTTATGTTGTATAAACAGGACATGCACACTTTAACCAACCCATCATTTCAGCGACAGGGTCTGCCATACGACTGTGACTGAAATGACTGGTTGGTTTGGGCCCCCACCAAAAAAGAAGCAATCAATCTCTCCTTGCACAAACTGGCTCTAAAGAGGCAAGATGTCCACCTCATCATCATCGTCCGATTCATCACCCCTTTCACTGTGTACATCCCCCTCCTCACAGATTATTAATTCATCCCCACTGAAATCCACCATCTCAGGTCCCCGTGCACTTTCTGGAGGCAATTGCTGCTGGTGAATGTCTCCACGGAGGAATTGATTATAATTCATTTTAATGAACATCATCTTCTCCACATTTTCTGGAAGTAACCTCGTACGCCGATTGCTGACAAGGTGAGCGGCGGCACTAAACACTCTTTCGGAGTACACACTGGAGGGAGGGCAACTTAGGTAGAATAAAGCCAGTTTCTGCAAGGGCCTCCAAATTGCCTCTTTTTCCTGCCAGTATACGTACGGACTGTCTGACGTGCCTACTTGGATGCGGTCACTCATATAATCCTCCACCATTCTTTCAATGGTGAGAGAATCATATGCAGTGACAGTAGACGACATGTCAGTAATCGTTGGCAGGTCCTTCAGTCCGGACCAGATGTCAGCACTCGCTCCAGACTGCCCTGCATCACCGCCAGCGGGTGGGCTCGGAATTCTTAGCCTTTTCCTCGCACCCCCAGTTGCGGGAGAATGTGAAGGAGGAGCTGTTGACGGGTCACGTTCCGCTTGACTTGACAATTTTCTCACCAGCAGGTCTTTGAACCCCTGCAGACTTGAGACTGCCGGAAAGAGAGATACAACGTAGGTTTTAAATCTAGGATCAGGCACGGTGGCCAAAATGTAATGCTCTGATTTCAACAGATTGACCACCCGTGAATCCTGGTTAAGCGAATGAAGGGCTCCATCCACAAGTCCCACATGCCTAGCGGAATCGCTCTGTTTTAGCTCCTCCTTCAATGTCTCCAGCTTCTTCTGCAAAAGCCTGATGAGGGGAATGACCTGACTCAGGCTGGCAGTGTCTGAACTGACTTCACGTGTGGCAAGTTCAAAGGGTTGCAGAACCTTGCACAACATTGAAATCATTCTCCACTGCGCTTGAGACAGGTGCATTCCACCTCCTTTGCCTATATCGTGGCCAGATGTATAGGCTTGAATGGCCTTTTGCTGCTCCTCCATCCTCTGAAGCATATAGAGGGTTGAATTCCACCTCGTTACCACCTCCTGCTTCAGATGATGGCAGGGCAGGTTCAGGTGTGTTTGGTGGTGCTCCAGTCTTCTGTACGTGGTGCCTGAACGCCGAAAGTGGCCCGCAATTCTTCGGGCCACCGACAGCATCTCTTGCACGCCCCTGTCGTTTTTTAAATAATTCTGCACCACCAAATTCAAGGTATGTGCAAAACATGGGACGTGCTGGAATTTGCCCAGATGTAATGCACGCACAATATTGCTGGCGTTGTCCGATGTCACAAATCCCCAGGAGAGTCCAATTGGGGTAAGCCATTCTGCGATGATCTTCCTCAGTTGCCGTAAGAGGTTTTCAGCTGTGTGCGTATTCTGGAAAGCGGTGATACAAAGCGTAGCCTGCCTAGGAACGAGTTGGCGTTTGCGAGATGCTGCTACTGGTGCCGCCGCTGCTGTTCTTGCAGCGGGAGGCAATACATCTACCCAGTGGGCTGTCACAGTCATATAGTCCTGAGTCTGCCCTGCTCCACTTGTCCACATGTCCGTGGTTAAGTGGACATTGGGTACAACTGCATTTTTTAGGACACTGGTGACTCTTTTTCTGAGGTCTGTGTACATTTTCGGTATCGCCTGCCTAGAGAAATGGAACCTAGATGGTATTTGGTACCGGGGACACAGTACCTCAATCAAGTCTATAGTTGGCTCTGAAGTAACGATGGATACCGGAACCACGTTTCTCACCACCCAGGCTGCCAAGGCCTCAGTTATCCGCTTTGCAGCAGGATGACTGCTATGATATTTCATCTTCCTCGCAAAGGACTGTTGGACAGTCAATTGCTTACTGGAAGTAGTACAAGTGGTCTTCCGACTTCCCCTCTGGGATGCCGATCGACTCCCAGCAGCAACAACAGCAGCGCCAGCAGCAGTAGGCGTTACACTCAAGGATGCATCGGAGGAATCCCAGGCAGGAGAGGACTCGTCAGACTTGCCAGTGACATGGCCTGCAGGACTATTGGCTTTCCTGGGTAAGGAGGAAATTGACACTGAGGGAGTTGGTGGTGTGGTTTGCGGGAGCTTGGTTACAAGAGGAAGGGATTTAGTGGTCAGTGGACTGCTTCCGCTGTCGCCCAAAGTTTTTGAACTTGTCACTGACTTATGATGAATGCGCTGCAGGTGACGTATAAGTAAGGATGTTCCGAGGTGGTTAACGTCCTTACCCCTACTTATTACAGCTTGACAAAGGCAACACACGGCTTGACACCTGTTGTCCGCATTTGTGTTGAAATAATTCCACACCGAAGAGCTGATTTTTTTTGTATTTTGACCAGGCATGTCAATGGCCATAATCGTCCCACGGACAACAGGTGTCTCCCCGGGTGCCTGACTTAAACAAACCACCTCACCATCAGAATCCTCCTTGTCAATTTCCTCCCCAGCGCCAGCAACACCCATATCCTCATCCTGGTGTACTTCAACACTGACATCTTCAATTTGACTATCAGGAACTGGACTGCGGGTGCTCCTTCCAGCACTTGCAGGGGGCGTGCAAATGGTGGAAGGCGCAAGCTCTTCCCGTCCAGTGTTGGGAAGGTCAGGCATCGCAACCGACACAATTGGACTCTCCTTGGGGATTTGTGATTTCGAAGAACGCACAGTTCTTTGCTGTGCTTTTGCCAGCTTAAGTCTTTTCTTTTTTCTAGCGAGAGGATGAGTGCTTCCATCCTCATGTGAAGCTGAACCACTTGTCATGAACATAGGCCAGGGCCTCAGCCGTTCCTTGCCACTCCGTGTCGTAAATGGCATATTGGCAAGTTTACGCTTCTCCTCAGACGCTTTTAATTTTGATTTTTGGGTCATTTTACTGATCTTTTGTGTTTTGGATTTTACATGCTCTGTACTATGACATTGGGCATCGGCCTTGGCAGACGACGTTGATGGCATTTCATCATCTCGGCCATGACTAGTGGCAGCAGCTTCAGCACGAGGTGGAAGTGGATCTTGATCTTTCCCTATTTTTTTAACCTCCACATTTTTGTTCTCCATATTTTAATGCGCACAACTAAAAGGCACCACAGGTATACAATGTAGATGGATGGATAGTATACTTTATGGATGACGAGTGACGACACAGAGGTAGGTACAGCAGTGGCCTACCGTACTGCTATATACAGTATAATGGACCTGGTGGACACTGTCAGCAGACTGCGTTTATAGTATAAAAAAAAAAGACACCACAGGTATACAATGTAGATGGATGGATAGTATTCTTATGGACGACGAGTGACGACACAGAGGTAGGTACAGCAGTGGCCTGCCGTACTGCTATATACAGTATAATGGACCTGGTGGACACTGTCAGCAGACTGCGTTTATAGTATAAAAAAAAAAGACACCACAGGTATACAATGTAGATGGATGGATAGTATACTTATGGACGACGAGTGACGACACAGAGGTAGGTACAGCAGTGGCCAACCGTACTGCTATATACAGTATAATGGACCTGGTGGACACTGTCAGCAGACTGCGTTTATAGTATAAAGAAAAAAAGACACCACAGGTATACAATGTAGATGGATGGATAGTATACTTATGGACGACGAGTGGCGACACAGAGGTAGGTACAGCAGTGGCCTACCGTACTGCTATATACAGTATAATGGACCTGGCGGACACTGTCAGCAGACTGCGTTTATAGTATAAAAAAAAGACACCACACGTATACAATGTAGATGGATGGATAGTATACTTATGGACGACGAGTGACGACACAGAGGTAGGTACAGCAGTGGCCTACCGTACTGCTATATACAGTATAACGGACCTGGTGGACACTGTCAGCAGACTGCGTTTATAGTATAAAAAAAAAGACACCACAGGTATACATTGTAGATGGATGGATAGTATACTTATGGACGACGAGTGACGACACAGAGGTAGGTACAGCAGTGGCCTACCGTACTGCTATATACAGTATAATGGACCTGGTGGACACTGTCAGCAGACTGCGTTTATAGTATAAAGAAAAAAAGACACCACAGGTATACAATGTAGATGGATGGATAGTATACTTATGGACGACGAGTGACGACACAGAGGTAGGTACAGCAGTGGCCTACCGTACTGCTATATACAGTATAATGGACCTGGTGGACACTGTCAGCAGACTGCGTTTATAGTATAAAAAAAAAGACACCACAGGAGTGTTTTTCAGGCAGACAAACGTATACTGGTGGTCACTGTCAGCAAAACTGTGCACTGTACTCCTGCTATAGCTGCTCCCCAGTCCCCACAATCAGAGGCGTCACTAGGGTTGGTGTCACCCGGTGTGGTAACTCATAGTGTCACCCCCCACGTACTTCCTCCCATATTATACCACACGGAATCTTGGCGGGGGGTGGTGACGGGGCGTCGATGCACCGTTTCAGGGGCGTGGTCCGGACAACGCAGACGTTTCTGGACCATATGTGGGGCAGGCTGCAGTGGCTGCATGACAGCACACGCAGCCGCTGCGACCCAAAAGATGGCGGCCAGGCGACTGCCTTTACAGCTAGGCTGCGGAGGGAGAGGGCTACCCTTAAAATGCGAGCGCATCTATGCATAGCAATGCGCTCGCATATCAGCGGGGGGGGGGCGGACTTGGCATGTGGGGTGCCCTTAACCTGTGCTGGGGAGCCCCCCCGCATGCTAGAGAAAGCAGTTGTAGTTTTGCTACTTTTAGCAAAACTACTACTGATGCTGAATTAGGCCCAAAATCCATTGATATGTCAACAGTCATGGATGAGTGCATACACACGCACCCGCTAGCGACCCAAATATTAAAGCAAAAATTACGGGTAGCTGGAGCACTGCTTCCCACTACCCCTTATTATTCCCCCTTACTGCTCTGGGCAGTGGGAGCATCACTCTCCCGCTGTCTGCGTCCACAATTGAGGCGTTCTATTTCTGTCTGTGTAGTGGGAGCGTGCTACGGTACGCTCTGCTGCTCCAAACTGGCAGCTGAAACGACTGACAGCCAGCCAGGGAGTGACAGCAGCAGCCAGCAGGAGACTCCAAGTTCAATGAACTGCACACTGCATTACAGGTCCTCCCTATTGTAATGCAGCGGCAGCACTACAGAATGCAGTCTCCTCCCACTTCTCCCTCCCAGTATTGCTAGCGGCGCTGGCGGGCATGGTAACATCACGAAGACTGATGTCATAGCCAGTGCCAGATTAAGGTTCACATGGGCCTGGAGCTGAAATTCATGAAAGGCCTATTGTGTGCTGCCGCAGGGGATGTGACTAGTGATGTGGGGGGCATGACCAGTGGTGTGGTGTGGTGGTGTGATCTGCATCATGGGTTGTATCAAGAGCCTTCCTTTAATTGCCCTGCCCCTACACACTTCCATCCTGCAGCTTGGCATATTTGCGTCAATCACGACTAGGGTGCACGTGTGCGTCTAAGTACAAGCACCCATAGGAATACATGAGCAGCGTACTAAACCGCAGCTCAGCTGGTGAAATGTGGTGTCATGTGGTGACATGTGGGGATATGGGGTATCATGTATTGAAATGTGGTGTCATGTGGTGACATGTGGGGATATGGGGTATCATGTATTGAAATGTGGTGTCATGTGGTGACATGTGGGGATATGGGGTATCATGTATTGAAATGTGGTGTCATGTGGTGACATGTGGGGATATGGGGTATCATGTATTGAAATGTGGTGTCATGTGGTGAATTGTGGTGTTGTGGTGAAATGTGGCATCTTGGTGGTGACATGTGGGGATATGTGGTATCATGTGGTGTCTTAGAGGTGGCATTAGATGTACTTGGTGGTGGCACTGATTAATCTCCCCTACACAGCAACCGCAAACATATCCCTGTCCAAGAACCCATTACTGAAGCACTCCATCCACGTACATCCATTACCCCATCTCTCCCCAATTCATTATCAATCCCTCCTCCCAACACCCATTAGCACATTCATCCACCCACCCTTTCAGCTCCCATAAAGCTTCCCTCACAGCAGCACCCACACTACACTCACACAGCACCCATACTACGCTCACACAGCAGCACCCATACTACGTTCACACAGCACCCATACTACGCTCACACAGCACCCATACTACGCTCACACACATACTACGCTCACACAGCAGCACCCATACTACGCTCACACAGCACCCATACTACGCTCACACAGCAGCACCCATACTACGTTCACACAGCACCCATACTACGCTCACACAGCACCCATACTACGCTCACACACATACTACGCTCACACAGCAGCACCCATACTACGCTCACACAGCACCCATACTACGCTCACACAGCAGCACCCATACTACGCTCAAACAGCACCCATACTACGCTCACACACATACTACGCTCACACAGCAGCACCCACTCTATGCTCACACAGCACCCATACTACTCTCACACAGCAGCACCCATACTACACTCACACAGCACCCATACTACGCTCACACAGCAGCACCCATACTACGCTCACACAGCACCCATACTACGCTCACACAGCAGCACCCATACTACGCTCACACAGCACCCATACTACGCTCACACAGCAGCACCCACTCTACGCTCACACAGCACCCATACTACGCTCACACAGCAGCACCCACTCTACGCTCACAGCAGCACTCATACTTCACTCACACAGCAGCACCCATACTACGCTCGCACAGCAGCACCCATACTACTCTCACACAGCAGCACCCATACTACGCTCACACAGCAGCACCCATACTACGCTCACACAGCAGCACCCATACTACTCTCACACAGCGGCACCCATACTACGCTCACACAGCACCCATACTACGCTCACACAGCAGCACCCATACTACACTCACACAGCAGCACCCATACTACGCTCACACACCAGCACCCATACTACGCTCACACAGCGGCACCCATACTACTCACACAGCGGCACCCATACTACACTCACACAGCAGCACCCATACTACGCTCACACAGCGGCACCCATACTACTCACACAGCGGCACCCATACTACTCACACAGCGGCACCCATACTACACTCACACAGCGGCACCCATACTACGCTCACACAGCGGCACCCATACTACGCTCACACAGCACCCATACTACACTCACACATCGGCACCCATACTACGCTCACACAGCACCCATACTACACTCACACCGGCACCCATACTACGCTCACACAGCACCCATACTACACAGCACCCATACTACTCTTACACAGCACCCACACTTCATTCACATAGCACCCATACTACACTCACACAGCAGCACCCATACTACACAGCACCCATACTACACTCACACATCGGCACCCATACTACACAGCACCCATACTACACTCACACAGCTGCACCCATACTACGCTCACACAGCACCCATACTACACTCACACATTGGCACCCATACTACTCTCACATAGCACCCATACTACATTCACACAGTGGCACCCATACTATGCTCACACAGCACTCATACTACAGTCACAAGCGGCACCCATACTACATTAACACAGCCCCAATTAGCTCCCCCCCCCACCTAACACTCAGTAACCCAACAATTTTTACATCCCAATGCCCATTAACACATTCAGCCTCATACACACACACCTCATAAATCGATTCTGCTAATCATGGAGCATTTATAGAAGTTACCTGGCTGGCATCATGCAGCACATCACCAGCAGCTCCTTCCTCCTGTAGTATAGTGTGGGAGGCGGAGCTTGTTTGTGTCAGGCTCAGGACCCGAGTGAGGAGAGAGTGTCCGGACTCTGGAGGAAAGGGGAGGGTCGGCCACTGCACTGCCTGCACGGCTCTGTACTGCGCTGCCTGCTGATCTCACTAAACAGGTGAGAGTGTCGGACTTTAGGAGGCGGGGCCTGGAAGGAGGGGGTATGGTCTCAGCCGTGGACCAGTGTTTCTCATGTCAGGGGATGGGGGTGCGTGTGAGTGCGCGGCTCGTTTTGGTGTCACCCTATTGAAGGGTGACACCCGGGTGCGGGCCGCACCCCCCGCACCCACCTCATGACGCCACTGCCCACAATTAAGCAGTTTGAGCACTCAGCACAGATATATCATGCAGCAGACTGAGCACAGATATGGTATGGAGCGTTTTTTTCAGGCAGAGAACGGATAAAAACTGGTGGTCACTATTAGCAAAACTCTGCACTGTACTCCTCCTAACAGCTGCTCCCCAATCCTCCCCACAATAAGCTAAGCAATCAGATCAACTGTGTAGTATATAACTATATAAACGGAGAGGACGCCAGCCACGTCCTCTCCCTATCAATCTCAATGCACGTGTGAAAATGGCTGCGACGCGTGGCTGCTTATATAGAATCCGAATCTCGCAAGAATCCGACAGCGGGATGATGACGTTCGGGCGCGCTCGGGTTAACCGAGCCAT
This sequence comes from Pseudophryne corroboree, assembly GCF_028390025.1. Classification (NCBI taxonomy): domain Eukaryota; kingdom Metazoa; phylum Chordata; class Amphibia; order Anura; family Myobatrachidae; genus Pseudophryne; species Pseudophryne corroboree. The sequence continues at coordinate 192,148,134 of NC_086448.1, forward strand.
ACGGGAGAATCCGAGTATGGCTCGGACCCGTCTAAAAAGGGTGAAGTTCGGGGGGGAAGCCGAACCCGCTCATCACTAGTTCTCACTGAGTACATCCCTTAGCTAGCAGTGCTCATCCACTGCCGGACTCTCAGAAGCATATTGCACTCTGACACTCTGTGACTACATTCACAATGATGGTGAATATAGCCAGGGAGCGGGGCACTTCCAGGTATGGGGAGTGGCGAGGCACCTCCTCTTTCTCATCCGCTCCCCTTCTCATTGGTCCCACGTGGTCTGTCACCAAACACCAGCCACTACAATCAGCACCAGTAAGCAGTGCAGCATTAGCATACCTGTACATTTTCTGCGGTACCGCAGCTGTACTGCATGGTCTATTCTGGCAGTCCAGATCACAGGTTACAAAGAGCTCTGTGCGGAGAGGTATCCAGACCAGTGACTGCCTGTCCAGCTATGTTGAGACTACAAGTCCCAGCACACCTTGTCAACTAGATTTGCTGGGACATGTAGTGCCATCACACCTAGAGATGGGTTTTTAACTGTATGTATGTGTGCATATATCCCCTCGGTTTCCCTGTCTGCACCCTCCTTGTAATTCCCCCCAGTGTCCCTGACTGCACCATCCCTGTAACTGCCGCCTCAGTGACCCTGCTCATACACTCCTGTAATTCCCTCTCATTGTCCCTGCCCGTACCCTTCCCATAATTATTCCTCAGTATCCCTGCCCACACCCTCCCCGTAATTCCCTCTCAGTGTCCCTACCTGCACCCTAACCGTAATTCCCCCTCAGTGTCCCTGCCTGCACCCTCCCCTAATTCCATCTCAGTGTCCCTGCCCGCACCCGCCTCCGCCTCGTAATTCCTCCTTAGTGTCTCCGCCTGCACCCTCCCTGTAATTCTCCCTCAGTGTTCCTGACCTCAGCCTCCCTGTGACTCCCCCCTCAGTGTCCCTACCCGCACACTCCTGTAATTCCCTCTCAGTGTCCCTTTCCGCACCCTCCCTGTAATTGTCCCTCAGTGTCCTTGACCTCAGCCTCCTGTAGCCCCTCCCTCTCATTTTCCATACCTGAACCCTCCCTGTAATTCCTCCTTAGTGTCTCTGACCTCAGCCTCCCTGTGACACCCCCTCAGTGTCCCTGCCCACACCCTCCCGTAATTCCACCTCAGTGTCCCTGCCCGTACCCTCTCCGTTATTCCCCCTCAGTGTCCCTGCCCACATCCTCCCTGTAATTGCCCCTCAGTGTCCCTGCCCGCACACTCCTGTAATTCCCCCTCAGTGTCCCTGCCCACACCCTCCCTGTAATTGCCCCTCAGTGTCCCTGACCTCAGCCTCCCTGTAAGCCCTCCACCTCATTGTCCCTACCTGCACCCTCCCTGTAATTCTCCCTCAGTGTCCCTGACCTCAGCCTATCTGTAACTAACCCCTCCGTGGCCCTGGGTGGGGGGCCCCAGTTCCTTACTTTGCCAGGGGTGCTCAGACCCCTAGATACACCCCTGGACACAATGACAACACACATATGCAAAATCCAACTCCATTTTATTTTAATTATAAGAGCAGGAGATGCCTTCTTTACTGACAGTTTTGGTTGTTCGCCACTTAACAAGTAAGAATTAAGACGAAATTGCTAGTGGTCTGGTGAGTTTACAAACAAGGCAAGTGAGGTGGTACCTAAATATTTCTCAAGTTCTTATAGCCAGCAGTAACAATAAAGCAGGTATATTGCGGGAACAGGTGAACAAGCTGGCGTCTCTATATAGCACAGTCTCGTATAACCAGCATGGACAATAAAGCAGGTAAATTGCGGGAACAGGTGAGCAAGCTGGCGTCTCTACATAGCACAGTCTCGTATAAACAGTGTTAACCAATAAGCAGGTAAATTGCGAGAACAGGTGAGCAAGCTGGCATTTCTATATAGCACAGTCTCGTATAACCAGTGTTGATATCAAAGCAGGTAAATTGCGGGAACAGGTGAGCAAGCTGGCGTCTCTATATAACACAGTCTCGTATAACCAGCGTTGACCAATAAGCAGGTAAATTGCGAGAACAGGTGAGCAAGCTGGCTTTCCTATATAGTACAGTCTCGTATAACCAGCGTTGATAGCATAGCAGGTAAATTGCGGGAACAGCTGAGCAAGCTGGTGTCCCTATATAGCACAGTCTCGTACAACCAGCGTTGACAATAAAGCAGGTAGTTTGCGGGAACAGGTGAGCAAGCTGGCGTCTCTATATAGCACAGTCTCGTACAACCAGCTTTGATAATAAACCGGGTAGTTTGCGGAAACAGTTGAGCAAGCTGGCGTCTCTATATAGCACAGTCTCGTACAACCAGCGTTGACAATAAAACAGGTGAGTTGCGGGAACAGGTGAGCAAGCTGGCATCTCTATATAGCACAGTCTTGTACAACCAGCGTTGACAATAACGCAGGTAAATTGTGGGAACAGGTGAGCAAGCTGACGTCTCTATATAGCACAGTCTCTAAACACCCGCTTTGTAATAATAAACATCACACAGCAGTATTAACTTGAATAAGCACTGGTGGGCGGAGCTTGCATAACACAGTCAATACTCACCCGCCTTTGTAGTAATAAACAGCACACAGCAGTAACAGGATTGTCTATTACAACTCAGTCTTGTATACCAGCATAAGTGTCTGACACACTCCTTTTCAATAAGCCTAACTGCATCAGCAACGTCACTCAAGCATAAATAAACTACATTTCTTCAACACATTTTGAAGCGCCCCTCTGGAAAACACTTTCAGCATTACATTTACATTAATTGTAACCCTAAAAGCATAGAACACAGTACAGTTGTATAAATGCAGGATCCCTCACACTATAGGAATGCAGGGTTACTATATAAAAACGTGGATACAATGTACACCTACCCCGACACTAGAACTTTACAGAGGGGCACCAAAATAACTGAGAGGTGCCTACCCCTATTTACTATTAGGATAAGGCACAACCACTGAGGGGAGCCTACCCCCTTTTACTGATATTTGGGGCACTGAGTGAGGGGAGCCTACCCCCTTTTACTGATATGTGGGGCACTGAGGGGAGTCTACCCCCTTTTACTGATATGTGGGGCACTGAGTGAGGGGAGCCTACCCCCTTTTACTGATATGTGGGGCACTGAGTGAGGGGAGCCTACCCCCTTTAACTGATATTTGGGGCACTGAGTGAGGGGAGCCTATCCCCTTTAACTGATATGTGGGGCACTGAGTGAGGGGCGCCTACCCCCTTTTACTGATATGTGGGGCACTGAGTGAGGGGAGCCTACTCCCTTAATTAATCTTGTCCTGCAGGGCACAGTGGGGCTTAAGGGTGACTACCCTCTTTTTACTATTTTCATTAATAACCCCCTATTGCAGAGTCTTGCAGCGGAAGGGCATATACAGATGCAGAGTACAGCAGCAGAAGGGCAATCAGGGTCTCACCACCTGCAGTGGCGCTTCTGCAACCTCCGATAGCCTTGGTCTTCGGCGCCACCCAGGATGCAGAGCACTGCACCGGGGATGCGCCCTTGCGCTGAGGTCCGCTGTGTCCCGGGGTCTTCTCCATTGCTGCAGGATCTGGTCCGCGCTGTCCTCCCACTGCTGGTCCGTGCCGTCTTCTCTCTCTGGCTGTCCGGGGTCCTCTTTGTTCCATCCTCCGTTTCCTCCAGGGATCTTCTTCGGGTCCTCGCCGTCCTCCAGCCGCCGCGCCGATCCTCACCGTCCTTCTCAGTAGCCGTGCTCCTCTTCTCCAGCCACGGTGCTCGACTTACACTGTAACCACCAGGGGTCCTCGCCGGGGTCTTCTCAGCCGGGGTCGTCCTCAGCGGTGCCTGCGCGCTCTCCTCTGGTCCGCATGTTCTGGAAGCAGCAGTCCGAGAAGTCCTCCTGGGGTCATTCCTCCACCCGCCCCTCTTCAGTGTGGATCCGCACCGGACTTCTCCAGTCGTCCCTGTGATCCTCTTCACCTGCAGGCAGCGGCGTAGACGGCTCATCCTCCACAGGGGTCCTCACTCCCGGTCAGGTATATTCTCCTACACCACGGACCTCCGCAACTTCAGCAGGGTGGCTCTGTCCAAGATCAACAAGCGAAGTCCTCTACTCCAGTCGGCACACCGCTCTCAGCAGGTCAACATTCTGGGCCACGCCACTCATGACCCTCCGCCTGGTCAGCGCCTCTTTTACAGCTCCGGCCGCTACATGCCTGCGGCTCCTCAAGTACCTCTCCCATTTCCCGGCCTCGTTCTCCCGCGCTGGGGACCTGCTTATATGGGTCTTGGTGCTGCTCCACCTCTTCTCTCCCCCACTGATGACTGGCTCCCCGGGCCCCAGCAACAGCCCGCCCCTGGCCAATTCTGTCCTACAACCCAGGGGGGACAATCAATAAGGGGCCCAGTTTCCCGGGTTTTGTTGTTGCTGAGGAGGGGGAATTCTTCCAATTACAGTGGCACCAAACTCCCTGTCCCAATCTGACAGGGAGCACCAAAGTTCAGCCCTGTTCTACCCTGGGCATTGTAGTTCCTCTATGTGAAAAAAAACACAAGAGGGTCCCCAATTCCTGTAATACTTCAAGGTATTACACTTTGGCCCATTGTTCAAACAGATCCAGATACTAACCTTAAAGACACGCATATCATGTCTTGTTATAAGCGTGGACACAATCTGCGAGGTATCTTGGTCAAATCTGATATCTGTCGACTACAATGTAATATCTCTACTGGTAAATTGAGTTGCATCCACTGTACTTGTGTTACTTGCCGCTTTTTAATAGCTGGTGATACTCTTTATCACACTCAAACTGGTAAAGCTATTCAAATCCAACACAGACTCACATGTAATACTAAATTTACAGTCTATCAAATTATCTGCCCATGCGGATTGTCCTATGTGGGGCAGACTGAGCGGGCATTTAAAGAACAGATGTCCGCTCATCGTTCTTCTATCAGAGCTGCTCTATTGTCCGGTACTAGTGAACTGTTGCAAGGCGTTTTGCCTTGGCAGCGCTTAGTCTTACATCTTTACAGTACAGTATGATTGACTAGATCCCTTTCAATATCCGGGGTGTAAACTGTAGCCTACAATTATTGCAATGTGAGGCAAAATGGATCTTTCGTCTTGACACTCTTGTTTCCAAAGGGTTAAACGAACAGTCAGGAATTTATATGTTATTACTTGGTTAATCTTAGTTTTACCCTATTGCTTTATATAATTGATTTATTGCTTATATGTAGTGTTTCTATATGTGTATTTTGATTGTCAGTATTGTAATTTATACTGTGTTTGATTACTATGAAGCAAGCACTGTTGTGCATCCAGTTTCTGTTAATCCGTTTTTCTGTATGCAGACGTTACTATGGTAATGGTCACAGGCTAATGCATCTGACATTGCACCTCTCGCGGCTCTCCATTATGACATCATGATTTCGGCACCAGGTGTGCAGTCCTGTTGCGGTTTTGGCACCTTCACATGGTGTTTTCTTTATAAGGTAAGATATTATTTGTATATTTGTTATCTAATCAAAAAGGGCGCTCAATTAAAGGCATCGAAACGTTACACTTAACCAGTGCCGTTTCTTGCGGCGGGCGAGCCGTGCAACCGCACGGGGCGCCCGCCGCGGCACTTTGCGTGTCCTTGTCTGCTCCTCCTTCCTCTTCCCGAGCACTCCTGCTCGGGGGGCGGAATTTCGCGGAATGACAGTGGAGTTCCGACGGTGAGTGTTAGGTTTAGGGTCAGGCACTAGGGTGAAAGTTAGGGTTAGGCTGCAGGAGCGGTGGGTTAGGGTTAAGGTTAGAGTTAGAATTCACACTGGGGTCCATCTTCATTGTGACTGTTGGGATTCTGCTGTCGACATCATACCCAACTCCAGTAATTTACTTTAATGGCTCTTTAATCATATCCTCTATCTAATAGTGGATGTACAAAAAAAAAAAAAAGGAAAAAAGTCAATTCCAGCTATTCCACGTCAATGTTTGCTTGTATTCTACATTCAGGAAAATACAAACATTTAAATTGAAAATTCGATTTAAAGAATTTCACGAAGGTAGTGTTTGTTATTCCTTTTTTTTTTTTTTGCTCTACATGATTCTTAAAATGTACAGTTAGAACACCAGGCTTAATGTTTCGAACATATGTAATGCAATGTCGTTAATAATACAATGTGATCATTTTGATGATGTCCCCAGATTAATTCAGTGACCGCGAGTAACCTCACCGCTGACCGCAAAGTTCCCATCATTGAAGATAATGGAGCGGCATATGCTATGCGCGTCTGACAGCTCAGACGCGCACAGCCAATCAGGAGAGTGCCACGACGTGGCGCTCCCTGATTGGCTGAAGGGACCCTCTGTGACAGAAGTCACATGGGATCCCGGCATTCGGGGAAAGGGGTCCCATGTGTAAACATGGGACCCCTTTTAGTGCGTGGTCCGGGTAAATGCGTTTTCTTTTTTTGCCAAGTATGTGGACTACAAAAAAGAAGAGGACAGATGCTACACTGGATTTTGGTGAGTATAATTTTATTTTCAGGTACACCGTGGATTCTACTTGGAGAAGTGGACAGAGTCGGCGTGTGAACATAGGTAAGTATGTGTGTGTCGGCACGGCATGCATGTATGTAATAAAGTTTTACTTTCACGGTGTGCGTGTACTGTTTTTATTTGGGTATTTTTTTTTCAGTAGAACTACAGGTACCAGCGGGCCCGTTCCCCCCCGCATGCTGGTACTTGTGGTTCTCCAAGTACCAGCTTGCGGGGGAGGCTTGCTGGGACTTGTAGTTCTGCTACAAAAAACAATACTCTTTATTTTGTCACTTGGCTATCAGCCCCCCATCCGCAGCCCTTGGATGGGGGGACAGCCTCGGGCTTCACCCCTGGCCCTTGGGTGGCTGGAGGGGGGGGACCCCTTGATTTAAGGGGTCCCCACTCCTCCAGGGTAACCCTCCAGGGGTGACTAGTTAGTGATTTAATGCCAGGGCCGCAGGGACCGATATAAAAGTGTCCCCCGGCTGTGGCATTATCTCTGACTAGTGGAGCCCGCTGCTGGTGTTAAAAATACGGGGGACCTCTACGCTTTTTGTTCCCCGTATTTTTTGCACCAGGACCGGACGCAGAGCCCGGTGCTGGTTGTAAAAATACGGGGGATCCCCTGTCAATTTTTCCCCCGTATCTTTACAACCAGGACCGGCTCAAAGACCCCGAGGCTGGTTATGCTTAGGAGGGGGGACCCCACGCAATTTCTTTCTGGGTTTTTTATACACTTTTGTGCCGTCCAAAAAGTCGAATCCAGGACGCACCTATCCGTCAATTGGTCCGTTTTTCGACAGCGGGACTGTCGAATCCGTTTTCTATTGAATATGTCGAATTCGGGTCCCAGTGGCAGGGTGTCTGACTGTCGAATTGTGTCGAATTAAAAAACGGTCGAATTCCAGCTGGAATTCGACTGCAATTGCATATACCCCAAAGTCTCTATACTGTATAGCTTATTTTCTCACTTTAGCGTATTTATCGCTATGCATGTATTTTATATATGTGCTGATGCACCCCCTGCAGTTATTTGTAAGGATTACAAGTACTGTTGCTTGCAGTCCTGTCTATGAAGATCTAAAATCATAATTGTCACTATGATACATCTACAAATGAACATATTCCGCATGTTTTATTGAAAAATTAAAAGAACACTAAGCAAACCTATTAAATTAACCAAGCACTGAAAAATTCAATCATTTGTTGATTGATTGCATTGAGGATGAATGACAATGACTTTGTAGAAGCCAACAACATTTAGCATAGTTTACAATTGATTAAATCTTAAGATATACCCTTGCTCTGCTTGCTAGTGTTTTATGCACTCACATCCCCCATCACAACGTGTTTACATAAGGTGTGGAACATCTGTTCTGCTACATTTCATTCCTCCTGCTGTATTATTGTAAGTACTTTTTGTTTAGCACATCCACCCCAGTGAGATTTATTGATGCGTTGACCGGGCACAGCAATAAAATAAAATTGAACACATGCATACCAGCATAAAACAAGTATGTTAAGTAAATGCTACATGGACAACTATTAATGTGTTAATTACACACTTAAACTTCTTCAGTTAGATTTGTTTTATAATTACATAATGAATAATAAATGTAATACATTTTAGAAAAGAACTCATGAAATGACATAAAGAATCAGTTTTATTACATATTGGTATAATGTCATACTGACATAGACATGCTTGTATGGTACCAGCATGTTCACACAGAACCATCACGATAAATCCTCTCACTGAGGTCCATGCCAAATTTGCATCTAATTTAAAAAAACAAAAACATATTTTATTTTATGCAGATTATTCATTTTTTTAAGGTGTAATACTTACACTGCTCAAGTTAGCTTTATACAGGTGTTTTTTGTACTATATTCAATGCAATTATTGCTTCTCCTAGCTACATTCAAAAATTAATTTAAACCACAAACTAAACTCTGTACAGTAAACTATATATATATATACAGTGCTTAAAGTGGTCCTAGAGAGGTGGTGGAACTCACCCCCCTCCCCACGGCGCCCAAGAAATAAAGGTATTGCGCGCGCCGTAGGCGCGCGCAGCAAAAAGGGGGTGTGGTCTAAAAAAAAGGAGCGTGGTCACACAATAGTAATAATGCCCACAGTAGTAGTACCCAAGTGGAAATTTTGAAGTGGGGGTATGGAAAAGTGAAGGGTGCAATTATGTGCGCGCCGAAGGCGCGTGCACTCCTGACAAGGGGGCGTGGCCACGCAAAAGGGGGCGTGCCCTTCAGTGTAGTTTACCACATTATATACCCCTTATACACATTATGCACCACAATAGTAGGACCCCTTTCACATTATAGCTCACAGTATGAGCCGAAATTCACATTTATACCACACAGTATGAGCCACATTCATATTACACCACACAGTATGAGCCAAATTCACATTACACCACACAGTATGAGCCGAAATTCACATTATAGCACACGGTATGAGCCGAAATTCACATTATAGCACACAGAATGAGCCAAAATTCACATTATAGCACAGAGAATGAGCCGAAATTCACATTATAGAGTGACAGAGTGATAGGGAGAGTGACAGCAGGGACATGGAAAGTGACAGCAGGGACATGGAAAGTGACAGCAAGGGAATACAGTAAGGACTAGGGAGAGAGAAAGGCAGCAGGTTAGATTACCTGTTTAGCAGCGGCGGTGGTCTGCGGTGCTGTGGATAAGTAGGCTGTGGTAGGCGTGACGTGGAGGAGGCTGTGGGCCTCGGAGATAGTGCGGAGGAGGAGGCTGTGGGTGCGCAGAGGTCCGAGGGCGGGGCGGCAGAAGAGGCTGAGGGCGGCTGCAGTGGATCTGGAACCAGGCTGGCTTTATTATCCCTGCCGCCGCATCGAGCTCCTGTGACCACGGCGCTAATATTTCAAAACTGCTGCGGACCGGCAGCCAATCAGCGACAGATTTGAACTAGTAGCGCCGCGGTCACAGGAGCTCGATGCAGCGGCAGGGATAATAAAGCCGGCCTGGTCCCAGATCCGCTGCAGCTGGGAGTCTGGAACCAGGGCTTCCAGTGCGGCGGCGATGGTAGGGGTGGAGCAACGGAGAGCGGACCGGGAACGCAGCTTCTTTGTCGGCCCATACAGTAATGCCCCCAGCAGTAGCACCCCTTATACAATGCCCACAGTAGTAGTGCCCCTTATGCAATGCCCCCAACAGTAGTGCCCCTTATGAAGTGCCCCCTTTACAATGCCCTCATTAGCTGTGCACCTCATCAGTAATGCCCTTAATGGTAATGCCCCTGTGTAGTATTGCCCCTAGTCGTTTAGCCCCTGTAGTTTAGCCCCAGTAGTCATGCCCATACTGGTAATGCCCCTGCAGTTATGACCCCAGCAATTTACTCCCCCCCCCCCTCTAGTTTAGCCTTTGAGTGGTAATGCCCCCAGTAGTTTTGCCCTCATGTAGTTTGCCCCATGTAGTTTAGCCCCCAGTGGTAATGCCCCCTGCAGTTGTGCCCCCAGTTGTTTAGCCCCTGTAGTTTAGCCCCCATGTAGTTTGCCAAAGTTAGTAATGTCCCTAGTAGTTTGCCCCCTTGTAGTTATACCCCCAGTAGTTTAGCTCCTGTAATTATGCCCCCTTGTAGTTTAGCCCCCAGTAGTAATGCTGCCAGTAGTTTGCCCCTTTGTAGCTTGCCCCCTTGTAGTAATGCCCCCCAGTAGTTTGCCCCCAGTAGTTTGCCCCAGCAGTAAAGCCCCCCAGTAGTTTGCCCCCAGTACTAGAGCCCCCCAGTAGTTTGCCCCTCTGTAGTTTGCCCCAGTAGTAAAGGCCCCCAGTAGTTTGCCCCCAGTACTAGAGCCCCCCAGTAGTTTGCCCCTCTGTAGTTTGCCCCAGTAGTTTGCCCCCAGTACTAGAGCCCCCCAGTAGTTTGCCCCAGCAGTAAAGCCCCCCAGTAGTTTGCCCCCAGTACTAGAGCCCCCCAGTAGTTTGCCCCTCTGTAGTTTGCCCCAGTAGTAAAGGCCCCCAGTAGTTTGCCCCCAGTACTAGAGCCCCCCAGTAGTTTGCCCCTCTGTAGTTTGCCCCAGTAGTTTGCCCCCAGTACTAGAGCCCCCCAGTAGTTTGCCCCAGCAGTAAAGCCCCCCAGTAGTTTGCCCCCAGTACTAGAGCCCCCCAGTAGTTTGCCCCTCTGTAGTTTGCCCCAGTAGTAAAGGCCCCCAGTAGTTTGCCCCCAGTACTAGAGCCCCCCAGTAGTTTGCCCCTCTGTAGTTTGCCCCAGTAGTTTGCCCCCAGTACTAGAGCCCCCCAGTAGTTTGCCCCAGCAGTAAAGCCCCCCAGTAGTTTGCCCCCAGTACTAGAGCCCCCCAGTAGTTTGCCCCTCTGTAGTTTGCCCCAGTAGTAAAGGCCCCCAGTAGAAACGCCTGTGGTACACATATAGGGAAGAGAGAGGGAGGGGGGGGGAGAACTATACTTACCTAGCCCCGCTCCCGCCGCAGTCCTCTCTCGCCGCCCGCTCCTCTGCACTATGAGAGAGACGTCATGACGTCTCTCCCATAGCGCGCACTGACAGAGCCGGAAGCCGGAGCTCAGTACTGAGCTCCTGCCTCCGGCTGCCGCTGTGGAGAGGGAGACGGGCGCCCGCTGGTAACGCGATCTCAGCGGGCGCCCGGCATCTCCCTGCAGCGCCGCCTGGGACATCGGGTTAGGTGAGCCGGGGGAGGCGGAACTGCGTTCCGTCTCCTGGTGGAACTGACGGAACGCAGTTCCGGCCCGTTCCGGCTCACTTTAACCCCTGTATATATATATATATATATATATATATATATACAAGCGAAGAAAGTGGGAGCACTCACCAGTCTGGTACTCTGATTACTCTGATTACTCTGTCTGGTATGAATTTATAAATAAACCTCTGCTTTAATGAAGACTGGTGAGTGCTCCCACTTTCTTCGCTTGTGTATTATACTGGTGACTTTAACTAGATTTCCAGCTTTAGACGGCACCCCAGCAGAAAACTTTAAGACGTGAGTGTGGACCCAACGCTTGGTATATATATATATATATATATACTTATATATAAAAATCATACAGATTCAGCACTCACCTAATAACACCTCGACCTGTAGTTCACCTGACTTCAGGGAATGTTAGTTCCACAATATTGCAGTAGTTTGTGAAGCTGTCCAGCCCCTTCAAGGCCATTCCCTTTTGGCCAGTCCCTACACTGACTCTCAAAAATAAGAGCATTGCTCTCAGGCATCCTGTGAATTTTAAATACACAGTATGCTTCTATCATGAGTTTAGGGCCTGTCCCACTCTTTAAAAGAACCCATTTGGAGACTGATAAAGTACCTACCAATCTTCTCCTGTCATTTTTCAGACCCAGCCTGTGAAATGGCAGTTAGTAGCTGATTGGTTGGTACTTAGGGGGTAATTCCAAGTTGATCGCAGCAGGAAATTTTTTAGCAGTTGGGCAAAACCATGTGCTCTGCAGGGGAGGCAGATATAACATGTGCAGAGAGAGTTAGATTTGGGTGGGGTGTGTTCAATCTGCAATCTGAATTGCAGTGTAAAAATAAAGCAGCCAGTATTTACCCTGCACAGAAATAAAATAACCCACCCAAATCTAACTCTCTCTGCACATGTTATATCTGCATCCCCTGCAGTGCACATGGTTTTGCCCAATTGCTATCAAAAATCCTGCTGCGATCAACATGGAATTACCCCCTTAATCTTTCTACACTTTATCTGTCTCCAAGGTTTGATACATCTCGATACAAGGCAGCTAAGTTTGGGAGGCAACAAAAAAAAAGTAAATTCATTTACTACATGAAAATGTTCCTGCATACTGGTTTTGACTGTGATGGTAGATTTAATAAATATGAAAGTCACAAGTTTTGTTTTTCTTTTATTACAGTGTACAATATACTTGTATAATAATATTTATAGTACTTTTTATAAGGATAAGAAGGGTGTCATTTTATTTTACAATCATAAGCAAAAGAATGACTAGGATTGCTGTATCAAACATCAGTGTCTGTCAGTTGTATGGATAGAGGCCCTCATTCCGAGTTGTTCGCTCGCTAGCTGCTTTTAGCAGCATTGCACACGCTAAGCCGCCGCCCTCTGGGAGTGTATCTTAGCTTAGCAGAATTGCAAACGTAAGATTAGCAGAATTGCGAATAGAAAATTCTTAGCAGTTTCTGAGTAGATCCAGACTTACTCCTACATTGCGATCAGTTCAGTCAGTTTCGTTCCTGGTTTGACGTCACAAACACACCCAGCGTTAGCCCAGACACTCCCCCATTTCTGCAGACACTCCCGCGTTTTTCCCAGAAACGCCAGCGTTTTTTCGCACACGCCCAGAAAACGGCCAGTTTCCGCCCAGAAACACCCACTTCCTGTCAATCACACTCCGATCACCAGAACGATGAAAAATCCTCGTTATTCCGTGAGTAAAATACCTTACTTTTGTGTAAAATAACTAAGCGCATGCGCTCTGCGAACCTTGCGCATGCGCAGTAAGCGACTAATCGCAATATAGAGAAAATCGGCAACGAGCGAACAACTCGGAATGAGGGCCAGAGTGTTTTAGACAAAAGGTGTGACTGGGCGGCTGTTGGTGAGCGCTCCTCACAGACCAGGCGCTCTATAATGTTGTAAAGTCTAGCATGTGGCTAATGCAGATTTGGCAGCACAATGAGCGCAATTTGCAAATGAAATAGTTTCACCCATACACAGAATTCAAGATGCGTTCCGGTTATAAGCATCTGGTTTATGCCAGGCATATGTCACAGATATCTATATCTATCTTACGCCCAGGTTGGAAATCATTGATTTTATGTACAACAAACACATTAATTATTGGGCAATAACGAAATTCCAAACTTTGTAATGCAGCAGAAATTACCCATAGCTAAATGTGGGGCTGGGTGGGTGCGGGGTGTTCCAGTAATGAAAAAAGTATGAACAGACCGTACAGAGGAGATAAATGAGACAGTAAATGAATGAGCCAGAAAAGTGAGACATTCAAACAGCCCCACTCCATGACCCAGTGCCAAGGGGTGGGTGGACAGAAAAGATTATAGACATAGACCATAAAAAAGGGAAAGTGCAGAGAGAAAACAGAATGGAGGACCGTGCTTAAGGGATTTTATTGATGAAATATCAAAGATGAGAGAATAATTCAATAGCAATCCAATAGACTTCAATAAAAATAACAGTGAGTTCATTTATCTTTTCAAATGGCCACAGAAAATCACATTGAGGCAAACTGTTGTATCAACAAATAAGCAACATTGCATTCTAATTGACACATTGGTTTAAAGTCTATTTATTAATGTAGCAACTGCAGTCAATCCTTGGGAAACGTCCTCTTTCAAATGATTGCTGCATTATTTGGTACCAGGGCTGTTTAATCTAAATGTTCCTCTATTTTTGTTCCCATAAGCAGTCCTCATAGCATTCTATGTGGACTGCTAAAATGGTCTATTTATCAAGCTCCTACTAATATCTCCCAGTAGCTAACACCATCATTAGATGTCGGTACCCACTATAGCCTATACTGTATACTTCCTTTTCACAATGGCCACATATGTGCCATAGGTTTGTGCAGGGCTGTAACGTGCTACGTGTGTGCTGAGTGTGTCACTGCACATAGCGCTGCCGGTTAGGGGGCGCTGTTGGCAGCGCCTTGAGTCCTGTTGTAGAAAGAGCGCTATATAAATAAAATTATTATTCTTCCATGTCAATTATCTGTTTTAATTACTGTCACTCGCAGCTTCCCCATTTTTGAAGCCAGCAACTCCTGATCGCTGTTGCCTATGTAGGCCTTCCAATAACAATGCAAACTCCTTTGTCTTGCTAAAGAAATACAAGAGGACAGTGTATGCAGACAGGAAAGGTGGATGAGACTCAGGGCTCAGTAGTTATACAGCAAGAGTCAGTTTTATAATATTACTAGCTGAAGTACCCAACATTGCCCAGGTTAATATTTTCAACTACTTAAGTTATCAATGAGTTGGATGTAACTGTGCTAGACAGCTTTATTTGTATACTGCAATTTGGATTTCAGTTAGAACACACCCCACCCAGATCTACATCTCTCTGCACATGTTACATCTGCCCCACCTACAATGCAACATGATTTAGCCCATTTGCCTTCTTTTTTGCTTTACATATAAAAATGAATCAGGCCCTTTGTGTAGTCCCACAAAGGGCCTGCACAATAAGTGCCAGCCGTAATCTGGCCAGTCATGATGTGTGTCACCTTAGAGCAGGGAGAAAGGAGCAACTTTAATATTGTACTGTATGTTCTGTAAGTGTAAATTTACAGACATATTTAAAGAAAAATGTATCAATTATATTCTTATTTATTGTTCAGAAAACAAACTGTGTTTGAAGCTGGATCATATATATATATATATTTAGCAATTGGTTTGCGGGCGGCACTCATGCAGACTCAGCAACAAAGTTGAATCAAGTCATTTTAATGAAGCCAACATGTTTCGGGGACACAGCCCCGTCCTCAGGGCCAGACAAGCCGAGTAGATCAAACAGACAACATTTTATAGAACACACACAAAGACATTAGTGCAGATCATACTCACCTGCTCCACGGCGCGACCGCCCGTCAGTCCGAATGGCCCCACTTCCGCGTTGCTTCCGCTGACGTCACGGTGCGCCGCGTCGCAGAGGAGTATCCATAGTAACTGTACACAACAAGGGTGCGTCAGCTACGGGGAGATGTGATTACACATAATCAGTAACATAATAAGTAATAAAACACTTATAGTATACAAAGAATACTAAAAAACTCCTAGTACACCTAAAGCAGAGTGAGCAACAGGGCCAATTACATTACTAAACACATTACATTATGCTTGCTCAAAGGGTTTATGTCAAAAGCAACTTAGTATTATATATATAGATGCCTATAAACTAATGGAGCTAAGCAGTGACAAACGTGGGGTAAAGGACCTAGGTTTAAGTTTAAGTTCAAAGAAAACACTGCAGTCCCAGGTTCTCATTATGCCCCCTGGGCGACAGTGTTCCCAATTTAAAAATCCATCTGGATTCTAACTGTAATAAGGCCCTATCTCTATTACCCCCCCATAGACTACGGGGGACATGGTCAATTAGGATGGCCCTAATACTGGCTACTCCGTGACCGTTGAGCATACAATGTCGTGCATACGGTTGTTCACTTTCCCTCTTCTCAAAAGCCTTCTTAATGGCACTCCTGTGGAGAGCCATACGCTCACAGAATTGCCTTATGTTCTGGCCGACATATGCAAGACCACAAGGACACGTGAGAAGGTAAACCACATATGAAGTAGTGCACGTCAACCGATATTTGATGGGTATTTTATGACCTGTGGACAGATGATTAAAGGAGGTGCCTATTGTTAGTGTGTTGCATGTGGCACACCCCAAACAGCGAAAACATCCATTTTTTGTTCTTAGGAAACACCTGTTGTCTTGTCATATCCAATACCCATTTCTTAGAAGCCTCAAGATCCCTAATGGGATAGCCTCTTTCCACAAATTTATACACCATCTTATCTAGTGCCCTAAGGGTCTCTTCTGGATCCGAAGTAATTCGTCGCACCCGCAAAAATTGCGAGTACGGGAGCCCCTTACGTAGGGGAGCTGGGTGGAAACTCTGATACTGTAATAAAGTATTTCTGTCAGTAGCTTTAACGTACAAAGAAGTGACCAAGTGATCCTCCTTGTTAGTTATAGTCACATCTAGATAATTGATGGTATCCTGATGGATCACATAAGTGAACTGTACGACATGACCAGTTCGGTTATGGTTATCCAGTAATGAAGCTAGCTCCTTGCGGGCGGCACTCATGCAGACTCAGCAACAAAGTTGAATCAAGTCATTTAAATGAAGCCAACATGTTTCGGGGACACAGCCCCGTCCTCAGGGCCAGACAAGCCGAGTGGATCAAACAGACAACATTTTATAGAACACCGACAAAGACATAAGTGCAGATCATACTCACCTGCTCCACGGCGCGACCGCCCGTCAGTCCGAATGGCCCCACTTCCACGTTGCTTCCGCTGACGTCACGGTGCGCCGCGTCGCAGAGGAATATCCATAGTAACTGTACACAACAAGGGTGCGTCAGCTACGGGGAGATGTGATTACACATAATCAGTAACAGAATAAGTAATATTATTATTGATTGAAAACAATACGGAGTACACAGGGCCTGAGATCTCATTTTTCTTGTCCTTGTTGAACAAAGTACTTAGTCGAAACTATTTTGTCTTCAATGGTAAATTTTGGTTGCAACTCGCAGGGTGTGCGATGGGGTCGGCAGTGGCCCCGTCGTATGCGAATGCCTTCATGTACCAAGTAGAATGTAAATTGTTTTCTTTGAATCCTGAGGTATCTATGCATGTCTTTTACTACAGGCGATACATAGACGACCTTTTGATCTTGTGGCAGGGACCGAGAGAGGAGCTAGCTTCATTACTGGATAACCATAACCGAACTGGTCATGTCGTACAGTTCACTTATGTGATCCATCAGGATACCATCAATTATCTAGATGTGACTATAACTAACAAGGAGGATCACTTGGTCACTTCTTTGTACGTTAAAGCTACTGACAGAAATACTTTATTACAGTATCAGAGTTTCCACCCAGCTCCCCTACGTAAGGGGCTCCCGTACTCGCAATTTTTGCGGGTGCGACGAATTACTTCGGATCCAGAAGAGACCCTTAGGGCACTAGATAAGATGGTGTATAAATTTGTGGAAAGAGGCTATCCCATTAGTGATCTTGAGGCTTCTAAGAAACGGGTATTGGATATGACTAGACAACAGGTGTTGGAGTCCGGCCCTAGAAAACAGCCGACTCGGGACATTTTTCTCTGGGTTAATAAACATACCAGTATGAGCAAGAAAGTAGTTAAGAAAGCAAAACAAATGTGGCCAATTATACAAACAGATGGAGCATTGTCATCTTTGGCTAACACAGCTTTGTTGCCAAGCCACACTAGAGGGAGAAACATCAGCGATCACATTGTGAAATTAGACATTACGGATATGGCTAAGAATAGGGAAACTCATTTCCTAAGAACAAAAAATGGATGTTTTCGCTGTTTGGGGTGTGCCACATGCAACACACTAACAATAGGCACCTCCTTTAATCATCTGTCAATAGGTCGTAAAATACCCATCAAATATCGGTTGACGTGCACTACTTCATATGTGGTTTACCTTCTCACGTGTCCTTGTGGTCTTGCATATGTCGGCAAGACCATAAGGCAATTCCATGAGCGTATGGCTCTCCACAGGAGTGCCATTAAGAAGGCTTTTGAGAAGAGGGAAAGTGAACAACCATTTGCACGACATTGTATGCTCAACGGTCACGGAGTAGCCAGTATTAGGGCCATCCTAATTGACCATGTCCCCCGTAGTCTCAGGGGGGGTAATAGGGATAGGGCCTTATTACAGTTAGAATCCAGATGGATTTTTAAATTGGGAACACTGTCGCCCAGGAGGCTTAATGAGAACCTGGGACTGCAGTGTTTTCTTTGAACTTAAACTTAAACCTAGGTCCTTTACCCCACGTTTGTCACTGCTTAGCTCCATTAGTTTATAGGCATCTATATATATAATACTAAGTTGCTTTTGACATAAACCCTTTGAGCAAGCATAATGTAATGTGTTTAGTAATGTAATTGGCCCTGTTGCTCACTCTGCTTTAGGTGTACTAGGAGTTTTTTAGTATTCTTTGTATACTATAAGTGTTTTATTACTAATTCTGTTACTGATTATGTGTAATCACATCTCCCCGTAGCTGACGCACCCTTGTTGTGTACAGTTACTATGGATACTCCTCTGCGACGCGGCGCACCGTGACGTCAGCGGAAGCAACGCGGAAGTGGGGCCATTCGGACTGACGAGCGGTCGCGCCGTGGAGCAGGTGAGTACGATCTGCACTAATATCTTTGTCTGTGTTCTATAAAATGTTGTCTGTTTGATCTACTCGGCTTGTCTGGCCCTGAGGACGGGGCTGTGTCCCCGAAACATGTTGGCTTCATTAAAATGACTTGATTCAACTTTGTTGCTGAGTCTGCATGAGTGCTGCCCGCAAACCAATTGCTATCTACTTGGGACTCTGTATCTCCAATTGGGAAGGCACCGCAGTAGTTGTCATTGACATTGAGTGGAGTGCCGGGCTATCTATACCCATATATATATATATATATATATATATATATATAAAAAAATCTGGGGAAAAAAAAGATCTTAAAACAAAGAAAAAAATGGGGAAAGCTTACTGCTATATACTTTTGTTGTTTAGATTGGGTCCTCTGCTTCTGCTTTTGTCTGGTGCCCTTACAGATAAGGTGGGAAAAAATGTCCAGGTCATAGCACCTTTTGCGGCACACAGGACAAATGCTGTTCTGTAGCCATTGTGTCAGGCAAGGAACATGGAAGGTATAGTGGCTGAGCCATTTCCATTCCAACTTCAGTGTCAGACATGCAGATGGTTCAGTACTCTACATCTTTTCCTTCTGCAATAGTGCATCTGCTGTAGGCGGGAACACTGGGCAGAATGGGCCTCAGCATGTTCACCAGCCTCAGGAATGCATCCCTCAGTGCAGCTGGCTGATTTTTAACTGGCACTGGGCTCATTTATTCCTCTTTCTGATGATGGTCCAGCTCTTCCTCTTCCCAATAATGGTTCAGCTCTTTCTCTTTCTAATGATGGTCCAGCACTTTCTCTTCCTGATGATTGTTCCATTCTTCCTAATGATGAACCATCTTTTCCTGATGATGGTCCAGATGTTCCTCTTCCTGATGATGGTCCTCCATTGGATGGTCTGCAGCATCCTGACCCCAGCCATGTCTCACTGATGTTATGGTGTGTTCCTCCATTTCCAAGCAACTGGGCTAACTCCCTTTGGCTCATTGTAGCTGGCGACAGTGGCTGGAGAAATGTAAAAAAAAGGGGAGAGAGTAAGAAAAAAACACAGATGTTGTCACTGGTGAATTGCTGGCAGCAAATACTAGTGAGCAAACATGATCTCTCTTGGGAGGCTCTTTCTCATGTGGTAGAAACAGCTTCAACTCAAGAAATGCCAGTGATATTGCTGTGCGCTGGGGTTTTATACCATGGAGAATTCAAATGTGGCATACGGGCGGTAGTTGGTGATAGCAGTTGGTGATGGCAGTTGGTGAAAGCCGTTCTTCACATCAGGAGCATCTTCCCACTGATATTACACAGTGATACATGTGGGAAATCAGTGGGACATCAGTGGGAAATAACATATTAGTGCTGAGGAGTCATTATACCAAGGACGGGGTGGTTTGGGGCATCTACTGAAACCATCTCAGTTCTGCTGCTTGACCCAGTGAGTTCAACTGTCATTTCTGCTGCTATCCCTACTCCTGTATTGACTATCAACGTGGCCGCTGTCGTGGCAGCTGCCAACAGTATAACATTTATGGGATGTATATTTATGGGATACTTGTAAATACATCCGGCACTCTAATTAATAAAGTAAATGCCCGGGTGCCTTCCTGGAAATAATGCAGAAGAGGTATCCTTCCCCACCTATGGCTCAGGTGTTAGCAGCGAAGGAAATGAGGCGGCACTCCGTGGACTTGTATTCAAACTAAGATGCCTGTACTTTTTTGCTTTTGGAGCACGTTGTTGTTAAGTATCACTATGTTTTGAATACAACTATTGTTACAAGTCCATGGAGTGCCGCCTTATTTCCTTCGCTGCTAACACCTGAGCCATAGGTGGGGAAGGATACATCTTCTATACATATATATATATATATATATATATTTATTTTATTCAAGTGTGTGGCACTCAACAATGTTAATAATATAACTTGACCCGGTGCCTCCACAACCAGTACTCACATATCCTCCGAGGGTGCGGCACTCGAGGTACAAAAAACACAAACAGCTTTTATTATCAACGTTTTAGTTTTATCATTACTGTGGTTTTTGCGCCTTGAGTGCCGCATCCTTGGAGGATATATATACATATATATATATATTACCACAGTTGTTAACTGCGCATGGGATATTACTCTCAGTCCAAATTCAAATAATCAGTCCTTTCTTTTTATCGGTGTAAGTGCTGCCAATTCCTGAAAAGCCGATCCGCCGGCTAGGTACATGTGGAAAAGCAGAAAAAAGGAAGGCGCACAAATGAGCAAAGTTTGAAATCTTTACTAATAAAAAAGTAAAAGCTCACATACATCGAGGTAAAATAGTACCGGCTCCCTCCTCCAAAGCCCCACAGGAAACGTCTCCGGATCGCGCCCAGCAGTGTTTCAGACAGGGGAACTCTTAGCGGTTTGCATTCAGCTGTGCTTTCATCCAAGCACTCGGTCACAGAGCATGCGGCCGCTCGTTCAGTACTAGGGACGCCTACACCAAACCCAAGATCTGAAGCCACGCAGGGTATCCCTCCTAAAGCCACGCTAGACGCGTTTCAGACCGAAGTCCTTCCTCAGTAGCAGATTCTGTTAAAGTGGTGAAATTTGCAGATGACACAGCTGTTGTTGCCCTGATAAGTGAAAATGATGAGACAGCATATAGATACAAAATTCTACGTTTACTAGAATGGAGTAAAGAAAATTGTTTTATTTTAAATATATCTAAAACAAAGGAAATTGTAATTGGTTTTAGACGTGGTAGTAGTAGACCGTTACTTCCTGTATTTTTAGATGGTAAGCCAATCGAGGAGGTGGCTTCATTAAAATCTTGGGCATGTATATTGCCAATGACCTAACTTTGTCCTTAAACTGTATTTTTTTGATTAAGAAGGCACAACAGCGCCTCTTCTTTTTAAGGAGACTTAAGGCTGTCTGTCTGCGTACGAATACTTTAGTTAGGTTTTATCTTAGTATTATAGAAAGTGTTCTGACTTATGCGATCACAGTGTGGTTTGGGAATTGTACAGTAGCTGAGTGAATTGCCCTAGAACGTGTGGTTAGAACTGCTAATATGATTATTGGGGTGTCTCTGCCCTGTATGAAGGATTTTTATGTAGAAAGAGTGTTAAGAAAAGCCAGATGCATATTAGCTGATCCTTGTCATCCAAATTATTTGGATTTTGAAAGATTGCCGTCCCTAAAACGTTTTAGGAGTGTACGTGCACACACAAAGTGCATGTTAAATGGCTTCTTTCCTACAGCTGTTCTGTTGCTAAACGAACAAAAGGAACTTCTTTTAATGAAATATGTTTATTGTTTGTTCCATTGTACAGAGTGTCCATACAGAAATTTCATTGACATTTCATTGCTGTTTTGTTAATGACAAATAAAGGACATTATTATTATTATTATTATTATTATTAATATTATTATTATTATTATTATTATTATTAGAAATTAACATACTTTGAAATGAATTAACAACAACTCACATATCATAGATTGCCTGGCTGGAATACTCTGCATTTTGAATACCCCACACGCTGCTTATAACCTGTATACAGTATGTATACTGTATGACGCCCTTATGGCGTCCTTAATTAAACTTTACTTTCGGTATCTGACCCCCTTGTACAGCAATAACTGCATGTAAGCGTTACCAGTAATTGTCCTGAACTTCAGCTTGGAGGAATTTTACCCAATTCCTTCATGCAATACAGCTTCAACTCTGTTATGTTGGTGGGTTTCCTCCCATAAACTGCTTGCTTCAGGCCCTCCACAACATTTCAATTGGACTAAGGTCAGGACTTTGACTTGGTCATTCCAAAACTTTCAATTTATTATTTTTAACCATTCTTTGGTTGAATGACTGTTGTGCTTTGGGTCATTGTCTTGCTGCATGACCCATATTCTCTTGAGATGCAGCTCATGGACAGATATCCTGACATTTTCCTTTAGAATATTCTGGTATAATTGTCTCATCAATGATGGCAAGTCCTCCTGGCCCAGATGCAGCAAAACAGGCCCAAACCATGATACCACCACCACCACCGTGTTTCACAGATGGTAGTTATGATGGACTGCAATGTTCTCCTTTCTCCAGACACTGCTAGGTAGCTGCAGCTCCGGACTAGTTCTCACATAGATAGCTTGGCAGTACTGCAGCTTCCTGTCCCTTGATATGCTACACTCCTTTAGGCTTACCTTTCTGTGTCTGCAGCATCTGAAGAACTGCAGTGTTTGCGCGGGAGGAGGCTGGTGAAAGCTGCTGCTTTGGAGCAATGTACAGTAAGTATAACCTAGCACACACACAAACACACACACACACTGACACCTCCTCCCCCGCCTATTGTGTAGCAGGAGCTCTGCCTGGAGTAATGTGTAAAAGGGTGCTCTGCCTGACGTAATGTGTAAAAAGGGGCTCTGCTGGCATAATGTGTAAAATCGGGCTCTGCCTGACGTAATGTGTAAAAGGGGGTTCTGCCTGGAATAATGTGTTAAAGGTGGCTCTGTGACACTCTGAACTGGACCCCCTTAATTTGTACTACAAAAGGTATGCATTGCAGGCAACTGTCGGACTGGATAAGACATGAGTAAGGTCCCCTAATTTTCCCCTTGCTGAGCTTCGATTACTACCCATCCTGTTAATGCTGAAGGGGTTAACACTCCCTTCTGCTGTTGCCTGGGAGACGCCAGCAGGACCAGTGAGCAGACAGGCTCTAGGACCCTTGGACTTACTTATAATGGAGGAGGGAGTGAGAAGGCGGATGGAGTTTTGATTGGCTGTGGTAGAGCGGGAAAAAGAGGCGGCGGGGTTTGCACCAGTGTTTGTGAGAGGAGACACACTGTGGAGAGTGGAGCTGCCGCTGAGGAGACCGCTGTGAGGAGACATGCTATGGAGTGTGGAGCCGCTGCTGAGGAGACCGCTGTGAGGAGACATGCCGTGGAGAGCGGAGCTGCCACTGAGGAGACTGCTGTGAGAGCTGCCAGCCACTGCAGTGACACCAGCCTGCCCAGTACTGAGAGAAGCTGCTGGGAGAGGTTTCAGGTGATAGAGGGGAGTGGGTGAGGTCGCTGATATCAGGTACCTACCTCTGACGCACAGATACACCCGCTAATGCCCTCAGTTAGAAACCCAGAGTCACCCAGCTCCACATACACAGCTGAATAGGGGTCAGATGAGAGAGAGAGGGAGACGCTCTTCCTTTTACTTGGCAGACACAGCTATTAAGACTACTGGACAGTATTAAATAATGTACTTTTCAACAGGGGAGTCCATTTAATAACCAGCACAACCCTTTTTGGATATAATTTACCTCAGGAAAGGCAGGCGCCAGGTAGCAAAATAAACTCTAAACTGCCTTATTGAACAGGATGACAGGAAAGAGCGGACCCCTTGTGTATTGTAGACACTCCACAGCTTGTATCAGCTAGCTTTATTATACCTTGCCTGCAATCTATCTGCACCTGTCATGTGATGCTTAACTGTATTGTGAGCACACTCTAGCTATTCAGAGCCTCAGCTACTAATATAGCCTGCAACTGCCTGCTGTGCTTATAACCTTACTGCTTTGACTGAAAACTGATCTTTAGTTGCATTCTCATTGAACCCTGTTGTTGCCTGTATGTTATCGGTCCTCTAACCTACTCATCTGCAATCACCTGAGTGCCTGCATGTTTCACACCTACCTTTTAAGTTGGAGACTGCATGAATATGTTAGCTGATTCCCACTGTGACTAGCCAGAGTCCTAAGCTTGCTGCTTGCAGCCAACTCACTTACCTGTCTGTTTGGATATTTTATCACGTACTGACTGGACTTAGTTGAGTACTTACATACCCCGTCCGCTTTGCATGGAACAGTACTCTTCATACTATGCCTCAGTTACTGACTGCCAGCAACTAACTTGACATGCTAATGTTAAGCCTGCAATTAATATATCTTTTACGCTTCTGAACTTTAGTATATTCCTACTGCTTCTGAACTTGAACTTTTAACTACGTATAGGCATTGGTTAGACTAACTTGCATCTTGAGAAGGGTTAAATTGCTACCCATAGGATGTTTAGAGTCACTTCACGTGATTAATATCTTAGTGTAAACGTGAACAGTATATTGTGGTCTTACCCCTGTGCAAGGAAATTTCATGCTGATATTTGCAATACTACTGTATGTTCAAGTTTGTATTACTTGCTTTTTGTTATGCATTGCTTTGCCTCTTAATTAATTAATTCCACAGCGGTGACCATTCTGATCCTGAGTAATAAATCTTTCTGTCACTGTCCTAACATGTGGTGACTATTGTGTTGGGTCATCTGGGGTGGAGGTTCCTCGTCCCTCTGCCTAGGGTTCCCGCAGTGAGATCTGGTTCTGGAGGTGATTCCAGGTGAAGAATCCAGGTACATCCACTGACACCTGCACTCACAACAACACTCCACCGATACTTACCTGTAACAGCTCTGCCTGGAACAATGTATAAAAGGGGCTCTGTCTGGAGTAATGTGTAAAAAGGGGCTCTGCCTGGAGTAATGTGTAAAAGGGGCTCTGCCTGGAGTAATGTGTAAAAGGGGCTCTGCCTGGAGTAATGTGTAAAAGGGTGCTCTGCCTGGAGTAATGTGTAAAAGGGGGCTCTGCCTGGAATAATGTGTAAAAGGGGCTCTACCTAGAGTAATGTATATAAGTGGCACTACTGTGTGGCGTAATTTGACTTATGGAGACTACTGTGTAGCATAATATGAATTGGTATTATTTTGTGACCGCGCCCTATCCCCATGAAGATATGCCCCTATAATTTTGCCGCTTCTGGCGCACTCTGTCCCTATTTTAGTTTTTGGGGGCGTGGGGGGCCACCAGTTCTTTTTCTGGCACAGGGCATGAGAATGTCGAGTTGCATCTCTGGGTTTGTGCCCTAATCCAACAGTAAAGGGAAAGGGTAGGCTGTCACTTTACTCTTCACTCTAGTCTTCACCGTAATGGGATCTTATCAGAGCTACTGTCCTGGCAACATACTGTAATTCTGATTGACTGCCAATAAAAAGCTTTTTTTGCAGCAATATACTGTATGTGACAATTGACATGATGGTTCAGGGGACCCCACTACCACCATAATAATTAAGCCCCACCAGTGCATTAATAAAGTAGAAATGTTAAGTTAAGTCTATAGCTTCCATATATCCTGGTTACATCCTTCCAGTCAGTATTTGCAGTGCAACATGTATTTTGCTATACGAGTATCCCAGGTGTTTACACAGGTGGGTTATAGTCAGTTAATGTTCAGGCTTGACATACTAATCTCATGTTCTGAGAAGCAGTGACAGTTGTGTCTTACCTTGTACTCACAGTTGAATATCTCTTTATAGAGCACTTGCTTTGTTCAGATAGTGCTGATATTTTATTAAGATGACTCTTTACAGTTTTCCTACACCAATAATAATTGTATTGTGGTTGCAATTCTTGCTTTTTTCCATATTCAGGACTGCTTTCAATCAGTCTAGTTATCTGTCCTGCTCCGTGCCCCTGGCATGAAGGTTTTCATTCATGAGAGCATTGTAGTGAGCTTTTAACGGTAATGTGAAAATTATATGGTTAATGACTATCCCCTGATTGAAAGGTTTAATTGATGCTCTTTAACATTGAGGAATATTTGCTTAATTCAGAAAAGCTTCTCCTAACACAGCAGCAAGAAAATGTATATATTGTGCAGCTCCTATTATATATTATATTTATTACAAGATATGGTAGTTGCACACGAGCATGTATGTAGGACATTCAAGCAGATATCTGACAATTAGAAGTGTGTCAAGTTGAGTCCTCTTATGAACTTGGACAAAACTTTTGGCATTAATTGTCTTCAGCGTGACTTGCCCCTGTAGACACATTCTCCCTATGTCTTACTCCATACGTCTGTCACAGCAGTTGTGGATTTACACCTGTGCACAGACATGTGGCATTATGCATACATGTCACTAGCCACATACTCTGGGACCAAGTCCAAGCCACACAGCAGTTCATTGGTCATAGCTATTGCTAAAGCGTTACTGATGCCTTGGCTCACATTCAGAGGACAGATTGCCTGACTACGGTCTTGTCTGTATCTGTCGCTGATGCTCACTGCTGCCTTTGTAGCTTTTGCCTGGATTATTTTGCCTATGAGTTATCTTGCCAATCGTTTCTTTTATTTGTCATTGCCATTGTTAACCTTCCTGACTGTTTTCATGACTTCTGGGCAAGTAGTCAGCTTTGAGTTGCAGAAGAACCACTCCTCTTTTTTGTATATAAAACTATTAAAAGGCAAATGTTTGTGTTACTGGCTACTTATCTAAACTTATAATTGCCTGGGGTGACAGTTTTTAGGATTGGGATAATCTATATATAAAATGCCCAAGCCCTCACTGACTCACTGACTGACTGACTCACTCACTCACTCACTCACTCACTCACTCA
Source organism: Pseudophryne corroboree (assembly GCF_028390025.1). NCBI lineage: Eukaryota > Metazoa > Chordata > Amphibia > Anura > Myobatrachidae > Pseudophryne > Pseudophryne corroboree. The sequence goes on from NC_086448.1 coordinate 192,174,996, forward strand.
CTCACTCACTCACTCATCACTAATTCTCTTACTTCCCGATATGTTAGGATGATGAAATGTAACATAGGTATTCTGCAGGTGGGAAATAGGAAAACTACATAATTAGAATTTGAATAAACCTCCCCTAGAGGGATGAAAAGGGGGTTGACATAATGACATCATTACTGAGGCTTGCATTGCGTGAACGATGCCCAAACGGACAATTGGATCAAACTTTGGATTGCACCTCCAGTGTGTAGAATTGAATAAACTACAAAAATAGTCCTGTCACTTTTTACCGTATCTGCTATGGGTGCTCCTCGGGTAACGCCAAGAACCATGGGTTAATATTTACTTACGTTAAGACATCTCAAATTTACATCTCTATAGATTTACCAAATTATTAACACTCATTTATATTTACAACCGTGAAAATCAGAAACCCCCGTGTGAACAACGGGTAGAACAGCTAGTGGTATATATTTTCCTGCAGCTATAGCAGATTCTCTAACATGACTTCTCCCACCTGGTACACAATGCTGGGTGTAGTATGGCTGACCGGCGGTCTCCTGACCGCCGGTCAGCTTACCGACGCTGGGATCCCGGCAGCATACCGACACCGGGATCCCGGCGGGGAGGGGCGAGTGCAGCAAGCCCCTTGCGGGCTCGGTGGCGACCTGCGGTCGCCACGGGTTCTATTCCCACTCTATGGGTGTCGTGGACACCCACGAGTGGAAATAGTCCCTGTTGGTCGGCATGCTGACCATCTGGATACTGAGCCAGCGGGATGGTGGAGGAGGTCATGTGACTGTCGGTCAGCAGACCGCCGGTCACATGAATACCTTCCCACAATGCTCTGTGCTCAAATGGGGATCCGGTCTGAAGATCGACAGTGTCTAGGTCGACAATGTTTAGGTCGACCACTATAGGTCGACAGTCACTAGGTCGACAGGGTCAGAAGGTCGACAGGGTTTCTAGGTCGACAGGTCAAAAAGTCGACATGAGTTTTTCACATTTTTCTTTTTAAACTGTGAGACTGACAGGCATTTTGTTTGACATGCTGAAGTGAACAGCCCATCAGATCCGTATACATACACTGTGAGATATTTACATACATCTCTGATGCTTGCAGATCTGATCATGCACGGGAGCCACACTCCATATCCAGGGTTGGACTGGCCCACAGGGGTACGGGGGAAACCCCCGGTAGGCCCCACTGCCTGGGGCCTAACTGCCTCTTCTAGGGATCAGGTTCCATACTGTGCACTTGTATTATACATTATACATATGTTACCTCATATTGCAAAGGACTATGGTGTATTTTCTACAGTGCATTGCCATTATTAATCTGGTACATTATCATGCATGCACTAGCAGTATTTACTATACTTTACTATACTATTTACGCTCTAATGATGAGTAAAACAGTTGTGGCAGCTGGCCACGCCCCCTCTGAAGACTGACCACACCCCCAAACATAGGCCCCTATAACGGCATTCCCTGGTGGGCCCTTCATGCCCCAGTCCGACACTGTGCATATCTGCATATCTGTTTCTGCAATTGCAATCACAGTACCCCATAGCTGCAGCATTACTGACATGCAGCCAGCGCTTTGGGTAGCGATGGGGGGGGGGGGGGGGGGAGTTAGGGGTACCATAGAGCATTCCAGAAATCTGATGGTCACACAGATGATCCACTGCTGCATCAGATCAGAGATCCCAGCAGTGGGTGTTTTTTTTTACTCAAGACACCCCCTGTAGCTTTTGCATATTTTAGCACAGCTGCTGCATACAAAGATTAAGCAGCTGTGCATTAGCGTCCACCAAATGTAAAACGGCCACACACACATGGGGCTCTGAAAAAGTCTTCATTTTCAAGACAAAACGCTCAAGGTTCTTAAGGGTCTATTTACTAAGCCTTGGATGAAGATAAAGTGGACGGAGATAAATGACCAGCCAATCAGCTCCTAACTGCCATGTCACAAGCTGGGTTTGAAAAATGACAGTTAGCAGGGCCCGTTCCAGGCCTACTAGGACCCTGTGCGAGAAGATTTGAAAGTGCCCCCCCTATGCGTGCGCCTAACGCTCCTGGAAAAGTGGGCGTGGCCTCACAACTTTATATAATCAGACTATAAATATGTTTTCACACCCCTCTACACACACAATTAGCAACCTTACTCATAACACCCACAGTAGTGTACTTTAAACATAATGGTGGTCATTCCAAGTTGTTCGCTAGCTGCCGTTGTTCCAGGTGCAGCGATCAGGCAATAAAATCTGCATTTCTGCGCATGCGTATGCACCGCAATGTGCATGCGTGACGTACGGTTGCAAAGTCCTTTGTGGTTTTGCACAAGTTCTAGCAAAGCTTTCAGTCGCACGGCACAATGCAGGAAGATTGACATGAAGTAGGTGTTTCTAGGTGTCAACCGACCGTTTTTAGGGAGTGCTTAGAAAAATGCAGGCATGTCGGGGAAAACGCAGGCATGGCTGGGCGAACGCTGGGCGGGTGTGTAACGACAAAAGCCATCCCTCCGTCGTTAGAATCAACGCACACGAAGAGTAACTACAGGGCTGGTCTTGTTTTGCACAAAATGTTTTTGCAGGCGCTCTGCTGCACAGGCGTTACACTCACCGGTGGGCAGCGACAATGCGTTTGCACGGCTGCTAAAAACTGCTAGCGAGCAATCAACTCGGAATGACCCCCAATGTCTCCAGTATATTGTGCAGTGCCAGATACACCCCCCCCCAGTAGTGGCAAATACACATATACCCCCAGTAGTGCCAGATACACATTATATGCTCCCACCAGTGGCAGATACGCATATGTCCCCAGTATTACAGTGCCAGATACACATTATATGCCCCCACAGTGAAAAATGCAGATTATATGCCCTCACAAGTGCTAGATACACATACTATGCCCCCAGTAGTGCAGTGGCAGATACACATTATATGCCCCCAACAGTGCCAGATACACATTATATGTCCCCAGCAGTGCCAGATACACATTATATGCCCCCAGCAGTGCCAGATACACATTATATGCCCCCAGCAGTGCCAGATACACATTATACGCCCCAGCAGTGCCAGATACACATACGCCCCCAGCAGTGCCAGATACACATTAGATGCCCCCAGCAGTGCCAGATACACATTATATGCCCCCAGTAGTGCACTGCCAGATACACATTATATGCCCCCTATAGTGCCAGATACACATTATATGCCCTAAGCAGTGCCATATACACTTCATATTCACCCAGCAGTGCCAGATACACGTGCCCACCACAGTTCCAGCTACACGTGCCCACCACAGTGCCAGCTACACTTGCCCCCAGAGTGTCAGATACACTTGCCCCCAGAGTGCCAGATACACAATGCCTCTGTGTGTGTTTGGCCACGGGACAGCTGCACTGAGTCTGCAGCAGCATCCGTCCCGCAGCTGGCTCCTATCAGTGGCTGTGTGTGCCGACGAGGGGGAGTGCTGTGGGTGGACTAAGGTAAAGCTACTCTTTGCGCGCTGTGCACCATCGGACATCAGACGCCGGCGCCGCACAGCAGAGTTTGTCCTGCCCACAACACTCCCCCTCGTCGGCACACACAGAAACAGCAATTGCAGTGCTGCAGGACCTGTCCTGCTCCTTGCTCCAGGCAGGCTCCAATATGGCGGTGCTAGCGTGTGGCGCCCTTTAAGGGTGGCACCCTGTGCGGCCGCTCTATTGAAACATGCCTGGAGCCGGCCCTGACAGGAGTCAATTGGCTGGTACTTTATCTCCAGCCACTTTATCTCCATCCAAGGTTTAGTAAATAGACCCCATAGTGATACTTCTCCATGGAACAATTATGGCATCAACTTATGTATCAGAAACATTGGAATTCAGCCTATGGACATAATGTGCAGGAAACTGAGGTCTAATTTTGCCCTAATTGAGGTCCCCACTAGAATAGTACTAAAAATATTTTAATTCTCCATTCATGTCTGTTTCTAATACTATGGGGGTCATTCAGATCTGATCGCTGGGCAGTGATTTTTGCAGTCCTGAAATCAGATAGTCGCCGCCTACAGCAGGAGTGTTAATTCGCTGTGCAAGTGTGCAATCGCATGTGTAGCAGAGCTGCACAAACTGATTTTGTGCAGTCTCTGCGCAGCCCAGAACTTACTCCTGTGCAATGGAATCCTGCTGATCAGGGCCAGAGCTGACGTCAGACACCCTCCCTGAAAACACCTGAGCCTGCCTGCGTTTTTCCGGGCACTCCCTAAAAACAGTCAGTTGCCACCCACAAATGGCCTCTTCTTGTCAATCTCCTTGTGAACGCCCGTGCAAATGGATCCTTCGCACTATCCCGTCACAGGGCGACAATGCCCGTTATAGCTGTGCGACATGCTAGCGCAGTGCGGTGCATATGCATGCGCAGTCCGGATCTGATCGCCCGCTGTGCGAAAATGCGGAGCAGCGATCAGATCTGATGTGCCGTTTATTAACAGTTATGCAGACCAAGATTGCAGACTCATTGATCTTTGAGTTGCTTAATATTTACAATAATAATTAGAAGTCACATAAATATTACTGCATACTACAGTCACCATTCCCACAGAAGATTCAGTGTTGCTGTTAGCAGACAGAGATGATAATGGCCTAAGTGAGTTAAGGAAGAGAACATGAGGAAAGAGAGCCCTTTTTGTGAGAGCTTGCAGTCTATGGTGGATGGGCAGACAGACACGGGAGACAGAGGGGCGAGTTAGTCTACGAGGAACAAAGAAGTATGAGTTAGGATGAGAGCTGGTAGATTTTGATAAAGATATTGGTTTTGAGAGTCCATTTCAACCTTTAAAGAGAGGTGGAGAGACTGATAGTGAGTTCTAGTTCCAGTGATGGAAATCAGAAGTGGTGAAGGCCAGAGTGGTGTCAAAGTCAAAAATATTACATACACAGAACATACAAACTCTAAACAGAGAGGTCTCTGTTCGTGCGCATATACGCAGCGTGCACAGGATATACAGTAGCATACTCATTAACACAGACAAGCCACAAAGATATATTCAACACATATTTCATACAACACATAAATTACACTTAGACAAAACATGTCAAGCACCAGACATTATAATGTATTTATATAATAGAGTGTAACATCAGATATATATGTATTATTGGAATGGAACAAGTTAATTATATCATGCTTAGTGTGAAAATGATCAGGAGAATGTGTGGATCAATTTGATAGCCATGGGTAAATTGTAGCACATTGCAAGGATTAGTTATGATTAAATGTATGAAAATGAAGCCACATTCTAAGTGAACAAAAGACCTCCTGAAGACTTGAAACTAGCTTCACAGCATGGTCCTGGGGGCAGACACATGTGCCAGCAACATAGGACAAAAGCCCTCACACTGACCTATGAGCCGTTGAGTTCTTGAGAGGTCTGGCCTCTGGACCAATGGAAGGAGACCGAAACCAACAGACTGTTAATTCTCACTGTTTGGATATAGGCAGTTTTCTAAGATATGGTTAGTTAGTTGCTTGTTGAGAGAAAGATGGAGACGACTGTGCACGGAGCAACAGGGTGAAGTATGCTGGCTGTAACTGATTCTAATGTAACTGCAACTGCTTTTTGTGTAATTGTAACTCTGTAACCATATTTACACATGTTATACTTAATGATATACTGTACATATGTTATTTTGTATGCACAACCTTTAATATCAAATATATATATCTCTGAGCATTGGACCTCAGTATACCATTTGTGGGTATGCTTGCTTTCTCTTAAGGGACATAGGGCTGCAATGTTCAGCGCACTTTTATCGTATATGGTAATAAGATGTGCCTTGCGTCCGCAGTATATATTAAAGCTGGCATTGAAATGTTTATTTAAAATAATTGAAATTCACAGTTGGGGGCTCCGTCCGCGATATCACGTACTTAATGATGCGCAGTACAGACACCCTGTGGTCTACCAGCTAAGGATGGATGCATCTAGATGCTGCTGAACCACATCCGTTTTTTTTTGTGTTATCAGTAAGGCGCTGATATGAATCAAGGGACAATATATTTCTTTGTTGCTGTGAGTGTGACAAAAATGCACAATATTAGAAATGCTACAGCGTACTTCTATTGTTGCTAAACGAGGTTCATTAAGTCATATTGTGTTTTATTCAGATTGGATTGTTTATCTGTTAAGTAAATGTAAAGAGCGTTTAAAAGTTGGTTCATAGGGGGTCATTCCGAGTTGATCGTAGCTGTGCTAAATTTAGCACAGCTACGATCATGAACTCAGACATGCGGGGGGCTAGTCCTCCCCACATGTCAGTGCCGCCCCCCCCCCCCCCCCCCCCCGCAGAAGTGCAAAGGAATCGCACAGCAGTGATGCCTTTGCACTTCAAGAGTAGCTTCCAGCCAGTGCAGCTTTAGCGTGCTGGCCGGGAGCTACTCGTCGCTCCCCGGCCCACAGTGGCTGTGTGTGACATCACGCAGCCGCTGCGGGCCACTCCCTGCATGGTCCGGCCACGCTGCGTTGGCCGGACCGCGCCCATGAAACGGCGGCCAAACGCCGTTTCGCCCCCTCCAGCCAATCGACCGCCTCTGCCTGTCAATCAGGCAGAGGCGATCGTAGCGCATTGATGGGTGGCATGCGCGGTTCTGACTCGATCGCTGCGCTGCGAAAAACTTCAGCGTGCGATCGGGTCAGAATGACCCCCATACTATGGATATAGCTGTGTTAGCATGCTGCGTCCTATTCGCATACTGCTAACACAGGCCTGAAGTAACAAACTTCCGGTGCTTGTATAATTTGTTATGTATTTGTGACAAAGGATAGAGTGTTTATATTCTGGCTGAATGGTGTGGATACCGTTTTGTCAAAGCACATGGCTTGGAAGGGGAGGAGCAGTGGCCGTTTTAGGTACGTAAGGTCACTCTCTATCCACCTAGCTAACAGCTGACCTCCAGCTGTTCCTTAGAGCCATTGTTAAACAATCTGTAGCCTTTTGTCACAGTGTAAACAAAATATATACAAATCCAACACCATTTAAAAGCTACCAATGAATTTAGTTAACCCATGCCATGGTCAATTATAAATAGTGTTTCAACTGGGCCTAGAGAGAGTAATAGTGAGATAAATACTTAGCTTGATGTAAAAATTACACACAGATGAGAGGTGTTTTTTTCTCTCCAGTATTTGTTTTAGACTGGAAGATACTGAGTGTGTAAAATGACCCCTCTGCTTGCTACAAGATAGGCAATTGAAATGTTAATGAACCTGTTCAACCACCCTGGAACAGCAAGCATGTGAACATCTGAGATGCAAATTAGGTTCTGTAGAAACTAGATTCATTCAGTATGTGTGTATGAATACATGTGCTGCGTGGGGGTTTTATGAGTGTCAAATAACGTATGTATATATATATATATATATATATATATATATAAAGAACAAAATGGGCGGCACTCGGAGTCTTACTCTCAATGAAAGAAGTGCAGTGACTTTATTGTCATCAAGGACATCAACGTTTCGGGGTCACAGCCCCGTCGTCAGGATAAGTGACATAAGTGTTAAACAGAGTATAAATACCTTAGTGTGTAGGATGACTCCTCCCGTCAGTGTAGCCCACGCTGCTCGGATCCCGGCCGCGTCATCCGGTCCCACCGGAAGTGACGCAGCAACGGTCCGCCCGGCAACACGCAATGACACTGTGAATAGGGTTGTCATGGTTACTCAAAACATAAATAAAGAGACAGTGTTCTCTTGCTTACAAAGACGTTTCAAAATGAAAAAATGGTGGATGATATACTTTAAAGTGCTCTTGTGCCTGTGCAACAAAAAATACTGTGCATAAAATCAGTGTTAATTTAAAAAAAAAAAAAAAAAACATACATTCAAAACAAACAACGTAATCATCACAACATTAATACATTTAGTATACTTAATAGCAAGTTTTGGTTAAAAACAATTTTCTTCTTTCTAAGCACTCGCATATATAATAGATGTTGGTGCTAATGCATACATATAAATGGCCTATAAGGTGTTATTATGTGGATGATTTATAACTGCAAATACTGTGCAGGGGAGGTGGTATGGAGACGATGTTAAGAGTCTTAGCTAGACTCTTCATAGGAAACATCGAAGGTTCAGGGACTCATTGAGACCTTTAGGGTAAACAGTGTTTAATCTATGGATCCATCTGGATTCCAGTTGTAACAATTTCTTCGATCTGTCCCCCCCTCGTAGAGACTTGGGGACATGATCGATGATTTTATATCTTAACGTGGCCATGCTGTGTTTGGCTGTTGCAAAATGCCTGGCCACGGGTTGCTCACTGTCTCCTTTCTTGATTGCTTCCCGTATGGCATATCTGTGCTGTGCCATCCGCGTCTTAAAGGCACAGTCTGTTTTGCCCACATATGCTAATCCGCACGGGCATGTCAGGAGATATACCACATATTTCGAATCACAAGATAACGGGTGCTGAATGGTATAGGTTTTACCAGTATGTGGGTGTCTGAAATTGTCACCCTGAATGAGATAGCTGCATGTGGTGCAGCCACTACAGCGGTAGCATCCTTGCTTCTTGCTGAGAAAGTGTGTTCTTGGTTTCTCAAATTCAGAGATGTCAGTTTTCACCACATAATCTCTGATGCTCTTATTTCTAGTATGGCTTACTAGTAATTTAGAGTTGTGCACCTCGCCCAGATCCTTATCTGAGGCCACTATCGGCCACAATTGTTTAGCTCTTTTAGACAGGTATGTACTACTTGAATTAAATTGTGTAACCCACGGGAACCTGCCATCCATGGTTTTTCTCTCCCTGGGTGTGAGTAATTGTTCCCGTGTTGAACTGAGTGCTCTCACCCGGGCCTTCTGGAGATCTCCTATTAAATAACCTCTATCTAGGAATTTTTTAGTCATTTTAGTCAATTCTTGATCCCTAGTCTCCGGGTCATTAGTGATACGACAAATCCGTAGATATTGGGAATATGGGAGGCTGGAGATAGTTGCTCGTGGGTGGAAACTATCATGTCTGAGAAGGTTGTTTCTATCTGTTGGTTTAATATACAGGGAAGTGTTGATTGATCCTGCCTGGATGGAAATTTTTACATCTAGGAAGTTGATGGTATTTGTGTCGATAACGGTGGTAAACTTTACTGGACTATCAGACTGATTGTGTGTCTCTATTAGGTTCTCCAGTCGTGCCTGTGTGTCGGTCCACAGGATCAATACATCATCTATGTATCTGAGATATAGTCCTAAGTGACTGGCTATACTACTGTCCTGCAAAAACAGATCCTTCTCTATTTCCCACATGTATGTGTTCGCAAATGATGGGGCCACTGCGGACCCCATCGCACAACCTGTGCGTTGTATGTAGTACTTCCTGTCGTAAAGGAAAAAATTGTGTGTTAGTGTGAATTGTAAAAGCTCCAGAAAGAATTCTATTTGTGGACCCTTGTAAAACGGGTTGTTGGTAATCAGGCGTCTAACTGCTGCTAACCCCGCTGTATGCGGGATACACGTGTACAAGCTGGTCACGTCTATGGATGCTAACAGTGTATGGGCAGGTAGTATGCCTAATGCACCTAATTTACTGAGGAGGGTGGAGGTATCTTTAAGGTGGGTGCTGGTGTGTTGGATACATGGTTGGAGATATGTGTCACAATAAACAGCCAAAGGTTCACACAGTGATCCCCGGGCCGAAATAATCGGTCTACCAGGGGGATCACGTGCGTCTTTATGTAGCTTGGGAATGCTGTAAAAAATGGGCACAACAGGTGATTCTCTACACAACATTTTAGACAATGATACAGAGATTATACCCTCGGTTACTGCTCTAGTCAACAATGTGTCTAGCTCTTGTTTGAAAACATTGGACGGGTCAGATTTCAGACACCCATATGTGTTCTGATCAGCTAATAACCTCTCACATTCTGCTTTGTATTTGTTTAGATCTAACACCACAATACCTCCCCCTTTATCAGCATTCCTGATAATAATGTCCCTTCTTTTCCCCAAATTTTTGAGAGTCTCAAATTCTTTTCTGGACATATTCGGATAAGGTTTGGAGCATGGTTCTTTATCTAGTGTTTCCATCATCCTGCTAAATGTCCTTATGGACGGATTTAGTGTATTGGGTTCAAACGACGACCTGCTTAGTTTGCTCACCTGTATCGGGATGTCTGATGTCTGAGATAGCCCATAACCAGGTGTTGATTTGTTGAAATGTTCCTTTAGTTTGAGAGCGGACATCAGACATCCCGATACAGGTGAGCAAACTAAGCAGGTCGTCGTTGTGCCCATTTTTTACAGCATTCCCAAGCTACATAAAGACGCACGTGATCCCCCTGGTAGACCGATTATTTCGGCCCGGGGATCACTGTGTGAACCTTTGGCTGTTTATTGTGACACATATCTCCAACCATGTATCCAACACACCAGCACCCACCTTAAAGATACCTCCACCCTCCTCAGTAAATTAGGTGCATTAGGCATACTACCTGCCCATACACTGTTAGCATCCATAGACGTGACCAGCTTGTACACGTGTATCCCGCATACAGCGGGGTTAGCAGCAGTTAGACGCCTGATTACCAACAACCCGTTTTACAAGGGTCCACAAATAGAATTCTTTCTGGAGCTTTTACAATTCACACTAACACACAATTTTTTCCTTTACGACAGGAAGTACTACATACAACGCACAGGTTGTGCGATGGGGTCCGCAGTGGCCCCATCATTTGCGAACACATACATGTGGGAAATAGAGAAGGATCTGTTTTTGCAGGACAGTAGTATAGCCAGTCACTTAGGACTATATCTCAGATACATAGATGATGTATTGATCCTGTGGACCGACACACAGGCACGACTGGAGAACCTAATAGAGACACACAATCAGTCTGATAGTCCAGTAAAGTTTACCACCGTTATCGACACAAATACCATCAACTTCCTAGATGTAAAAATTTCCATCCAGGCAGGATCAATCAACACTTCCCTGTATATTAAACCAACAGATAGAAACAACCTTCTCAGACATGATAGTTTCCACCCACGAGCAACTATCTCCAGCCTCCCATATTCCCAATATCTACGGATTTGTCGTATCACTAATGACCCGGAGACTAGGGATCAAGAATTGACTAAAATGACTAAAAAATTCCTAGATAGAGGTTATTTAATAGGAGATCTCCAGAAGGCCCGGGTGAGAGCACTCAGTTCAACACGGGAACAATTACTCACACCCAGGGAGAGAAAAACCATGGATGGCAGGTTCCCGTGGGTTACACAATTTAATTCAAGTAGTACATACCTGTCTAAAAGAGCTAAACAATTGTGGCCGATAGTGGCCTCAGATAAGGATCTGGGCGAGGTGCACAACTCTAAATTACTAGTAAGCCATACTAGAAATAAGAGCATCAGAGATTATGTGGTGAAAACTGACATCTCTGAATTTGAGAAACCAAGAACACACTTTCTCAGCAAGAAGCAAGGATGCTACCGCTGTAGTGGCTGCACCACATGCAGCTATCTCATTCAGGGTGACAATTTCAGACACCCACATACTGGTAAAACCTATACCATTCAGCACCCGTTATCTTGTGATTCGAAATATGTGGTATATCTCCTGACATGCCCGTGCGGATTAGCATATGTGGGCAAAACAGACTGTGCCTTTAAGACGCGGATGGCACAGCACAGATATGCCATACGGGAAGCAATCAAGAAAGGAGACAGTGAGCAACCCGTGGCCAGGCATTTTGCAACAGCCAAACACAGCATGGCCACGTTAAGATATAAAATCATCGATCATGTCCCCAAGTCTCTACGAGGGGGGGACAGATCGAAGAAATTGTTACAACTGGAATCCAGATGGATCCATAGATTAAACACTGTTTACCCTAAAGGTCTCAATGAGTCCCTGAACCTTCGATGTTTCCTATGAAGAGTCTAGCTAAGACTCTTAACATCGTCTCCATACCATCTCCCCTGCACAGTATTTGCAGTTATAAATCATCCACATAATAACACCTTATAGGCCATTTATATGTATGCATTAGCACCAACATCTATTATATATGCGAGTGCTTAGAAAGAAGAAAATTGTTTTTAACCAAAACTTGCTATTAAGTATACTAAATGTATTAATGTTGTGATGATTACGTTGTTTGTTTTGAATGTATGTTTTTTTTTTTTTTTTTTTAAATTAACACTGATTTTATGCACAGTATTTTTTGTTGCACAGGCACAAGAGCACTTTAAAGTATATCATCCACCATTTTTTCATTTTGAAACGTCTTTGTAAGCAAGAGAACACTGTCTCTTTATTTATGTTTTGAGTAACCATGACAACCCTATTCACAGTGTCATTGCGTGTTGCCGGGCGGACCGTTGCTGCGTCACTTCCGGTGGGACCGGATGACGCGGCCGGGATCCGAGCAGCGTGGGCTACACTGACGGGAGGAGTCATCCTACACACTAAGGTATTTATACTCTGTTTAACACTTATGTCACTTATCCTGACGACGGGGCTGTGACCCCGAAACGTTGATGTCCTTGATGACAATAAAGTCACTGCACTTCTTTCATTGAGAGTAAGACTCCGAGTGCCGCCCATTTTGTTCTTTGTATTGCTGGGCTGCAACCCGGGGGGAAGGCACCGTGAGCACCATTCTCTGGCTTAAGGGACCAGCGAGTGCCGGGTCGATTCGGCATCATATATATATATATATATATATATATATATATATATATATGTTATGTTACTATTATTATATAAAATATGTATATGTTCTGCAAGATAGCTATCCAATCTGAATCATAGCATTTAAATTATAGTCAATAGCCATATTATATTGAAGTGTTTTAAAATTGATTGTTAAAGTGTTAGTGTTAACGTAAATACGCAAAATATTTGCATTTCATAAGTAAAGCTCCGTTCCTGCCTAAAAGTTTAGGTAGCACGTAGCAGAAGCTTTCTGTCAGGGGACTTCCGGTGCTCAAAGGGAACGTGGAAGCATTTATCTAACTGCTACAATACAAATACAGTGATTTTATTGTATTACTAGAGTTGGGTAACAGAGTGTGGCAAGCTGCGTGCAAAGGTACGCAACGATACACACTTGCATACGCAAGTATACACGTGTCATAGTACAATAGTATGTGGACGCGTAAACAGCGGCACACAGGTACACACGTGGACGCACAGGCGGGAAACGTGAGTGCATATTTACGCAAGCGGAAGTTAGCCGCATAATAGAAATTGATTGTTAAGGTGGGATAAAACACATTTTAACAGGTAACTATCCGATTTTAAAACATATTACTATAATACTTTGTTTAAAGTATAATACCTTTAAGGGGATGTTATCAATCACTGGTAAATGACTTTTTTTTTCTGTACAGAAAATCTAAAAGTGTGGGTTGTTGAAAAGTAAGTGTGAGTGGATTGAACCCCGGAAAGCGGGATCTCGTCAGTGAGGCACTGAGTATTAATTGGTATTGAGGCATGTAGTGTGTGTGTTTTTAAAGGTAAAAAATGCGGAGGAGAGTGATATATGGTGTTACGCTCCGGCTGTGGAGCGCAGATTGTAAATTCGACTCCCGTGATCGTAGGGCGTATAGATAACAAGTATCTATAAGCCGTGCGATTGGACCGCACGTGTGTGTGTTTGATACGCGGCGCAACGTGATACCATTTGCATAATTTCGCGCAATTGTGTCATCATATGCGCTGTGTTAGCATACACAGACGTGATTTGTGTAAAGTAAAGGAATTTTTCGCTGACTCTCTCTCAGGAAATATTCCTGGTGGACATTCAATGGAAAGGGTGATCGATAAGGTGTTTCTCACCCAAGAAAATTCAAGTGGATAGAAACCAAAAAGATCAGGCTTTGAACCTCCACTGAAAAAGGTGGGGTATTGATTTATTGCTGTTAATACTTCATACTTCCAGTGCTGAGGTGTCTGGTAGGGTCCTTGCTGGGTACGCGGGAAGTCACTAATGGAGTGGACCGTGGTACTGTCCAGAGGAGACGGAGCGGGTGAAAAGCAACTTTTCACCGTCGTCTCGCGTGGGTCATTTGGTGTTTGTGTTTACAAAGTCCACAATGGGAGCCAAGTGGGCACGCAAGAGGCGTTCAGGAGCCAGGGTTCAGGCTGAGGAGCAGAGGCCGAAAGGGTCCGCTCAGTATATTAGGTGTAAGAAGTATGGTCCTTACACGCAGAGGCTTTTTGTAATGATTGAGTACGTATGAATGGTGAAATATCATTTCCAGTGATTGGTGGTTTTGATCCTAAGGTATTGCAGGTAGTATGTTTAACCAAAGTCATATAAGACGAAGAACGAAAACATAATAACTGTTTGAACTCGTAGCAACAATAAGTAAGCAAAAAGAGAAAGCAAGTACACCACCATATGTGAATGTGGAAGCAGTTGCAGCCAGTATACAAAGTATAGAAAATAATAAAAATAAAAATATGAAAATTATGAATGTAACCTATACTGTATATGTACTAATGAATGTCAAAGATTTATTTAGGAGGAGATGGTGACCCGACTGGTTTCAGCCATTTCTCATGCACTCAGAGGAGTAATATCCAACCGGTAAAAGAGGAGCTATAGCCTGCAGGGGAAGTGGCTGAGACCAGTAGAACTAGTAAGTATGGAGCCATTCAAGTATATATATATATAGAAAGAAAGATCACAGGTAAACACTAATTCGGCAAATGGGAGGAATGAGAGAAGTGCAACATTACCCTTTAACAAAACCTGCTGCAGTGGCCCCTGACTAACTTAATCGAGAGTGCTTTTGTTATGTAAATTGAAATGTGAAATACATATATTGTACTCCCGCTCAGGAAGTACAAGGTATGTTAGATACTCCTCAAAGACTAATGTTGCATTCCACTGTTCTAGATTCATGTCCATCACAGGTAGAGGAAATTATCTCACAGATACCGGGTTCCCTATGAATTTAGGATGGACAGGACACTGGATTGATGGCTGAGGCAGTCCCAGTAGTGACACAGCAAGCACAAGATTTAAGGGGGATAGACCAAGTGTTTAAGACTCAATTCCCCGTAATGCCCAATCCAGTTGTCATTTTAATAAAATCATCTCCACCTCTACAAACTTTACTGTCACCAACCTCTATTCTGTTTTCTTCACAGTTTCCTCTTCATCTTTGCATTCACAAAGGGGGTACAATACATGCACCCGATTCTCCCAAGGTTTCAAGTGACAGCCTGAGTATTTTCTCCCAAGCCCTACATGACTGTTTACTGTACTTTCAGCCGGAGAATGGGTCGGTGCTGATACAATATGTTGATAACTTGTGCGCTGATTAATTTGAGTCGTCCCTGGCAGATATAAAACAGTTTCTGTTCCATCTCTTCCAGACAGGACACAAGGTCTCAAGGGATAAACTGCAGTTGTGTGGGACAAGGGTCAAATACTTAGGATGTAGTACTGCTACATGATTTGACAGTTCATACACCACATGCCGTATTGGTCCTTCAAAGTTCTGCCTGAACCCGGTATGTCTCATCAGCACGATGGCACCAGTATAATACTGCATGTGCCTTGTAATGCACAACAAGTGGAGGATGAGAATACTGGTGAAGGAAAATTTTGTATAGACACTGATATGCTTGATGGTATGGAATATCTGAATCAGACTTTTACTACGAGACCAGACATAAGTGACAGCCCGTTGGTGAACGCAGACCTGATATTTTTTTCCCTCCTCTAGATATGTTTTTACTCTACATTGCAAACACACTACAGATGCAAATTTGTGTTCCCTACAGGAAAAGGAGGTCTGGAAGGCGAAGGGGTATGGTCAGGAGTCCTCAGGACTCTGGAGAGATGGACAAGGTAAGCCAGTGGCCCCCAGGGCGTATCTCCCAAGCCTAGCTGAGGCGGCACATGGGGTGGTCTTCACATTGCCAAATGTCAGGATCCCGGCGCAGAGTATACCGCTGCCGGAATCCCGACACCCGGCATAACGACACATATTCTCCCTTGTGCGGGTCCACGACCCCCCTGGAGGGAGAATAAATAGCGTGGCGCGTGTAGCGTGCCATCGTGCCCACAGCATGGCGAGCACAGCGAGCCTGCAAGGGGCTCATTTGCGCTCACCACGCTGTTGGTATGCCGGCGGTTGGGCTCCCAGCGCTGGTATGCTGGTCGCCGGGAGCCCGGCCGCCGGCATACCATACTACACCTGGCACATGGTCTGACTCACCTAGGGTAAGGAAGGTATGTGCAAATTGGTAAGAGCTGACTGGCGTGCACCAGGGTTCTCTTCCCAGGCAAGCAGGAAAGCAATGACCTGTCTTACTTGCATGAGGAAGAACATTGGTAAGGTAGCACTGACAGAGCCATCCCATACTCCTCCTGCAGACTGACCTTTTCAGGTAATACAAATCGATTTTGTACAGTTAACATCCTATAGGAATTTGAAATATGTATTGGTGTGCACTGATGTTTTCTCAAACTGGGTAGAGGCATTTCCTGCCACCACAAATACTGCTGTGTTTACCGCAAAGAAAATTGTGCAGAAATCGGTGTGTAGATATGGTACCCTTAGGAGTAGGAGCAAAGTGATAGCTTGAAACTGGACTATTGTGGTCACAGACACTGGTACTAGTGTTATGTAGCATCGGAACCACTCCCAGATCCACACTTAACGAATCACCCTCTTTGAAATTTTTTGGGGGGGAAGACAACTTCATGTCATGATCGATCCGCACCATGATCAGAAATACACCAATGAGGTGACAGTACAGTACCTTATCGAGATGAGCCAGCATTTGAGAACTTAACAAAAGAACTTGAAACTGTTGATTCCTGCTATGTCCACTACTAATTGTCTTGATTGTGAACCAAGAGACTGTGTGATTATTCTTACGCTCAGGTTGCCTAATAGACAGGTGGGAAGGACCGTACCAAGTTTGTTGACAGCACCATTCCAGTGAAAGTAGCCGAGAGAGAGACTTGGGTCCACGATTCCCGTTGCAAGAAAGTCGTTAGTCCGGAAGGAACTCATAAAGGGAGTGAAATCGCAGAAATATCACCCGAGAATCTGTTCCGTGAAGACTGAGAGGCGGCACTGTTGAACACTACCTGAGCGTACTAAAGGATTGCAAAAAGACCAGTCGTAGTAATGGATTTGCTATAAGCAAGATTTGTTTTGTTCCATCTTTCTTTTTCCCCGTTGACAAACATTTTTTCTAGGACATTCTATTTTTGTGAGGTTTCATGAGGAGTCGAGTGTGGGACTGGAACTGGTTCTGGAGAAAGGAGTGATGTCTTTATAGGATCCCAGGATCAGCCTATCACTTTGTTAAAGCCAGAGAAAATCAAAGGTCTAGTAGTTACGGAGTTCGGAGGTAACGTGATAGGCTATTGTCTGAGGAATACTGTATTTTGTAGTTATTGTGACCCTATAATTGAAGATGAGTGCATCCAGATATGTCAGTTAAGCAATAATGTTGAATTTAACAGACATCCTATGAGTGATTACCACTCACTAGTGGGTAAGGTTTTTAATTAAACGGATTGTTGGATGTGCTAACAGGTACCTCTAAGACAAAATAATGCAGGATTAGTGCCACATTCTATAGAGTTAGCTGAGTCACTTGAATTACACGGAAGGAGGAAGGGGGACCGGTGGACAAGGAATATAATATAACTAGACCCCCTAGTCTTAAGATCCACCAGTACCATAGATAAAACCCTGGTATGTTTAAATCTCACCAATTTCAGGAAATCAGGCAATTGGGATGTAATCAGGAACAATCAGACAATGGGGGGTCATTCCGAGTTGTTCGCTCGTTGCCGATTTTCGCAAAGGAGCGATTAAGGCAAAAATGCGCATGCGCATGGTATGCAGCGTGCATGCGCAAAGTATTTTAGCACAAAACTTAGTAGATTTACTCACATCCGAATGAAGAATTTTCATCGTTGAAGTGATCGGAGTGTTATTGACAGGAAGTGGGTGTTTCTGGGCGGAAACTGACCGTTTTCTCGGAGTGTGCGGAAAAATGCAGGCGTGCCAGGATAAAACGCGGAAGTGTCTGGAGAAACGGGGGAGTGGCTGGCCGAACGCAGGGCGTGTTTGTGACGTCAAAACAGGAACGAAACGGGCTGAGCTGATCGCAGTGTAGGAGTAAGTCTCGAGCTACTCAGAAACTGCTAAGAATTATTTAATCGCAATTCTGCTACTCTTTCGTTCGCTATTCTGCTAAGCTAAGATACACTCCCAGAGGGCGGCGGCCTAGTGTGTGCAATGCTGCTAAAAGCAGTTAGCGAGAGATCAACTCGGAATGAGGGCCAATGGCCTATTCACACATAGCAGATAAAGAGCTCATTAATATATGTGAAAGAAAAGTTTATGAGCGGCTCTCCCCGAACTCCGAAGTTTTATGTTATCTAGGAAGGACACTACCTGAAATAATAACCCTTGTTCAATGATGAAACACCCTAGCATACGATCCAGAAATGGAAACAATGTTCAGGGAATGATAGGAATATATATCATGAAAATTTTATATGTCTCTTTTACGACTTGTTTGTGTTTTCTCCCTTTACCTAGCAAAACCTCTATTGAATCCGAACATCAGTGTACAAAGACGTAGGTACATGTATGTATGCAACATTCGTTCAAATCAGACATCATAGGCCATAGCACTGTCCCAGCATACTTATAGGTTGAATGTCATCCCACACCCAACCAGTGGTCCCGTGACCGCTGAGTGCATATAGAGGATGTCCCGTCCTCCTCCCTGTCTTCCCCAACTATAGTCAATGTCTAATTTGGGAAATTAATACATACGTGTGTCTAGGTCACCAATTATTGGCCCTCATTCTGAGTTGATCGCTTGCTAGCTGCTTTTAACAGCAGTACACACGCTAGGGAGTGTATCTTAGCTTAGCAGAAGTGCGGGAGTGTATCTGGGAGTGTATCTTAGCTTAGCAGAAGTGCGAACGAAAGATTAGCAGAATTGCGCATGAAAAATTTCATGCCGTTTCTGAGTAGCTCCAGACTTACTCCTATCTTGCGATGACTGCAGTCTGTTTAGTTCCTGGTTTGATGTCACAAACACGACCTGCGTTCGGCCAGCCACTCCCCCGTTTATCCAGCCACTCCTGTGTTTTTGCCTGGCACGCCTGCGTTTTTTAGCACACTCCCTGAAAACGCTAAGTTGCCGTCCATAAACACCCACTTCCTGTCAATCATACTACGATCACTCGAGCGACTGAAAAACATTGCTCGAGCTTGGGTAAAACTACAAAGTTTTGTGTGAAAGTACTTAGTGCATGCGTGCTGCTTACCATGCGCAAAGGCAGAATTGCCATTTTTTCACTTGATCGCTGCACTGTGAAAATCGGCAGCGAGCGATCAACTCGGAATGACCACCATTGTACGAAATATTTTTTTGTAATTATGTTTAGTGTGACAGTTATGACAGCTATTGTCTACTGTCAAAGGGTGGACTGTCAAAGTCAAAAATATTACATAACACAAATACAAACTCCAAACAGAGAGGTCTCTGTTCGTGCACATACACTCAGCCTGCACAGGATATACGGTAGCATACACATCCACACAGATAAGCCACAAAGATATATTCAACACATATTTCATACAGCACATAAATTACACATACAGTAGGCAAAACATGACAAGCACCAGACATTATAATGTATTTATATAATAGAGTGTAACATCAGATATATATGGAACAGAACAAGTTAAATATATCATGCTTAGTGTCAAAATGATCAGGAGAATGTGTGTATTAATTTGATAGCTATGGGTAGATTGTAGCACATTGCAACGATTAGTTATGACCAAATGTATGAATACAAAGGACTTCCTGAAGACTTGAAACTGGATTCACAGTCATGGCCCTGGGGGCAGACACATGTGTTTGCAACATAGGACAAAAGCTCTCACACTGACCTATGAACCGTTGAGTTCTTGAGATGTCTAGCCTCTGGACCAATGGAAGAAGTTGTATACACCCATTATTTTACTGTATAAACATAGGGACCCAGAAGCAGGGAGCTCTCTGATAAATTCTCATTCAGCTCTCTGAGACACACACACACACACACACACACACACACACACACACACACACACACACCCTAATCAGAAGTCTCCTACCTGATGACTGGCTGCCTGGGACCAGTGAAACTAAGCGTATGTATATTGGCTGTAACTGGTTCTTTTGTAACTGTAACTCTGTAACCATATGTATACATGTTTTACCTAATGATATACTGTACATATGTAATTTTGTATGCATACCCTTTTAATATCAAATATATATATATCTCCGAGCATTGGACCTCAGCTTACAATGTGTGCGACTGCTTGCTTTCTCTTAAGGGATATAGTGCTGTGACGTTCAGTGCACTTTTATCGTATATGGTAATAAGATGTGCCTTGCGTCCGCAGTATATATTAACACTGGCATTGAAATGTTTATTAGAAAAAATTTGAAATTCACAGTGGGATGAAGTAATCAATTGGGAGGAAAAGTGGCAATCACTGACAAAGCTAATTGTTCAGGCAGGAGTTTAGAGGAAGATGAGATTACAAATGCATGGGAAAGAGCAATGGCTTTATAGGTAAGTGTGCTCTGTAGGGGAAGGGTAGCCAGTTTAGGGCCTGCAGGAAAGGGGAGGCAGAAGCAGTGCAGTTGAAAATGATGATGAGTTGAGCAGCAGTATACTGTATGCTTGGATTGTAAAGAGACTATAGGAAGGCTAGATAGGAGAAAGTTGCAATATTCCAGTAGACGGATGAGTGGATGTGGTTAATCGTTGGCTCCAGGGTAAGAAAGGATTTGATCATGGAGATATTTTGAAGGCGGAAGCAGCAAGACTGGGAGATGGCCTGAATGAAGGAGAGTTCAGGATAACTCAGACACATCCAACTAATGTAAAATAAAAGATAGTGAATATAAAGTAAAGAAAAGGGAGGTGAGGGAAGCCACAAGGCTGGGAAGATAATGAGCTCAACCTTAGGCATGTTAAGTTTAAGAAAGCACTTGGACATCCAGAAGGAGATAGCAGAGACTGAGGAGAGAGGGAGACTCATAACCCCATCCTTCAGTTGACCATAGTATAGAATAAGGTTCTTACCATCTTGGCCTATTATGATGGATAATATTAGGATGTAGTTAATATTTTTTTGTTTATCAGCCGTGAACGCATTAATGCCTATGGTGATGTTTTGCTGGATGAATTTCATGGTTGAGTAACAGAACCATGAACCTTGGTCACCATAGCATCACCATAGGCATTAATACAGTCACAAAACGTAAGTGAATGGAATTTGATGGTATTACTGCTGATGCCATAGAAGAATTTACAGTATGGTGTACCACGGTGTACCAGCCCACTTTGACCACTGTTCATGAGTGGGAACCAAAAAATATACATTAGGCTATGGACAGCCGGTAACTTACTGACATCTTGAAGTGCACACTCTCACCCAAAAGATACACAAGCCTGCCACCAGGAAGGCTATACATTACATAATACGTAAAAGCCTATACATATGTAAACATACTGACCACCTCACATAAACAGTTTGTATTTTTATTACATTTTATTATTTTCTTATAAGTGGGCTAACCTTAGCATAAAGGGGTTAACCTCTTGTATTTTTACAACATGCCTATTTGTAATACATTACACTTTTGCTGCCACATATATGGAACTGACCCTAAACCCTCACACCTTATAACATTAAAGTAAACATGCAAAGTCTAACCTCAAGTAACTTTATGATAACTTTTGTAAAGCTGGTTTTCATCACTAGGAATCTGAATTAAATTAATGGGGTATTAACAGGACTATAATTCATAAACATTTTGTTCCTTCCAGTTATAGTATGCTTTCCATATGTCTTCTTGCAATTACAGCTCGACCAGTTAATTATGTTGCAGTAAAGAATGTTCTACAAAGTTTAAAGCTAAAAATCACAGAGTTTTCCATCCCTTAGTTTCTGTGTAAGGTGATTAACGCTAGGTAGCAGAAAGTCTATGGAAAAAAACAAATAAAACAAAGACACTGGACCTCATTTATGAAATGTGCATGCTACAATCCTCAAGTCTAGTCCTATCAGTACACCTATGTAGTTCAAACAGCGCTCAAAGCTGAGGTATACTTACCATACCTCCCAACTTTGTTATTAGACAACACACGTGCGGCTTTGCCGAAAAGAGGACGAGTTCTATGGAAAAGGGGCGTGGCTTCATGGGAGGTCCCCGCGATGCTCACTAGGAAACATGACATCATTGAAACAGCAGTGCCTGGGATAAGCTCCACTCAGATACATATTAGTTCTGCCTGCAAGTGAGTCTGAGTCACATGTAATACGTGTACAATGCCCATGTTCACAGAGTTGAGTACAGTAATTTGTTGCAACTGCCTATGTGTGTAAACATTTCTGCAAACCCCTATAGTGCATGAATTGCACAGAGTGTACACATGGCGGCAGGTGGTACAGGAACGCTGTGGAAAAGTGATGATCATTCCTGGGCGGTGACTGGTAGGTGGCTCGGAGTGAATGCAAAAATTGTCCATTCAGTGGACGTATTATGGGAGTGTCACAGGCGTGTGAATGCAGTGGCTGCTTACACACACTCACAGCTGTAGGCATAGCAGCCATGGTCAGATTAGGAAATGCCACCTGTCATGGGGCTGCGGCAAGTTTGCATGGTGCGTCTGGTGGTGACATATAAAGAGTGGCATTTACATAAAGTCACATATAGGCGACCGCCAATAGATAAAGCTGCGTGCACCTCTGCGACTCAGAATCAGCCCCTACGACTCATTTACATATCATCCAAAGTAATTGGTTAAGAACAATGTTGCACCTTAAAGTAAAGATGATCAAGGTTATGTCAACATTTTGCCCAAAATGAGTATCTAACATTTAGTTATATTCATTGAGTGTTGCTTTTGCTGTGCCATTCCGCACCATGGGATGAATTCATTGTCTTCGGGAACAAGTCATTTAGGAGCGAGTTGCTTCACACATTGCCTTGATGGTAATGTTACCTATTCAGTTAGTACACCAGTGGTGACCATCGTCCCTGGAAACAGGGTTTAACTACACTCATGTTTGTTTGCCCTCTATGAACAGAGCTGAAACAATGGTTCGTTTATTCTACTTTGCTGTGGAGCTGCTATAGGACCTGGAACAAGTTAAATTCAGCCTGAGAATTTTGATAGATTTTGTATCCAAACATCTGTCACTCCCCTTCGACAAAATCTGCACTGGCTCCCATTCCCCTACAGAATTCTCTTCCAACTCCTCACCCTCACATACAAGGCCATCTCTAATTCCACTGCTCCCTACATCTCCAACCTCCTCTCCCTTCATACTCCCTCCCGCCCCCTATGGTCGGCCAATGACCGTCGCCTCTCCTCTACCCTGGTCACTGCTTCCCATGCTCAAGTTCAAGATTTTTCCCGTTCTGCACCCCGTCAGTGGAAAGCGCTCCCCTGCTCCATTAGACTCTCCCCGACCTTGCAAAGCTTCAAACGGGCACTGAAAACTCACCTATTCATCAAAGTGTACCCTTCTGATGCATAACCTAGTCCTGAGGCTGCTCCTCCATCCCCCTGCCTCATGCCTTGAACATCTCTGCTTTGCTTACATACTGCCATCAGGCTACCTCCCGCTTGCTTGCACCTCATGTCATCTGTCTGCCGACCCTTCCCACTAGATTGTTAGCTCTTCAGAGCAGGGCTCTCGTTCCTCTTGTTGTCAATGCCCTCTTCTCGACACATTTCACTCACAGCTCTCTCCTACTCAGAGACCATCTTTACCCGCTTTTTCTCCTGCTGGTAAATGCTCATCTCTATCTATGGCCGCCAGCCCCAAGTAGTACAATGATTACTCCCTCGCTACTTACATCTTACAATAGCTATATTGTGTTTTAAGAATTGTGGTGCTATTTGTTACCTGTACTCTATTTTTGTTATTTATTTACTGTAATGCTAAGTTTTGTCTCCCTGTACTGTCCTTTGTACGGCGCTGCGAAACACTTGTGGCGCCTTATAAATAAAATGTAATAATAATAATAATAATAATAATAATAATAATCTGAGAATATTTCTCATCTCTACCTAAATGCAAATATCCTAACACAACATAGATTTTTTTAACTTATATTAAAAGTTTTTGCCAATTTCTGGAAGTCAAGAAAAACGTCAAAAATGTTTTAAAGCTTTTTTAAAGCTTTATTTTAATCGTGCCAACCCTCATCCTTTTCAAATGCAGATATAAATGAAAAACTAGATGATACAGGTTATTTATTATTATTACATTTTATTTATAAGGCGCCACAAGTGTTTCGCAGTGCCATACAGAGGACAGTACAGGGAGACAAAACTTAGCATTACAGTAAATAAATAACAAAAATAGAGTGTAGTGTAAGGTGTAGTGTAAGTGAATAGTCTATTATTGGACCAGTGTATTTACTTGTTTAATAAAGCTATATTTTAAATAAAATACAGGTTGAGTATCCCTTATCCAAAAATCCAAATCCCACATTTTTGGGTCCCCTACTGAGATAATGAGTATGACATACTGTATATATTATATATTTTGTGTGTGTGTGTGTGTGTGTGTGTGTGTGTGTGTGTGTGTGTGTGTGTGTGTGTGTGTGTGTGTGCGTGTGTCATTATCTCAGTAGGGGAACCAAAATGTATGATTTTGAATTTTGGATAAGGGATACTCAACCTGTAACATCATTATTCTGCTTTCTCTAGCTGAAAATGCAAACATGTATTTACCAGCTCAATGAATTACACTAATTGACTGTCACCTGGTATTTCGGACAATAATTTGTCACATATTCATTAAAGTCCAACGTGTTTAACATGCCACTCTTTCAAACACGCATGGGTTAAATGTCACTACTCACTCTCACATGCGTGTGCAATTAGATTTATTTTCTAAATATCATTTAGGAATGAATAGAATAAAAATTAAATATCCTTTATAGTTGATATAGCCTGTAGCTCACATTTATGAATTGAATTAAAACTGCATAGAAATGTTTATTCAGCTTTATGTTTACTCAAAAAAATATTTTTCCAACAATTATCTAAAAATTGGTAAATCATGACAAGATAACTGATCAAAGACCCAGTAAATGTGACTCAGTTGGAGCAGCTGGTGTTTAGCAGTCCAATGTGTTAGATACCAAGGAAACCTAAAAAAACAGGAAATATCAACCACAACTTGAGAGCGCATTACTGCAATGAATTTGTACTCCACTGATTCACACAATGATTTGCAGATGTCCTGCTCAGAATGTAGCCAAGCTGGGATTGGCTTCTGCCATTCAAGCCTTGATAGGTTATTGACCTCATGGAGTGATTAAGTGAGGATCGATCACCAATGTTATAGTCCTCTCCTGCCTCCATAGTGTACATACTACTGCTGCTGAAGTTACTTGTGAGATTATTTGCTTCTTTTAGTATAAAGTACACAATGATTTATTACTGATTATGCGAATTGCATTTTTCTGCTAGGGACAAGCTTTAGAACTAGATCTATAACATGATTCTCCAATGTGTGAATGTGTGATAGGGAAAAGGCTGGAACTCTAGAATGGGCATGACTAGTTGCCAGTTGCCCTGGGGCAATTTAAATACCGGTGCCCCCCCCCCCCCCCACAGATAGATAAATGTATGTATATATGTATAAACAATGCAAATAGTGTGCCGCACTCAGGTTTGCTGAAAAATAATCACCACTGGAAGGGCTCCTTCAACGTTTCAATTTTACTCAGAAAATTGTCATCAGGAAGTATACAAACAATAAAGCGTGCTTACCTTATATCCCCCACCATTGTGATCGTGTGGCGCCCATTCAGCGGGATCCGTCCGGCTGATGCGGTGCAAACTGATGACATCATCTCGTATTGCGCGGTGCACGTCAGTAAAAAAAAACCGTCACCATGGTAACCCGGTGCAGCATTCCTACGTGTAAATAAAGTATATGACATACGCTGGAAGACTCAAATAATATAATGATATAAGTTGTTAAATTACGGATAGAGCAGTGGTCACATTAATACTCAATCTGCATAATTAATCAATGAGGTCCATAATAAGAAATAAATATAGCGATGCTCTCAGTAACATATAATATGCATACAGTCTGTATAATTTTAGAGGTGTCAACACTCCTAATATAATTAATATGTCCCAATAGAGCCAGAGGGACCTGCTGCATAAAGGATACTACATAAACCTGACTAGGAAACGGTGGGTATTATTAATAAAAGCATGCTAATGGCAGTGCATCGTTAAGTCCACGAGGTGTGATTACATCCAATTTCTTTATCCATCGTGATTCACATCTCAAGAGGGCCTTATGTCTATCTCCTCCTCTGATTCTAGCTGGTATGTGGTCAATCATGCGGTATCGTAAGCATGCCAAAGGATGTTTGTGGATTGCAAAGTGGCGTGCCACTGGTTGATCACTGGTGCCTTTTCTCAGGGCCATTCTGATGGCCGATCTATGAGCTGTCATTCTTTCTTTAAATTTCCTCATAGTTTTTCCGATGTAGCTGAGCCCGCATGGACATATGATCTGGTAAATCACATAGGTTGATTCACATGTTAAATGATGTTGAATGCGTATCTTGTATCCTAAATGTGGGTGACAGAAGATGTCTCCAGAAATAAGATGTTGACATGTCGTACATGTGCATCGGAAGCAACCTAATTTGCGTGCTGGTAAAAAGTTTGTCTTCACAGATTTTGTTTTAGTGGAGATGTCTGTTTTAACCAGCATGTCCCTGAGACTTCTGGATCGCTGGTAACAGGGCATGATGTCCGTTTCCTGTAAATTAAGTTTATTGTCTGTTTGTATAAGATGCCAATGTTTCTTGGTGATTTTATTAATCTCCTGTGAAGCCATATTGAAGGTGCTCTTCCATGGAAATTTAGATTTTGATCCATTATTAATCTTCTTATGTAACAATGATTCACGATCCATTGATAATACTTTAGATTTTGTGATCAAAAGTGATTTAGGATCATAACCTCGCAGTGTAAAACGACTGATGAGATCATCCATTTGGGTTGCTGCCATTGCTGTGTCTGAATTGATCCGCCGGATTCTGATCATTTGTGAGTACGGTATACCTTGTTTTAACCCTCTCGGGTGACAGCTTGAATTATGAAGAAATGTGTTTCTGTCCGTCGATTTTGAAAACACTGACGTGGTGATATATGAATTCTTAATAGAAATTCTAACATCAAGGAAATCTATAGTGTTAGGATCCATTTTGTATACCAATTTGACCGGGCTGCTGGATGCATTGTGTTTATCCAGAATTTCCTGTAATGTACATTGTGGTCCCCTCCACAAAATCAGGAGATCATCTATGAATCTCTTGTACAGAATGATGTTAGAAGCAATTTCAGTATCAGAGAAAAAGATGTCTTGCTCCACATTGAACATATATATATATATATTCGTATACGTGGGTGCCACAGCCGATCCCATGGCACCCCCCCGTAGTTGAAGAAATATATATATATATATTTGTATATGGAGTGTAACTGTAAGGTTCAGGGAGGAAG
Organism: Pseudophryne corroboree; assembly: GCF_028390025.1. Lineage (NCBI taxonomy): Eukaryota > Metazoa > Chordata > Amphibia > Anura > Myobatrachidae > Pseudophryne > Pseudophryne corroboree. The sequence goes on from NC_086448.1 coordinate 192,202,610, forward strand.
AGATAGCGGCAGTTAACAATTAATAAATTTTATTGAATGGTGTCGCTGAACTCACGGGAAGAGAGGTGCCCCCCTAAAGAGCAGGAGCCAGGCAGCAGCCGAATCTATTGCCTCCCACAGTTACGCCTCTGTGTCACGTAACACAAATACACAAGCGATGCTGCATGCCATACTGGCAGGTGTACTCAGCTACCGCTTAATGAGCAAGGTAGTGGATAGCAGACAAACCTCCCCCTGTCCCTGGCTGAATAGAACTCATCATCAGGGCCATAGAGAGCTTGGCCAGGCTCGGGCAATATAGGGGACATGGTAGAGAGTCAAAATCATCGATGGTATATGACCAATGTTGAATATTTTTGCCATCGATGGGGTAGAACCAGATGGTGTCCCACCATCGATGATGTACAAGCAACAAATATTTTTTTTTTCAAAGTGCTGGGACACAGAGCTTAGCTCCACTCCAACACTCCCACATAGCTCCACCACCGGGCTCTCATTGGCTCACAGCCCAATGATTTATAAAGCAGGGGTGACCATCGGTGGGTGAAAACATTGATGGTTCTCTTGCACATGGTTTCGCATCATCAAGGTTACCCATCAATGGTACCATCAATGGGTAATCCACCAATGGTCATCCCTAGGACATGGCCTAATCATGGAGGAGTGGCCACCCCATGCACAGAAAGCACCTCGGACAATGGCAGATCAATCAAAAATAATAATTCAGTAGCTCTATACCATTGATGGTGAAAAACCATCTGGTTCTCCCTCATCGCTGGTAAAAATATTCAACATTGGTCACAGACCATTGATGATTTCAAATCATCACCCCCCTATACACACACACACACACACACACACACACACACACACACACACACGTACACAAACAAACACACACACACACACACACACACACACACACACACACACCAGCCTCCCTGGACCCAGACCCAGAAAACAGCAGTGTGTGCAGAGCTGGCTGGGGAGAGGAGCTGCTCTCGGCTGACAGGCAAGAGGGGTGGGGGGAGGTACGGGCCCCTTAATAAGGCCAGGTTCAGAGAATTAGTATCCGCTACCCCCCCGACCCCATCATCATCACCTTACAAAACAATAATAATAGCAACACCCACCACTGAAATTAGTAGTTCATGCTCAACCAATCATTAAATTAATAGTTCAGCTCTGGGTCCCACCCATTATATTACAGTAAGAGACTTCACTTTCCACCACAGTAGCCTCATTTGAAAATTGGTGTTTCGAGGAACTGGGTGGCAACAATGCAATCACATGGAGCTGCACTTTCTTGTGGGAGTGTCTTGGGCATGTATCTAAAGCTCCATGCACGACATGCGTATCGGGAAGGGAAGCCTGATTCTGACATCTCATGCACCTGGCTTGGGTCTGGTGCAAGCACCAATACTAATGACAGTGGCACAGCTTTCCACTTGCAGGAACCCTGGTATAAGTGCAATAGAATTTCGCCTTAGAATAAGGTAGAACATCCGGTTTCCAGGGCTGCCCACAAATACAGCCAATTTGCGTGCAACTCACAAGCAGACACTTTTGGTAACAAGTAAGGTTGTCATTGTTGTTTTTCTGGATGGGAACAAAATCCTTGTCAAAGTAGTACCCCAGGTACTGCTATCCGTAATCCGTACACGTGGCACCCTATTACATTTGTCAGCTTCTGGCCTTTATTAAATGAACCAAATAATGAACTGTTTAAAGATCATATATATTACTGGATCACATGTTACACAGTGAGTACACCATTCAGAAGTTGTTAGAACATCTTAGAAACCATATACCTGTCGTGCCACTTATAGTGGTTTGAGTGACTCTAAGGTGTCCAGAAACCGAAATTCTGCCTCCGCTGATGTCTAATTTACAAAGAGCTGTTATTGGGATGTCAGACATGACAAAAAAAAAAAAATATCAGTTATCGCTCACTCATGTTAGTGCAAACAGCAGCTGTGTTTTGTTTCCCTATTGATAGCTTCCAGATTATCACCTAAGTGTTCTGCAGAGTTACATAATATCACAGCCTGCCTAGTGATTACAGCCCACTTCATTTACTCCCTGGAACAGCGTTTTAAAGGAAAGTGCATCTCAGAATAGACAATTGCATGACTGTGGAGACCTTGTTCTTTCTGATGGGTCTGAGGAATTATTTTTTTACATACAACCTTTCTATTTTTGTACTGGATGTGTGTTAATGCTTTGTATCGTTCCTGGAAAAGATAGGCATTCAGATGAACCAAATAAGCTTATATATAAAGCGCTAATAAAGCCATGATTTGACCCAAATGTATTTGAAAGGCCTGTCTTACTGAGCTGAATAGTACATGAATGAACCAGAGAGTATGTACAGGATACTTCATTAGAAATTCTGCCATGATAGGAGGGAGGTTCTTACGGAGCAGTAACAGAGTGACTGACAGCTTGACAAGCTTATATTGCTGATACGGACAATTTGTTGTGCCACAAGTGTGCCCCCTTAGGATAACAAATAATTCACTGCCCCCAATAAATAAGTATGCCCACTTAGGATGGGAAGCAGTTAGTCTCCGGGCGGTCGGAATCCCGGCATTCATGGGAATCCCGGTGGTCAAAATCCCAATCAGGGCCACAAATCCACACTAGGGGGGGTTCCACGCCACCCTCCGAGGGGGAATAAATTAGTGTGGTGCCCGAAGCATGACGAGCGCAGTGAGCCCAGGAAGGGACACACTGCGCTCGATGTCAGAATCCCGCATGTCGAAAATTCCGGCGTCGGTATTATGACCGCCAGGATCCCATACTAATTCCCTTAGAATAACACATAATGCAGTTCCCCATTAGTTTAATTAATAAATCATTTTGCTCATTTATTCTAATCTCCCAAGAAATTTGCTTTGTTTGTGAAGTTTATTGGTAGCTCTTCCATATTAACCAATATGTACTTTAGGTCTTATGGTGCTTTTAGAGCTGTAAAGTTACTGGCACTACTTTGTCCTAGGAGGTCTGGATGGGACCTAATAAAATGAACCTGGGGCAGTACAAGTGTGAGGTCATGTGGTTTATGAACAATATCCAACCAAAGGTCAAACATCCCTAAGGCTATGACAAGGTAGAATAATTCACTGGATATGACAAAGAGATCCTTTAAATTCCAGCTGAGGGTCATTTCCATGGCCTACAGGTGTTAGAGGTCATCTTCCACAGTGATCACAACACATTATGTTACAGTAGGTGACATCATCGGTTATCATTGTTTTAAAGAAAAACTAAACTCCAAAAATGTAATAATTTATTTTAAAAATAATGTAACTGAGGCATATATTCATACATGTGAACAGATACAAAGATATTTTACACTGACTTACACCTGTTCTATAATATTAGTAGTAGCTGACTGATCGATGCGAGGTCCAGTATCACCCCCATCAAATACACGCTGTGTGAACTGTGGAAACCGCCATTCCTATGAGCATCATAACTGTTCTGCATTAATTAAACACTGTAATGTCTGTGGTAAGCTTAACCACGAAATGTTGCAGAACCGAGTTCAAAACTGACAATAAAGAAGCATATGCCAAGCACAGAAACTGACGGTGGATTTCATTGTGAAAGAGTTGATCTGCGGATGGAAATGGTGCAATGTACACCATCCACACAAAGACACCAATAACACCATCAAAATAGAAATCAACACTTACTTGTGCCATAAGCAACGTTATCATGGCAAACCTCCTCCACTACACTAAACCACACATAAGCATTGATCACTCTTACACAGTGGAATTCATTGAATACAGCAGTCAGGTGATCAAGACCGTAGGTGTTGTTACTCTCAGTTCCCCAACTGCACAAATGCAGTTTCACATGAAGTACAGTGACGTCACTCCACTCCTAGTTTTACCAGACAGCATAAAACCAGGATTTATCACACTGAGCACTGAGATGCATGTTATCCATCAGGATGTTCCAGAGATTAGATACTTTGCAGACCTGTTTGTCTGTAATGCCATTGGCAAACTCTGGGTCACATACCACATGTATCTGGATGAATCTATTGTGACCACAGATGCACCCCACTTGCAATGAAAGACAAGGTAATTACAGAACTCAATCACTTGATGTTGCTAGGTGTAATTATTACTGAAGAAAAAGGCACTCAGTTGGTGTTGGCCATTGTGGCGGCAGCAAAAAAAAAAAGGTTCTTTATGCATTTGCATAGATCCTTTTTCATCTGAACTAAGCCCTACTGAGATTACATTATCCACTCAGACTGTGGGGCAAGTAATCGTACACATGTCAAATTCCAAAGTCTTCACCACACTGGAAGCCAAATGTGGATTCTCGCATATTCCTCTGGACAAGGGGGTATCTATCTTTCTGATGCCAGTGAGATATTATGACTTGAGAATACCATATGGTATTTGCACCAGCAGTGAAGTGTTCCAGCAGTGTATGGAACACCTATTTGAAGAGCTATCTCTTCAATGTCATTGTGGATCAGTGCTCTCAACATGAGACTGAATCTTGACAAACATCACTTCCATGTCTCCAAGGTCCCCTTTTTGGGTCACCTCCTCACTTCTGTGGGCATTAGACCGGATCCTTCGAAAACTTGGACTAGTCAACAAATGTCCACCTCAATGGATAAGCTTAGTTTGCTGAATTTCTGAGAATTTCACTGGCACACTAAATTGAAGCGACTCCTCCACTCTGACAGCTCGTGAAGATGGATTTCAGTGGTGCCGGACAGAGCATCATGATTCTACTGGCTCGTAACTGAAACCCATGCTGACAAACAGCCCTTTACTCCTGTTCTTTGATGTACATATTCCAATGTTGCAGATGATGATGTTGTCTTGGATGCTATTGATGTGTTGGCCCCAGGGCGTTTAGAGGAGCTTTGGGAGTCCACTCTTAAGGATGATCTCTGTCATGGTCTGTCCCACGTTGTACTGCATGAATAGCCCATCTTCTCCAGAGAGTTGCCCAGTTATATGCAATCCTTCTTTGAATTTTGTGACAAACTCACACTCTCTGATGGCATCCTCCTGTGTGGTTAATCATTCATCATTCACTCCAAGGGTTCAGTGCCCAGTAGGTCCAACCAGGACAACCTGCTGTGAGGCAACAAATGCAAGACTAAGGATGCTCTGTTTTATAAAAATAATCTGAAATATATTTATAAAATATAATAAATATAATTGAAATATATTATAAAGTAACAATATTAAAAAGGGGATCAGATTAAAAGCTTCATTATATCCCAATGTAATGTAATTATCCATATTTCCTAATTTTTTTCTTTTTTTTTTTAAATATGTTGCCCACAGGCTCTAAAGGCCACATGTACTGTTAATCCAAAGTAGCTTCTGATAATGATAATTACTTATTGGCACATATCACATCATTAAGAAATTAGGTATTGGGGGATTTAACGTAAAAACACATGCAAGGGATCATATATGTAAAAAGTAAAGTGATCACTAATGCGACAACCTTAATGCTGGCTTAGCCCCTGCACAGCTTCTGCCCATAAGAGAATGGACATTACTCTCACAAATGTTGCGGTAATATATCCCACAGGCTACAATGGCTAACGTCATCTAAAGATGAGCTTAATACAATTCTCAATACATTTACATATAGAAGCCTGTTATATTTCAGAAAGCAACAGTGAATGAGTAAGGGAATCGTTGTTATGCTTTAGATGTTGGAAAGGTTGAGCTTTTCATCATCTGAAGATAAAGAAAAAAAAGTCAGATGTTAAAACCTTATTTTTTCTTGTTAACTCTGTAGGCAGAAAGAGGGTCAGATGCTTAAATGTTTCTCCGCTGAGTGCAGTTACCTCACCATCATGGGAGTAGACCCCAATCAGCAAATGAAAGTGTAAGACTTGATCAAAACTCCACAGGCTAATCCGTTGTTTGGCGTAACACAAACTATACTGAGGAAAAACCCCTGTCAAATTAAGTAGAGGAATCTCAGGAGAGTTTCTGCTTACTATCAGTTTGTATAACAACCATAGCTACTCCTGAGTGGGACAATCTTATGGACTGATCTAAGATGACTTTTGTCCTCATATGTTGGAGGCAGTGACCAAATGCGGTCAGTAACCGTCAAGGTAAGTGATGTGGGTTCAGTATATTTCAGTATACCGGCCAGTATGCTGGCAGCAAGGCGAGCGTAAAGAGTCCCCTTGTGGGCTCGCTGCACTCACCTCACTGCGGGCTCTGTGGCTCACTGCGCTCGCCAAAGGTTCTATTCCCACTCCATGAGTGTCGTGGACACCCACGAGTGGGAATAGACCCTGAGTGCCGTGATTATGACTGTTGGCATTGCCAGCTTTCGGGATTCCGGAGTCGGTATCCTGACCGCCGGGATCTCGACTGTTGGCAAATTAACTGCACCCCACTGATGCCTGCAGTGGAAGTCCATCCATTTGTAGCACATTTCTAGGGACAGATCATCGAAAGTACTGAATTAATGGGAGGAGTTGGGTTGGGCACTTTTCCAGTGGATAGCATCTTAATCTTAACAGTCAATGAGTTTTGGGAAACACAGCTACTACATATACTACGGTCAGATTTATTAACCAGTTTTTACTATAATTATGTGAAAAAGGGTGTTTCCACACCCTTTGAACGTTATTTTAGTATCACTTGAAGGTATTAAAGGGCTTTTGGAGCTGTTTTCACGAAAAACTGATCCAAACCCACAGGCCTCCAATAATTCACTTTTTTTTTAGTAACCAGATCACATTTCCCATACTTATAATGGGAAATGCTATCTGACCAAATTTACAATTTTTTTTACAAAAAATCTACCGGAGTCTGACCTGTGATAATAACGCTGTCCTGAGATAGCATTATCAGAGGGCTTGCTGCGGATCTGTACTCTTGAACAGCTTTCCCTGCCCATAGACAGAGAAAGTTGTGCAGGGAGTCAGCAGTGTAGGTTGCCAGTCATCGGGCTACCTGCCGCTCCTGTAAGCCCTGGTGCAGTAAAGTGATTCTGCACATTGGCAGCTCACTTTACAGCACTGGAGGTCACAGCAGCAGGGAGCCCTGATGACCGGCAGCCCTCCAGGAGCACCGATCACTGATCCCTGGGCAGATGAGTGTGATCAACAGAGAGGGGTCACCTGAAGGTGGTAGCGGTGGTCGGCAGCAGTGCACGCGCAGCACCTACTCTGGGTAATTTTGATGAAAAATACCCTGATAATGCTGCAGAGTAGAATCGCTGGGACAGAGCCTTCTCGCACATTCTGTCCATGCATGTGATAATTGATACATCCATGCGATTTAATTAATTATCACAGTGCGGATTGGGTCGATTTTATCACATCCCATACACATCATCAGATTCAGATGGGGATAAATCGGCACCATAGTGAGAATAATATAGAGTTTGGCACTCCTCTAGCTACTTCTCCTCTAGTAGCAGTAAAGGGGTGAAACTCCAAATATAGACACAGCAAGTGTTGCGCATCCTGCCCCAGATCCAGTAGAACCTCCCATCCCTACCCTGGAACCTGAAGAGGAAAACCAGGAAATTGTTTAAACCTCTAGGACAAGAAGGGAAGTACAAAATAATAGAGAATCTGTAACCTTCACAGAAAGTGCATCTATACCATTTCTAAAAACTTGCTTCGCTAGTCAGTGAGCGTGACAATGGTCCTTATTCACAGATGTACACTAATGCATTCACAACTGCGAATTTGTACACAGCTAATGTGCGGAATTATGCTAATGCTGCAGCCGCCTGGATATGTATAGTGACGCCCACCGGCATCATCGCAGATCCAAGCAACTACATGCCAATACGCAGTGGTGGTCACAGATCCTTTAATTATACTCTTTATGAGTAACCCTAAGATCGTGCAGAATGGCTGTGGGAATTGAGGCGCTGGACTTATGTTTTGTGTATACGGGATCACAGTTCTAGGCTATGACACGATTCGAAAATGGTTGCGACATGTCTGCGTTTTTTCTGCTACTCCTCGTTACCTTAATTTACCGAAATGGTCAAAGACTGTCAATCACTTTACAAATAAATCCTCACTGCGAGCGACATCGCTAAGATACCTTGAGGTATGCACAGTGCATCGTAGATGCATGCGCAGTGCGGCTTACCAAATTGCTCAGCTACGCTAATATTGGCATTGTGTACATCTCTGTATTAGACTCAGTTCCAGGCCTTTGGAACAATATAGAAGGTGGTGAAGTAAGTAGAGATCTAGGTGCAGGAGCCGGAATGCTTCGGACAACTAAGGGCTCTTTTCCCATTATTCAGGTTCATCTTAAAATACATCAGTCAACAGTACATGGAGAGTACTGAGCCTACCATGAATGGAAGCACTGACCATTCAGACTCTAAATACCAGTCACATGGACCAGCTGGATTGAGAGATGAAGATTTATATCAAAGGGCTGTGCTGAAAATTACACTGTCCTGCGATCAGATAGTCGCTGCCCGGGGGGAGTGAAAATTTGCACCGTGCAAGTGTGCGAATGCATGAGCACGCTGTGCGAAAATTCCCCTCAGTCAGCGGACAGCTGCGAAACCGTTTCGCATCACACTCACCATGTAATGTTTTTCCCATTCTGTGCAGTGTGTGCAGTCTGTACGTAGCTCAATACTTACTCCTCCAGTGCGAAGAGATCAGGCTGATCGGGGCCAGAGCTGATGTCACACACCCTCCCTGAAAACGCTTGGGAATGTGTGTGTTTTTCCAGACACTCCCAGAAAACGTCCAGTTACCACCCACAAAAGTCCTCTTCCTGTTAATCACCTTGAGAATGCCTGTGCAATCGAAATCTTCGCACCATCCTGTTGCTCGGGCCCAATGTGTGAATAACCTTAATGAGACATAAAAGCTTTTTAGGGACTGTAGGGTAGTTGTATGAAGCAGTGATAAGAGTGGAGAAGTCTGCCAGTAGAGAAGGGTGCCATTGCAACCAATCAGGGAGGCCAAGGGGTGTGGCCTAGCAGTGCATCCCATCCGCTGCTGCAGCCCATGACATTGGAACCTGGGTCTAAAAAGACTGAAGTACCCGGCGACTACGTGGACGGCGTCCGGCGTTTAGGTGGCACTGTGGGTCGGGAGGAGGGAAGTCCCAAGTAACCATGGCATTTGGGGGCCGGGGGGTGGGGGTGCGTGGCACCCCCAGTTTAAGGGAGCAAAGCCCAATAAGCCCAGGTTTTCCCTAGGAAGTGCCCAGCAGTTAAGAGAAGACCCTGGGTGTATACAAGAGAAGGAGTCTTAACAGCAGCGTAGGCCCATGGGCAAAGCAATGCACTGGAGCCCCTACCCATCCTCCAATGGTAGGGGTAGGGGGTGCTATCAACGGCAGCTTTGATGGCGGTATTGGGTGTTCTGTCTTCCACTCAGCATGTAGGACCTGAAGCAGTAATTTAAAGGAGTACTTTACTGATGGTGGGAGATGGGGTGGGAAAGAGAACACTAAACTGTAGAAGGGGGCATTGGGCTGCATGAAGCGGCCCTGGTACATGACTTCCAGGGTGGTAGGGGGTGTTTAATATGCAGGGGAGGAGTGGATAGTGGAGTGGGCTGAATATGGGAGTGCAGCTTGCTTGTAGACATCTCCAGATCATGGAAATACTTTTCCTAGCTTTCAATGGCATAAAAAACTAAACAGCCCCACCTTTAAGGAGGTACTGGGGACTTGGGGATCAGAGTTCAGGAGCCAGAGCACTGATGAAAATATTAAACTGCATACCAGGCATGTGGAGCTGGACCAGGAACGAGCTGCTGGAAAGCTGATATCTCTGGTTCTGGGCTTAGTAGAGACAAGGTGCCAGTGTCCACCAAAAGGAGAGAGTCCCAGCTTTTGGAGTATACCCTCAGAAAAACTCCAAGTCAGACAGAACCTGAGATATCTGGCAGGGAAGAGCAATTAAAAGGCTCAGATGGGACCACTGCATTGAAGTCGGATATCTCCAGTTCCACAGGGTCAATTTTCAAAAATCTGTGACCCTTAGTCAGGACTGGATTAAGGGCAACATGGGCCTGGGGCTGAAAATGTTGAAGGGCCTATACTGAGAATGGGAGGAACTGTGACAAGTGTCACATAGGTTTGTACACCCCCCCCCCCCCCCCCAAATACTAATAGCTACACTGTCTCTTTAAATCTTAAAAAATTGCAATTGCATGTGAGTGAGATCCCTGGCAGAAGACAAGAGTGGGAGTGCTATTGGCTGTGGCAAGCCTGCAGTGAGAAGAGAATGTGAGGTGGAGAGCGCTCCTATACAGTGTGACCTCCTGCAGCAGACCAGTGAGAGATTTCCTGTGAAGAGACACCACTGTGCGGGAGGGTGAGTACCTTCAAGTAATGTATACTGATGGATCCCTGGTTGATAGCTCCTGGGAAGTGCCCCATATCAAGGGAGGGGTCATTGCAAGATGGCAGCGAGGCTAGAGTGTAGTTACATGGAAGTATCCTGAGTAACTGTATACTTAAGTGGAAGAGCCCAGCAGTGGAATGGTTTAAGGCCTGCATAAGGTGAAAGTTGTCAACACGTAAGACAAAACATTCCTGGACCGTGGGATATGTAGAGTCCTTGGATATAGAAGACGTTACTTTGCCTAAAGAAGGTGCATGCGTGGTGATGGAAGGAGAGAAGGTCCATGTGTATTGGGATGTTCTGCAGGCATGTTAGAAGGCTCTCATGAGGATTGAGTCGAGTGTGATGAACTTCGAAACTGGAGTTCTCCTGTATGCTGTATGATGTATTTGTTTGACAGACATGCTGTAGAACTACTGTACCCAACAACAGCGGATATGTACTCCCCGAAACAACATCAGATTGTCAATCGCTGACAGTCTGAACAGGTCCTGTGCTTGCACAAAGTACTGAACATCTGAAAAAAAAATCCTGTTGCAATATGAGATAGTCTGGTGCCCAACATTTCTTTATTGCACTGCACCTGTTGTCCTTGGGTGCTCCCTCTATCAGGTACTTTGTGCTAAGTAACTGTGTATTCGGAGGCCCTGCTGGTCATGGACACCATAAAACTGATCAAAACAAAGCTTTCTAAATGAATAGCAGTGCTGCTCATTAAAATATGCCCTCAGCTATTGTATACAGATGATGTTAGTGGGCCTAATTCAGACCTGATCGCAGCAGCAAAATTGTTCTCTAATGGGCAAAACCATATGCAGTGCTGGTAGGGCAGCAGTAGACCAGCTTGGGAGCTTCTCTGGTATCAGTATAAACTAGAGATGAGCGGGTTTGGTTCTCCGAGAACCGAACCCCCCCGAACTTCATGTGGTTTACACGGGTCTGAGGCAGCCTCGGTTCTTCCCGCCTGACTCGGAAAACCCGAACGGGGGAAAACGTCATCATCCCGCTGTCGGATTCTCGCGAGATTCGGATTCCATATAAAGAGCCGCGCGTCGCCTCCATTTTCACTCGTGCATTGTCGAGAGAGCGAGAGGACGTGGCTACGTTCTCTGAGTGGAAAGCTCAATATCAGCTCAGTATCAGTGCTCAGTATCTGTGCTGCATTGTGGTGACCAATATACAACAGTGCAGTAGTACAGTGCTGCATCTCGCTGCTCACTGTCAGTTCTAGTATCCTCATCAGTGCTCAGGATCAGTGCTCATTGTCTTGTGCTACGTTGTGGTGACCAGTATACTACAGTACAATAGTCCAGTGCTGCATCTCGTTGCCCAGTGTCAGTTCTAGTATCCTCATCAGTGCTCAGTATCACTACTCATTGTCTTGTGCTGCATTGTGGTGACCAGTATACTACAGTACAATAGTCCAGTGCTGTTCTCGCTACCCAGTGTCAGATCTAGTATCCTCATCAGTGCTCAGTATCACTACTCATTGTCTTGTGCTGCATTGTGGTGACCAGTATACTACAGTACAATAGTCCAGTGCTGTTCTCGCTGCCCAGTGTCAGTTCTAGTATCCTCATCAGTGCTCAGTATCACTACTCACTGTCTTGTGCTGCATTGTGGTGACCAGTATACTACAGTACAATAGTTCAGTGCTGTTCTCGCTGCCCAGTGTCAGTTCTAGTATCCTCATCAGTGCTCAGTATCACTACTCATTGTCTTGTGCTGCATTGTGGTGACCAGTGTACTACAGTACAATAGTCCAGTGCTGCATCTCGTTGCCCAGTGTCAGTTCTAGTATCCTCATCAGTGCTCAGTATCACTACTCATTGTCTTGTGCTGCATTGTGGTGACCAGCAGGGATGTACGGTGAGCTAAATGGCTCAGGAGGCACTGGCTAACCCCAGAGCCAGATTTACATGCAATATATGAGCCAAAGGGTATATCTGGGCATTATACACAGGTGCAGCATTATAAACTCCTGGAAATCTGGTGAGTTTTGATTAGAGATGTGTGGAAAGGATACACAGGTGAGGCACTGCCTCACCTGCCATAAACTTTTTACTCCAGAGTTTGGGCTATAAAAATTATTAGAATAATGCAAAGAAGATATTTCAAACAAATTATCAGTATTTTTCATACATTTTATTCAGTCAAAACTCTGGTTTAAACGTAAGTATGACAGGAAAGGCTCTGCCTCACCTGCCTCACCCCACCGCACATCCCTGGTGACCAGTATACTACAGTACAATAGTCCAGTGCTGGTCTCACTGCCCAGTGTCAGTTCTAGTATCCTCATCAGTGCTCAGTATCACTGCTCATTGTCTTGTGCTGCATTGTGGTGACCAGTATACTACAGTACAATAGTGCAGTGCTGCATCTCATTGCCCAGTGTCAGCTCTAGTATCCTCATCAGTGCTCAGTATCACTACTCATTGTCTTGTGCTGCATTGTGGTGACCAGTATTCTACAGTACAATAGTCCAGTGCTGTTCTCGCTGCCCAGTGTCAGTTCTAGTATCCTCATCAGTGCTCAGTATCACTACTCATTGTCTTGTGCTGCATTGTGGTGACCAGTATACTACAGTACAATAGTCCAGTGCTGCATGTTGCTGCTCAGTGTCAGTTCTAGTATCCTCATCAGTGCTCAGTATCACTGCTCATTGTCTTGTGCTGCATTGTGGTGACCAGTATACTACACAGTTCTGGACGTGTCTGGACGTGTCTGCAGGAGCTCCTGGGCTCCATCTGGTTACCTGTGGGATCCCGCCCCCTCTCCCTGCTGTGGGAGCTGGGGAGTGGGCAGCTGCAGCAGGAAAATCCCCTGCCTGGAGGGCCCAGGCTGGGTCTTGTATTCCTAGACATCAGGGGGTGCCTGGTGGTGCCCTATCATCATGATGAAGAAGGGGGGAGGCCCGTTGGCCTCCACAGCTAAAGTGAAAAAGAAAGAGAACATCAGAACATCTGTCCGTGTTGCAGCAGCGGCTGCTGCTGTGAAGGAAGCAAAAGAGAAGATGCAGGAGACTAAAGCTGAATGCCAGGGACCTGAGAAAACAAGAGGTAGGCAAAGCACCCCCTCCGTGCAAAGGGGGGGGTACCTCAAAGCAAGAGGCAGTGGGAGCAGAGAATCCCAGAGCTGAGAAAGGTCCGCCCGTAGAAGGGAAAGTGGTGTCTGCAGGTCCGTCCAGAGAAGGGGAGCGGAGAACGGCACAGCAAAGAAACAAATCCCGAGAAGGGTCCCTGTCCAGGGCAGCCCCCCTTCCCGTGCTAGCAGCAGGTATCCCTGGGGGTAGTGCAGCTCACGGGGAGAATGCTGCAATGGCCGGGGGTTCCCGTGAGGGGATTGGGGGAAAGCTGCGGGACGGAGGGGAGCAGCAAGTGCCGCTAGTTGGAAAAGCTACAATTAAAATTGAAGAATCAATTTCATGGTATGATGCATCCCCCGAGCCCCTCGAGTTAGCGGAGAGTACCTATGGGGGCATGCCAGCCCCTGGGGGGAAATCTGCGGATACCGGGGGGTTAGGGGTTAATCAAGAGGAAAGCAGCATGGAAGAAGTGTCAGAATTGGGGGAAAATTCTTCTTCGGAAGACACATCTGACACTGAAGAAATATTATCCAAGATGTCACTACAGGAGCTAATAATGGAGTCAAAGAGAATTAATACCCGTATTATAACAGCAAAGAAAAGACGGAATAAAGGTCAAGTGTGGGAGAGGCAGAGGTATAGAAATCAAATAGAGGATTTGACACAGTACCATGCTCGTATTAAGGAGAAAATGATTATTTCCAGGGAAGAAAGCTGTAAGAAAAGCAGTATTGAAAATCTGCCAGCGCAACAGGGGTTAACAGCATTGCCATCTGCCAAGGATTCCCCTGTAGTGCAGCAGGAGTCAGCGGTGCAGGAGGCGCAGCTTCAGGAAGGATTTCCCTGTGACATCAGTGAGGAGGTGGTCCCGAGAGCAGAAGACCAATGCGGCAGCCGAGGGAACCCCGGTGACACGGCAACTGACGTGAAGGGAACCCCGGTTGCCATGGAGACGGAGGAAAAGCCGGGGTCCGTGGACAAAGGTGAGCCAGTGGCGATACAGAGGCAGCAGGAAGACCAAGAAGCGGTGGCCAGAGTGGTAAACTCTGAGAGCAAGGAGACAGAAAAGACCCGTGCGGGGATCCCGACTGAAAGGAAGGTGATGTCAGCGGGAGTCCCGGTCAGCGGGGAAATCTGCAAAGCGGCTGGAAACAGCAGGCAGGAAATGAGTGTCCCTGGTGGTGGAGGAGTGAAGGAGGCAAGGGGGGCTCCAGAAATTTGTTTGGGTGGAGGGGGCCCACTTGGGCTTTTCAGGGGGGAGGGGGACCAAGGCGGTAATAAAGGAAATACAGGTAAAAATGATAAAACAAATAAAGAAGGAGGGAATATGGAGAAGCCTGCTATGGTGCAAGGACAGCCAAGTCTGGATAAAAGCTCACTGTCGAAACAGGAGACGGAGGTGGTGAACATTGTTTATGGAGAACTGCAAGTGCCAGAGAGGATGCGAGCGGCAGCAAAATTGATAAGTACAGAAACATTAAAACATAAAGATAAAAGTAAAAATGTTGTGCCTGTTATAAAATGTATGCAAATGAAGTCTGCATCCGTCCCTCTTCCAACCCCTGTCCCTGTGTTTGTCCCTGTCCCTGTTGCAGGTAAAGGTGGTACATCTAAGGACGGTGACATATCTTATGCAAAGGTACTGAGTGAACCAGTGACAATAGGACGGAGTGATGATGTTTGGGGAGATGGAGGGGAGGCGGGAGGCTTTGGAAGGAGAAAAATAATCCATTTTAAATGGAATGGGAAAGGGGAAACTCCTTCTAAGGTAGATTTTTTGAGGGAATTCTTTGCCCTAGGGTTCTCGGCCAGACAATTGTACTCCTGCATTCACCCTGTGAACTCGAAAGAGTTTGACGTGGCCTTTATGGCAAACAGGGTGATGCAGGAATGCTTCTTGAAATTAACCGACGTAGAGGAAGGTGGATATTTCAATCAATTTTCCTTTTTCATGAGGGGGAGGATTGAAAGCATTAAGGTTTCTATACTGGTAAGAAATGAGACAATACCAGAAAATGACATCAAATTCTGGCTCAGCAGGCAATGCGAAAAGGTATTAAGTTTGGAAAAAACTGATTATACACTTGGGGTTTGGGGGGGAACTTGGTCAGCAAACGTGCACTTGTTGAGAAGTGGAGAAGGTGTAAAACATCTGCCGTCCGCCGCATACATTGGCCGCGATCGCATTCAGGTGTTCTACCAGGGTCAGCCAAAGACTTGTTTCAGGTGTGGTGACCCTGGGCACTTGAACCATGAGTGTGACGCGGTCAAGTGCAATCTATGCGGCGGACTGGGCCATACTTCAAAGACATGTAATATAATTTGTTGCAATTTATGTGGGGGTGAAGGTCACCCATATAGTAGGTGCCCGGAAGCGGTGAAAACAAAAGAATGGAGGAGGAGAAGAGAAAGTGTAGAGGAGTTAGTAACACAGAGGAGGGCAAAGGAGATGGAAGAAAGAGAGAAAAATGTGCAAGTAGGATCAGTGAAGGTACAGGAAGGGAAGGTGGAATGGAAGTTAGCAGGAGGAAGAGGGAAGGGAAAGGAAGGAAAGGAAGATAAAGATGAGGGGTTCCAACTAGTAGTAAAGGGAGGAAAAAGGCAGGCAGGGATAATTAAAGAAAATGTACTACTTTTCAATAGGTTTGAAGGGGCACCTACGGATGGAGGAGAGGGGGAAATAATGAGAGAAAAAGGAGAGCTAGTGCTAAAGCAAAGGAAAGTAAGGAAGAGAAGGAAGAGAGAGAAAGGGAGTGGGGAAGGTGGAAAAAAAAAGAAGGATAGAAAAGGAAGTTTAACAGAGGTTTCAGGGAAAGAATCAGAAAGTGAGTTGGAGTGGGACCCGGTAGGATCTACATTAGTGGGGAAGGACAAGGAGGAAGGTGATCATGTAGAATCAAACATGGAGGAAATTAGGGAGGGAGTGCAGGAATCCACAATAGAGAAGGATTCGCCGTCAATGGATCCTGCCCGGAAACCCCCAGATCCTGGTTCAGGCGTGGAGGGAGCCGGGATGAAAGAAGGTGAGGCTGTCGTAAGAATGGAATGTGGTGTTGGTGGTGGTGATGGTGATGGAGGTGGTGGGGAGAAGTGAATAAGGAAAATGGGTAGTGAAGCTCAATCACCAAAGAAACATGGATCTCCACCCTATACGATGCGCCACGATTAATGTGGCTTCCGTTCTTTCCGATAAGGCTCGGTTTATGGCTTTTGAATTTTTTAACAACCAGGATTTTGATATTTTGTTTTTGCAGGAGACCCGGGTTAACAGGTTGGCAGCTCTTCACAAAGCCAAAAGTGAGTGGAGAGGTGGGCCCTCCTATTGGTCTCTTGCAGCTGAGCCTTATGGTGGGGTGGCGGTACTTTTTGCCGGCATAGTAACTGTGCACAAGGTTATTGAGTTACAAATTGGAAGGTGTATGATCTTAGATGTCACCTTGAGAGGCCATGACCTAAGGCTGATCAACATCTATGGGCCCCAGACAGCCTGGGATAGGAAATGCCTTTTCAAGAGGATCAAGCCATTTCTTTTTACGGCCCAGCAGGTTGTTTTTGGTGGCAATTTCAACGCCGTAGTTAGGCCAAAAGACAGGGGAGGAGCCAAAAAAAACATGGGCTATGATTCAAATTATTTAGTATCAATGGTTAGGCAGGCGGGTTTGGTTGATGTTCATATTCGGCACCATCCAGACCTCACGGGTTACACTTATTTTAGTGGTCAGAGTAGGACTAGAATAGATAGATTTTTTGTTAAAGAAACTTCTAAGACTTTGCCTTCACAGGTAAGGTTGGTAGAATTTTCGGATCACGGGTTCTTGACTTTTTCTTTGAATGCCTCACAGTCCATTTCGAAAGGAAGGGGCCTATGGAGGCTGAACTCAGAGCTCTTAAAGGAAGAGAAGGTAAGACAATCTTTTAGGGAATTCTTCCAAGCACAGGAAACACTGTTGGAGGCAGGATGGAGTAGATCGGAGTGGTGGGAGGAAGTCAAAGAGAGGACCCGAGGGTTTTTCAAGTGGCTGGTAGCAAAGAAAAACTTGGTAAAGAAAAATGCCTACTATGCTCTGAGGAGGAAATTAGACTTCCTGATCTCTGAAAGAGGAGATGATGGGGAAATCTCCCGGGTGAAATCTCGGATGCAGCAGTTGCAGTATAGTCGACTTTCGTCTTTGATTCGGGAGAGGGATTATGGCAAGTACCACTCCCCAGATCCCTACCAGAATTGTAGGCGAAAGATTGAGTTAAAGGAAATCAGAGGTCTGATTGATGGAAAGGGTGTCGTGCAGGAGGGGAGAGAGGGCATCCTGGAAGTCATTAGAACCTATTACACTGATCTGCTGTCCGAGAAGGCACTTAGCAGAGAAAAGATGGAGGATTTTCTGGGGAGGATACCAGGGCTTGTAGAACCGGATGCCTCAATTGATTGCTTAGAGAGTGAGATATCTGTGGAGGAGGTCAGGGAAGCAATTGGCGGTTTAACATTAAAAAAGACACCTGGGCCAGATGGTTTGACAGCTGAATTCTATAAAGAATTCTCAGATGTCCTGGCACCTCGTCTCGTGGAGGTTTTTAACAGTGGCCTGACAGAGGGTGAACTCCCTCCCTCCATGAGGCTTTCTGCGCTTATCTTACTCTCTAAAGGAAAGGACCCAGCCCGCATTGAGAATTGGCGCCCCATAGCACTCCTCAATACGGATAGAAAGGTGTTGGCAAAAATCATATTTAATAGGCTGATGGAATTTTCCGGGCAGTTGCTCTCAACTTCTCAGCATTGTACTGTGAAAGGTCGAAGCACATTTAGTGCTGTCCTTGGTGTCCGGGAGGCCATAGAACGGTGCAAGGTAGAGAAGTGGGGGAAGTATTTACTGGCATTGGATCAGTCCAAAGCTTTTGACCGAGTCAACCATGAGTACCTCTGGACTTTGCTGGAAAGGTATGGCATTCCAGTTAAACTAGTCAATTGGCTACGCATATTGTACAGCAAGGCCGAGAGCTTCCCGCTTGTTAATGGTTGGGTAGGGCCTGCCTTTGTGGTGAACTCTGGTGTCCGTCAGGGTTGCCCCCTGAGCCCTCTTCTTTACGTGTTTGCGATCGATCCTTTTATTCGGAGGATTGAGGACAGCATGGTGGGAGGGGTGCAGCTGGGCCAGGGAGAACCACTAAGGGTAATTGCCTATGCTGATGATGTTACAGTGGTTCTGTCGTCAAACACAGAGGCCTGTGATGTGGACCAACTGATAGGCGAATACTCAGGAGCCTCGGGCTCCATGATAAATCAGGACAAGTGTGAAGTTTTCTGGATGGGGGAGGAAGGTAGGGAATTCAACCTTCCGGACAGCCTCCCCGTGGCCAGCCATCCAATTAAGATTCTAGGAATAAGATTCGACCAGGGCGATTATGCCACAGCAAATTGGGAAAGGATACTGGAAGAGGCGACCCGGAAAGTAAGAAGTTGGAGAGGATGGAAATTCTCACTGAGGGAAAGGGTTGATTTGTGTAAAACCTACCTGATCCCATTATTTTTATATGTCAGTTATGTATGTTTTTTGCCACAACCACTGTGGTCTAAAATTGGCTCTTTGTTTTTCCTGCTGTTGTGGGGGAACAAAATGAATATAGTCAAGAGAGGCATTGCGTGCAAACCGAGGACCAAGGGGGGACTGGATATGGTCAACCCGGTGGTGTTTTTTATAACAGCTTTTTTAAAAATGAATTTTGGGGGTCTGTTTTCAGAGACCCCTCCTCGGTGGGCAGACGGTTTTGGGGAATGGATATCTCCCTTCCTCACAGTATGGATAGAAGGAGGTCACTTGAGAAACTCTCGGCGTAGAAGAGGCTACCTCCCGATCTATGTGATCCAGTGCTTGAAAGTGATTGGGCGATGGGGCTTGGGAGTGGGGGAGTTAGGAGATCTCAGTAGGAAGGAGTTGGGGAAGAGGGTCTTGCAAACTCACTTCCATGTCCCATTGGCCCTGAAGGATTGCCCAGAAACTGTATGTTCAGAAGGGATTTCTCTGATAAATTCTCAGAGGATCCCGTTGAAATTTAGGGACATCGCCTGGTTCTCATTCCAAGGGAAGCTCTATGTTAGGGGGAACCTGAAGTTTAGAAGATCCAATGATCGTGATTGTCCACGGGAGGAGTGTCAAGGTCAGGAGGAGAGTATGGACCATTTCTTGCTTCAGTGTCCTTTTAATATAAACATTTGCAAAAGAGTGTCAAGCGCTCTAGGAATACCTTGTCTTTTTGGTCTGGATTACCCGGGATGGGCATATGGGGCATTCAAAGGGTATGAAGAATTTGATTTATGCACAATTTTTATGATAAGTCTAGCTGTCAGGTATCACTTATGGAATGCACGGTGTCAGGTTTCACTGAGAAATAAAATCCTTCCCTGCGAAGTGGTGGAGGGCTTAATACTACACGAGGTGAAGCGGATGATGGAAATGGAGGAGGAGAGATTGGATGTCGTCAGTTGGTCCCACTTGTGGCGCCAGCTGAAGCCCCCTTAGTGGGTGATGGAAGATTTCTAGCCTCCAGGTACTGGAAAAACTTTCTATAACTATCTCACTTTTTAGTTGAAATAGAATTTTGAGATTTGTTTTTCTTTTCTAAATGGTTGCATACACTGGAAGAGCTGCCTAGATTTGTTATTGACTTCTCATTTAAATGTTGGATTGTCCAGGATGAAAGGAGAGTAAATGGTATAAAAGGTGAGAGGATGGGTGGATTGAGAGTGGAGTGAATGGAGGTGGAGGGGAATGAAAGGAGGGGTGAGAGAGGTATGTATGGGCTCAAGAACAGGTGAAAGGGGAGTATGGAGGAGGATGAGGAGGCTTGTTTCAGAAAAAGAAAGTTTCTAACGGAAATTGTTAGAATTAAGGTAACATTTTGAAGGGAATGTAAAAAGGAGGAAATGTTAAGAATAAATGGGAAATTTTTGTTTGTTATTCAATTTTACTTTATTTATTTGTTGTAAATTTGTAAATATGTAAATAAAATGTAAGAAGGTTGCAATATTCAAATAAAAAACATTACCAGTATACTACAGTTCAATAGTCCAGTGCTGTTTTCGCTGTACAGTGTCAGTTCTAGTATCCTCATCAGTGCTCAGTATCACTACTCATGGGTCCTCATTCCGAGTTGTTCGCTCGCTAGCTGCTTTTAGCCGCATTGCAAATGCTAGGCCGCCGCCCTCTGGGAGTGTATCTTAGCTTAGCAGAATAGCGAACGAAAGAGTAGCAGAATTGCTACTAAATATTTTCTTGCTCCAGACCTACTCCTAGATTGCTATCAGCTCGGTCCGTTTAGTTCCTGGTTTGACGTCACAAACACGCCCTGCGTTCGGCCAGCCACTCCCCCGTTTCTCCAGACTCTCCCGCGTTTTTCCCTGACACGCCTGCGTTTTTTAGCACACTCCCGGAAAACGCTCAGTTACCACCCAGAAATGCCCCTTTCCTGTCAATCACTCACCGATCAGTAGTGCGACTGAAAAGCGCCGCAGGATCAACAGCAAAACTGCTAAGTTTTTAGTTAAATAACTAAGCGCATGCGCGCTGCGAACCATGCGCATGAGCATTTAGCAACAAATCGCAGCATAGCAAAAATCGGCATTGAGCGAACAACTCGGAATGACCACCATTGTTTTGTGCTGCATTGTGGTGACCAGTATACTACAGTACAATAGCCCAGTGCTGTTCTCGCTGCCCAGTGTCAGTTCTAGTATACTCATCAGTGCTCAGTATCACTGCTCATTGTCTTGTGCTGCATTGTGTGGTGCTCAGTATACTACAGTACATTACTAATATTCCAGTGTCTTGTGCTGCATCTTGCTGCTGTAGGGTATTGTGGTAGTGTCCTGTCACTGTGCATAGGTCATCATCATTCCAGTCACAGTGGTATCTGGGGGGTGACAATTCCAGAGGGCTTTTGTGCTGCTCACTAATACTAGTACAGTGTCTTGTGCTGCATCGTGCTGCTCAGTGTCAGTTCTCCGTAGTATCATCAGTGCTCAGTATAATCAGTGCTCAGTATAATCAGTGATCAGTATAATCAGTGTTCAGTATAATCAGTGCTCAGTATGTGATCAGTATAATCAGTGCGCTGTTAGATGTGCGCCCGTTATCCGCCATTAGTGCAGTGGGATTTAGACAATTGATGAAGTTATTGTGTCCCCGGTACCAAATCCCATCTAGATTCCACTTCACTAGGCAGGCCATAGCGAGATTTTGCCAATTAATTCCAGTGATTTGGACGTATAATTACAGTTGGAATTGTTTGTGTCGCTTGGCTTAGTCATACAGCTACCTCATTGCACCTCTTCGACATCTTTGCATGAGGTGCAGTTTGGGGCCTAGTTTTTGAAAAGTGCCATCCTGTGTGACACTGCCATATGAGTCCAGGAGTACTGCCGTATAAGCCCACCAATTGCATATTTTTTTTAAAGTGACTGGAGCGTGCTGGAGATGCTGTCAGTGGACCGAACAGTTGCGGCCCACTCTTGACATTCAGCCTGCTGAGACTACTAGATGGGCCAGGTGGTTGTGTCACTTAGCTTAGGCCTACAGCAACCTCGATGCACCTTTTTTTCGTCTTTGCAGTGCTGTTAGGGGCCTTTTTTTGATATCTGCCCTCCTGTCTGACACTGCAGTGCCACTCCTAGATGGGCCAGGTGTTTGTGCTGACCACTTGGGTCGCTTAGCTTATTCATCCAGTGACCTCGGTGCAACCTTTTGGCCTAAAAATAATACTGTGAGGTGTGAGGTGTTCAGAATAGACTGGAAATGAGTGGAAATTATGATTATTGAGGTTAATAATACTATAGGATCAAAATTACCCCCAAATTCTATGATTAAGCTGTTTTTGAGGGTTTTTTTTAAAAAAAACACCCAAATCCAAAACGCACCCGAATCCGACAAAAATTCTTAAGGGAGGTTTTTCCAAAACGCGTCCGAATCCAAAACATGACTGCGGAACCGAATCCAAAACCAAAACACAAAACCCGAAAAATGCCAGCTGCACTTAGGCAAGTATTTTCAGTTGTGCTGGTCAGTACTGCAGTAGAGCACTGGTTGTCAATCTCTGGTCTGGATGACAACATTTAAGTATCTAGGCATTTAGATAACTGATTCTCCCTCTGACTACACTAGGCTTTATGTTGACTTGGTGACAGAGTACCTTAAAGTTAGACTTATCAAACCGTCCCTATAAACCGGGACACTCATGAATTACACAGGCTCTGTGTCTGGCTGGCTTCAAGCCTGCCTATCAGCTGGTTTTAATCAGTCACAGAACCTCTGTAATTCATGAGTGTCTCGGTTTAAAGGAATAGTATGGTAAGCCTACTTAAAGCTAAAATCCAATCTTGGACATGGCTCCCACTCACAGTGACAGGCAGAATAAATTTCATCAAAATTATTCTATTTCCTAATGCCAGTATCAATCAAATTTTGGCATCAGTGATGTGGTTGAAAAATCAGAGCGATGATCAAGTTAGGTAATTTCTATAATAACAAATCGGCTGCTGGCCTAGCTTTTCCCAACGCCAGGATCACTATACACTGTACACTGTACACTATAGCTCTGCTTGGTGTACTGTTCTTTTTGTCGCCTGCTGGCGCGGTGTTTGCCTTTGGCGGGCTTTTGTTCTCTTTATCCTATTCTTTTTTTTCCTATTTTTCTTACTTCCTTTCTTTATTTCCATCTCTTGCTGATTTTCTCTCTCCTTTGGTACCTCCTTTATATGTGCTTGGATCAGCGGTATCTGTGGCTACATTTTTACATGACACTTATGTATTGTTTACAGGCAATGTACTTTACTGCAGTCACTTGGAATCTGACCTCTGCAAATTTGTTTCAGACCTATTTTGAACTATGACTAGACTTAAAATTTGCTCCTGGAATGTTCAGGGTATCCATTCCTCAGCCAAAGACGCAAACTTCTTTCCTATTTGAATCTTCATAGAATAGATATTTCTTTTCTCCAGGAAACTCACCTGACTGATTTGGAACATCAGAAACTCTCGATGTTGGGTCACAAGGTTGTGGCTTTTGCTTCCTATAACTCCAAATCTAGAGGGGTCACCATACTGGTGAGAAGAGGTATTCCTTTCACAATATCTTTGCAGAGGTCGGATCCAGGTGGGCGCTATGTATTTTTTCAAGCTGAGATTTATGGGACTCAATATGTCTTTTGTAATTTGTATGCTCCCACGTCATATGACAGAAATTTTTTTGTCAATGTTGTGAACTTGTTGTACCCACATATGGACTCTTATCTGATTTTAGGGGGTGATCTGAATATGGTAGTAGACCCTAACATGGACAGACAATCCAACGCATCCCTACCATACCAGATGCATAACATTGGTATCAATTACCTGATTTAAAAATTACATTTGGTTGATATTTGGAGAATGCACCATCCTATAGATAGAGATTTCACTTATTACTCAGCTCATCATTTGATGTATTCGAGACTTGATTATTTGCTACCTGCCTCTAGCTTAGTTGTTAGAATTGATAACTCTGGTATAGAAACTTTGGGTTTGATGGATCATGCTCTTATTTGGTTTACTTTATCCCTTTTGGCTCCCTCAGGCAATTATAGGATTTGGCGTTTTCCTTCGTACTTGGCCACTTCCAATCCCTTCAAAGACATGCTCCAGTCTACCTGGGGTGATTATGTGTTTGCTAATTCTGCTCATGGTTTGCCTTATACTGGAAAACGGCTAAAGCGGTTCTTCGTGGTCAAATTTTATCATATGCTTCCCATCATAAAAAACATTGACAGTCACTCCTTCTTGATTCCCAAATGGCTCTAACGCAGGCTTATCACTCCTTAAGACAGGATCCGTCCCCTGAAGATAGGTTGAGGTATGAGGAATTCAAAAGTGTTTTTGACTCCCTCATGCAACAAGTAGGGGATGCCAGGGTCAGATCTAATAAGTTTATATTTCATAAATTTGGAAACATAAATAGTAAGCTGCTCTCCAACCTGCTGAGAAGTGAGAGAACTAGTTCTACCATTTTATCTTTGAAAGATCCCTTAGGGGTGATGCACACGACAGGTCCATCCATTATTAAGGTTTTACCTTCATTCTATACTGATATATATTCTCAGGATCAGATTGATGTTGAAAATAAATCTTTGCTTTGGGGTAAAGTCTCTCTGCCCAGATTGACAAACATACAAATAGCTACCCTGACTCAACCTATCTCGGAAGAAGAGGTTCTTTCCATGATCAAAAATCTTAATTTGGGTAAGGCCCCTTGTCCGGATGGATTTACTGGGGAATTTTATAATCTTCTTCAATCCTCAGTATTGCAACCCTTGACTAATCTTTTTAACTCTTTTCTCTCTTGTAGTCAACTTCCCCCCTATTTTAATGACGCAATTATTAAAGCTTTGCCGAAGCTGGGAAGAGATCTTACGCTTCCAGGCTCTTATCACCCTATATCATTACTGAATGTAGACTACTAGCTTTTCACCAAAATACTTGCAGAGAGGTTCAAGAGGGTGGTCCCATCACTGGTACACCTAGACCAAACCGGTTTTGTTTGGGGTCGCACTCGCAATGCGGTTTCCAATATCTGGAAGGTTTTTGCCATTCTCCAAAATCTAGACGATTTTCATATTAATGATCTTCATGTGCTGCTTTTGCTTGACTCTGAGAAAGCGTTTGACTTAGTGGTTTGGGACCATCTTTATGAGACTCTCCGCAACTTTGGTTTTCCATCCCAAATCATTTCTTTAATACAATTATTAAATTTGGCCTCTACCTCGAAAGTGTTATCTGGAATAATAAAAAGCCAAGAATAGCCAGGGCCCGGTTGCTTTTACATAAAGAAAAAGGTGGGCTTGGTCCTGATATTCATATTTTTTCCTGCGTGGCTGCATTCTGATATATTTTGGATTGGTGTCTTCGCCAATCGAATTTTACTAATTTGTCTTTGGAAGAAACGTTGTTTGCACCTTATTCTCCAGCGGCGTTGTTGCATTTGCCTGAAGGTGTCAAACATAATGTCTTATTCAAGGATACCTACAGAGCATGGTCTGTCTTTCATAAACGCTTAGGAATAAATCCCTTCTTGACTAAATATATGCCTCTCTGGGGTAACCCGGACTTCCCACCATCCTGTCACCATATCTCCTATCCTGGAGATCCAAAGGTATAGCCATGATTCAAAATGTTTTTGATCCCGGGGGAGGCCTGTATTCTTTTCAACATATTAAGGATTTGTATGGTGTTCCCAATTTTCAATTTTTCTTATTTTTACAAGTGAGACACTATGTGACTAGTAAGAAGGTTTCTGGCTCCTATGCTTCTTTCATGGACTTGTCTAGTCCAACAGCCTTATCCTCCCTTTTCACCCTAATCTCACAATGCAAGTTTAAAATACGATACCTTTATAATGATTTGATTGATTCTGTTTTTTCTGTGTCATGGCGGAAGACCTGGGGGACATGGGCTCATGATTTCCCAGAATTTACCACCTCTACCCGTATTGTCAAACAATTTTCTATGTTTATAAATGGTTGGGTTCGGCTCAATTGCAGGATATTCATTTTAATTTCTTAATAAGGCTTATATTTCTCAGGCTCAGAGGAGCCATATGCTACGGAATGCTCAGAGTGCATGTCCAAAGTGCTCCGGTTCTATGGCTAATTTTTTGCATAATGTTTGGGATTGTACGAAAGTGAAACGGTTTTGGTATAAAATACATAGTTATGTCCAGCAATTGACCGACTCTAGACTATCGTTTTCGTGGGAAAATTTTCTTTTTGCCGATTTCTCAGGCTAGGTCCCTACAGTATTATCTAGATCTGTTCTCCTTTTTTAACTGTGTTGGTGACATTAGCCAAAAAACTTATATTATCTCTTTGGATATCAAAGTCTATGCCCACACTTTCCTTGAAAGCTGAATTGCTTCATATAATTTATTTTGATCGTAGGACTGCATTGTGTGGCATTGAAAAGGGAGTCGAGAAATTTTACAATAAATAGAGTCTTTATTTAGAATCCTTACCACAAGATGTAAATACACATATTATGTAAATTTTTGACAACACCGCCTGGTCATTACTCCGTAAATTTTCCTAGATACTCTCTCTGGGTATCCTGGATGCCAGAAGGCACATTGCCCTGTGGCACTGTACATTATTATTCTATTACTGCTAGACACGGATATTCTGTTATTGTACCAATAACTTTCTTACTCTTTCCTCCCCCCCTTTCTTGCTCTTTCTTCCTTTTGCCCCTCTTTGCTTATTTTCTTTCTTTCCTTCTTTCTCTGCTCTTTTTTTTTCTCTCTTTTCTTTTTCTTTTTTTGGATTGCATTATCTTTCTTATTTCAATATTGTGCAGGCACCGGATTTAGTGCGTTTTTAAAAAAAATATATATAATTTGGTGCTAAATATTGTTTGTTTTTATGTTATGTTTTTTTTATTTTTCTCATCTCATATTGCACTGATGGCTTTGTTATGTTCAGCCTGAAGTTTATGTTTTCCTCTTGCTACCTGCCTGATTATGTAATCTGTTTGTATTCTATAACAATAAAAACAGTTTTTCAAAAAACAAAACAAAAAAACAAAAAACAGAATCATTCCAAAATGTAAAATATTTAATTGGAAGTGAACATTTCCCCAAACAAGCATGGGAGGGAGATGATGGTAGTCAGTGTGAGGCACTATCTATATACCCGCTATGGCACTAGTCAGAACCACACAGCATTGGCCAAGTCTGTGCAGCACTGGCCACACCCACACAGCACTGCCATACCTGCACTGCCTTCCCCAACAGGTCCTTGATCATTTTTAGCCCCAGGCTTATATGACCCTTAATTTGGTCCTGACATCAAAATCAAATTAGCATAGTCTCAGGACTCTTCGTTACTCTAACACCTTGCACACTGTCTAGCAGAATAATGTATAGGGGCCTTGAGAAAATATATTGACCCAATTTAGAAGAAACTTTATTTCAATAAAAACAATGTTCCAACTCCCCAAACCCACAATCCCCACTTTATCCAACTTTATCCAACACTGGCCCTCATTCAGTATAAGACGCTAAAACAAACACACAATTTTTGGCCTTCTGTGCACACTTTGAGTGAGGGCGGCAGGCAGCGCGCGGGGGGGGGGGGGGGGGGGGGCAGTGATGTACCATTATGGGGGAGCTGTCCGGCCAATGCAGGCATGGCCAGAACATTTTCGGCAGCGGTCCGCCTGCATATGCAGCCTAGCTGCAAATGCCGGTGTCATCATTAATTCTGGACTCAGCAATGAGATCGCAATTGTTTTCTCATCACTAGCTGCCAAATAACATGCTGGGCGGCACACAACATGCTACAGAAGCAGTTGCAGAATCTGCTTTTTAGCAGAATCTGCAACTGTTACTGAATGGGGTCCAATATCAGCAAGGTCAGCTGCAGCGCTCCTCGTCTTCCAGGGATTATCTCCTGCACCAAAATTCTGCAAACCACTCAAACACACCGTGGTTCGGGATGGTGCTTCCTCCCCAAAAGCTGCTCGCAGTCAGTCAAAACTCTCCTGCTGTCGCAGATCACTCTTATAGTTGTAGAAGATTATGGTTCTCCAGTGGCCTCTGAGGAGGCCACTGGGGTGCCGCTTAAATATGTTTCTGTGCCTTCACATTTCACAAGAACTTTAGTCAGAAATTACAGTTCACAACCAGACAGTCATATTGTGTCGACTCTACCTATGTTCTGCACATCCGGAAACTTATTGCACACCTCTCTTATAGCTAAAATGACAAGAAGCCGTCACTCCCCTTCATTGGCTAATTTACACCCGATACTGTAGCTTCCTGTAATTGACAGACTAATGTGTTGCTATTAGAGTGTGCTGTTTCTGTGTCTGTCTCTATTTTATGTACTGTATGCTTTTTTTTTTTTTTAAAGGACATTTTATTGAATAGACAATAGACAATAGACAAGACACCTACTAAGTGGTCCACAAGGACAAGTGGTACAACAGTGATACGCATTAGTCATATAAAGAGTTATTAGAACAGATAAAAAAAATCAATTTCTAAAGCACTTGCATATTAGTGTATAAAATAGTCTCATCCAGATTTCATATGGTATAAAATGAAAAGCGTAGAGAGAAAGATAAAATAGTACTGTATAGGGAGTAAAAAGAAACTGAGGGACGTGGGGTGGCTGCCCACAAGCAGGAAGGAGAGAAAAGAGGGATTGGGGGAAAGAGGAAGAGGGTGGGGATTCCAACTCAGCTGGACAATCCCACACATTCACTAGGAGGACTGTTACGAGTGTTATGCAAGCCGGCAATCCTCGAGTCTCCTGCATACTAAAGCTTCACCTTTAGCAGCTGCCTTTCCTAGGTGGATTAAGTCCACCCAGTACTCAGATGGCCCCAGGTCTTAATGTGGACAAGCAGGGCCGGTGCTAGGGTGTTCGACGCCTCCCTGCAAACTATAAATTTGCGCCCTCCAATATTCCTTTGGCTCGCGTCGGGAAAAGGGGAGTGGTCTCACAAGTAAGGGGCATGGCCACACAATAGTACCCCCATTTAAAATTACACCACAATATAGCACAATCTTATTCATCTTATACGTAATGCCCCACCCGTAGTAGTAGCGTCCTTATACATAATGCCCCCCAGTAGTAGTAGCGTCCTTATACATAATGCCCCCCCAGTAGTAGTAGCATCATTATACGTAATGCCTCCCCAGTAGTAGTAGCGTCCTTATACGTAATGCATCCACAATAGTAGTAGAGTCCTTATACATAATGCCCCCCCATTAATAGTAGCGACCTTGTACATAATGCCCCCCCAGTAATAGTAGCGTCCTTGTACATAATGCCACCCCAGTAGTAGTAGCGTCCTTATACGTAATGCACCCACAGTAGTAGTAGCGTCCTTATACGTAATGCCCCCCCCCAGAAGTAGTAGCGTCCTTATACGTAATGCCCCCCCAGAAGTAGCGTCCTTATATGTAATGCCCCCCCAGTAGTAGCATCCTTATACGTAATGCCCCCCCAGTGGTAACGTCCTTATACGTAATGCCCCCCCAGTAGTAGCGCCCTTATACGTAATGCCCCCCAGTAATAGTAGCGTCCTTACATGTAATGCCCCCCCCCCCGTAGTAGTAGCGTCCTTATACGTAATGCACCCCAGTAATAGTAGCATTCTTATATGTAATGCCCCCCCAGAAGTAGCGTCCTTATACGTAATGCCCCCCAGTAGTAGCGTCCTTATATGTAATGCCCCCCCAGTAGTAGTGTCCTTATACGTAATGCCCCCCCAGTAGTAGCGTCCTTATACGTAATGCCCCCCCAGTAGTAGCGCCCTTATACGTAATGCCCCCCAGTAATAGTAGCGTCCTTACATGTAATGGCCCCCAGTAGTAGCGTCCATAAAGTGCACGCACACAGACATACCTCACACACACACACACACACACACACACAATTCACTCATATATACATACACACACACACCCACCATGCACACACACACACACACACACACACACACACACACACACACCCACCATGCACACACGCACACACACACACACACACACACACCATGCACACACACACACCCATTATGCACACACGCACGCGCGCACACACACACACCCACCATGGCTGGCCGTCACTGCAGTGCTTACTCTCCCACTGCTCAGCGGGTCCCATGTAGCTCCGCCCCTCTATCCCACATAGCTACGCCCCTCATGCCATCATAGCTCCACCCCCTCTTCAGGACCCGCACTGCAAACAGCCGCTGTCACAGGTGATTGGGGGGGGAGGCTTTTCATGCTGCCAGCGCTGTTACCTGTCATACAATGACAGGCACAGCAGCTGGCAGCAGCAGCAGGTGGGACAGGACGGCGCAGCAACAGGGAAGGGATGCAGAGCAGGGGGAGCGCCTCTCCGTCCCAGCGCCTCCCTGCACTGCATCCCTTCGCTGAGCGGGTAGCGCCGGGCCTGTGGACAAGGAAACTATTGGAGGCTGGGCAAGTGCAAGGAAATATGCTGGAGTAGATGCCCACCTGGCTCAGAGTGGGTTAAAGCTGGACAGATAGGCACACACTAGACAAAGACTAGAAAAAACTGAACTGGCAGGTACTAGTAAATAGCAGGAGTATAACACACAGTGGGATCAGGACTGGATAAGACAAGACTGGACTGGCAGGTACTGGCGAATAGCAGGAGTATAACACAGTGGGATCAGGACTGGATAAGACACATATCAACTGTTACATAAATGACAAAGGAATGCGCTGAACTCACAGTGGTTGCTATAGAATACAGACAGGGAAAGCAGAACAGACATACAAACAACACAGAATGCTCCAGACCAGTGGATGTTACTCCTGGCAACCGCAGTACCAACACAAAGGAGCAGAGAAGACTGAGACAAGGAATTTTTCAGAGAACAGACTAATAGGACTATGAAAATGTACACAAACAGGCCAGGGAAAAACTGTAGTAGAATGGGACTGTAGTAATAGAGACACAGGTGGCGGTAAGTGACTGTAAAGCAGCTGTATGTAAATGAAATAATACTGGATAACAGAAAGACCAAGATACAGACAAGACAAAGAACAAGTATAGTGTGGAGAAATCCCCACTGCAGCTAAAGCCAAGACAGACTGGAACCAGACAGGACTGGGTCTGGCAAGGTCACTTTAGCAGAGGATCTCACAGGACAAGAATATAAAACAGAGAGCCAAAGGCTTCTGCGGCAAACAGGATCTATGACTAGCAGGGAGTAATGGGCAGACTGGGAATATAAAGAGAGCACCAACCAATGGCAAGGTTTGATGCAGCCAGACCCCTTTTAATGACTAACCCAGTACAACTGTACTATTGCACATCACCCAGGCTTCTGACTTAACAAGAACCACATGCTGAAGTCAGGTAACAAAGCACTCCCAAACGGGTGTGCTGCAACACACAGAAGCCATTCTCCAGGTTGCTATGAGACAGCCAGATCATCAAGTAGGGATGAGCTGCTGCTGCTGCAACTCATAACAAGGACATGAAAATGAAAGGTCCATGGTTCCCAAGTTTTGCTGAAACTTTTGGGAGAATTATTGAGAATGCTAGTAATATATTCCATGGAATGTATATGCCATACCATAGCTATGATCTCTCCAATGGTTTGGAATTCAGTTTTTTCCAGGCGGCTGCTGTTTGCCATTTGGCTGCCATGGCTGTATGTCAAAATAGTTATGCTGGTGGCTAGTGGTATCAGGAACACACATTGGTAGTAGAAAGTATTTAGGAGTGAGAGGAACATGTAAGTCCATTTTAAGCCAGGTACCCCAGGCGGAGCGATATATTGGGTACATAGTCTAGTGTGTACCCCAGGGACCCAGAATCACAGTGTGTATGCACTATCCTTATGCTGGGTCTCATCGGCAGTGATGTCAGGCTGGGTACACATCATCTAGTGTGTACCCAGTCATAGAATAAGCAAGAGTATTAATCACATTCCAAAAAGGAACAAGCTACAGGCAACTCCATCATGTATGCAGAAACATCCCAGTGTCTGACCCCCATCTCCAGCACAAATTTGAGATTTCAGAGTGGATTTTGTTTAACCTGTAAGAAACATGATACCACCTATAAAACAATTTGTAAGCATTATCCTTTATGCGAACGCATATAGAGCTAGATGCTACGCTGGTATATATTAGAGATGAGCGGGTTCGGTTCCCTGAGAACTGAACCCCCCCTCGAACTTCACTACCGAGCCCGGATCCGAGTCCTGCTCGGGTTTTCCCAGATGAGTCAGAAACCAGAACGAGGCAAAACGTCATCATCCCGCTGTCGGATTCCCACAGGGTTTGGATACCATATAAGGATCCGCACGTCGCTGCCATTTTCACTCTGGCATTGAAAAGTGTAGCGAGAGGACGTGTCTCCGTCCTCAGTGTCTTTGCGGGAGGGAAAGTGGGGTGGCAATTCCAGTGCTGTCTTATGCTGCATCAGTCCAGTCACAGTGGTGGTGCCCTCTGCTGCAATATGTCCAGTGTAGCTGTAGAAGTCCAGTGCAGTGATGCTGTGTTGTCCTGCATCAGTACAGTGGTAGTGTCTTGTGCTGCATCAGTCCAGTCACAGTGGTGGTGTCCTCTGCTGCCATATGTTCAGTGCTGCTGTATAAATCCAGTCCAGTTGTGCTGTGCTGTTCTGCATCAGTCCAGTGGTGGTGTCTTGTGCTGCATCAGTCCAGTCACAGTGGTGGTGTCCTGTGATGCCATATGGCCAGTGCTGCTGTATGTATAAGTCCAGTCCATTGCAGTAGTGCTGTGTTGTCCTGCATCAGTCCAGTGGTGGTGTCCCTATGCTGCTGTATAAGTCCAGTGGTACTGCTGTATAAATCCAGTGGTACTGCCGTATATGTCCAGTGATACTGCCGTATATGTCCAGTGATACTGCCGTATAAATCCAGTGGTACTGGAATATAAATCCAGTCCAGTGATACTGCCGTATGAGTCCAGTGATACTGCCGTATAAATCCAGTGATACTGCCGTATATGTCCAGTGGTACTGCCATATAAATCCAGTGATACTGCCATATAAATCCAGTCCAGTGATACTGCCATATATGTCCAGTGGTACTGCCGTATAAGTCCAGTGATACTGCCATATATGTCCAGTGGTACTACCATATAAATCCAGTGATACTGCTGTATAAATCCAGTCCAGTGATACTGCCATATAAGTCCAGTGATACTGCCGTATATGTCCAGTGGTACTGCCATATAAATCCATTGATACTGCCATATAAATCCAGTGGTACTGGCGTATAAATCCAGTCCAGTAATACTGCCATATAAGTCCAGTGATACTACCGTATATGTCTAGTGGTACTGCTTTATAAATCCAGTGATACTGCCATATATGTCCAGTGGTACTGCCATAGAATTCCAGTGATACTGCTGTATAAGTCCAGTGGTACTGCCGTATAAATCCAGTGGTACTGCCATATAAATCCAGTCCAGTGGTACTGCTGTATAAGTCCAGTCCAGTGGTGCTGCCATATAAGTTCAGTGGTGCTGTCTTGTGCTGTATATTATTTATGCCAAATAAAGGGGTTATTAATATTTAATCCAAATAATTTTTACAGGGTTTGCCATGTGTGGTGTAGAGGTACGCTCTCCTTTGCTGCATTTTGTTATATAACACCAGAAAAATAATGGAGAACAAAAATGTGGAGGATAAAATAGGAAAAGATCAAGAACCACTTCCTTCTACTGCTGCTGCTGCCACTGCTGTTGTTGCTGCTGGGAGTCGATCGTCATCACAGAGGGGAAGTCGGAAGACCACTCGTACTACTTCAACTAAACAAATGACTGTCCAACAGTCCTTTGCAAGGATGATGAAATATGACAGCAGTCATCCTGTTGCAAAGCGGATAACTGAGGCCTTGACAGCTATGTTGGAGTTAGACTATTTTTTTTTAAGTGCCATTCTGTCTGCCACTGCAGTGCCACTCCTAGATGGGCCAGGTGTTTGTGCCGCACACTTGTGTCGCTTAGTTTAGCCATCCAGCGACCTTGGTGCACCTCTTTTTTTCTTGCATCATGTGCTGTTTGGGGACTAGTTTTTTTTAAGTACCATCCTGTCTGCCACTGCAGTGCCACTCCCGGATGGTCCAGGTGTTTGTGCCGCACACTTGTGTCACTTAGCTTAGTCATACAGCTACCTCATTGCACCTCTTTTCTTCTTTGCATGATGTGCTCTTTGGGGCCTAGTTTCTGAATTGTGCCATTCTGTCTGACACTGCAGTGCCACTCCGCTTAGTCATCCAGCTTCCTCATTGCACCTTTTTTTCTTCTTTGCATGATGTGCTGTTTGGGGCCTATTTTTTTAATCTGCCATCCTGTCTGACACTGCAGTGCCACTCCTAGATGGGCCAGGTGTTTGTGCCGCACACTTGTGTCACTTAGCTTAGTCATGCAGCCATCTCGGTGCAACCCTTTGGCCTAAAAACAATATTGTGAGGTGTGAGGTGTTCAGAATAGACTGGAAATGAACGTTATTGAGGTTAATAATACCATAGGATCAAAATTACCCCCAAGTTCTATGATTTTAGCTATTTGTATGCTTTAAAAAAAAAAAACAGATCAAAAACCACAACCAAAACCCGAAATACAGATCCAAAACATGAAAGGATCTCCAGATCCAAAATCAAAACAAGAAAAGTGTTCGGTGCACATCTCTACTAAAAAGACAGCTCGATCATTTTGAGGGCTTAATTTTATGGGGTATGAGAACCAAAGGTCTTATTTCCACACTGTATGTGGAATGCGTGCATCCTGGTTCTGAGGCGAGGGACCCAAAGTAGATGGCATGGAAGGTTATATAATATATTTATATAAATATATATATGTGTATATATATATATATATGTATATATATATATATATATATATATAGCAAAGAAAGGCAGTGGCACTCTCCGGTTTTACATGAAATGAATCCAGGACACGGCGGTCACTGCTTAGAGTACAACGTTTCGATAATTTAATATCGTCATCAGGTTAACAAACTGTGAATACATGAACAATATATACGTACTCACCCCACCTCGTGCAAACCCTCACCCCGGGCGCCGGGTCCTCTGACGACACCCCCTGCGTCGCGCACTTCCTGTGCGCCCGGCAGCACCCGCGGTAACCTAGCAACAAGCAACAACACAACGTGATGTACTGACCGTAGTACCATACACAATCTCCCGCAGAGAAGGAGCAAAGCATAATCAAAACATAATCAGTGGTCAAGTCAAACAGAGAAAACCCACAATGACATAATAGTCTGGTGTACAGTGTCATGATCCCTGAAAGCACCTAATTCTGCAGGCATATAGTTACGATACCCCGCATGATGAACAAAGAGCTCCTGCACAAAATGACGATACAGTATAACTGATGAGTAGTGATATCTAATAGATCAATCAAACTGATATGCTGAGAGCCCGCAGCACCAGAACCCAGTTGTACAGACACCCCAGGCTAAAATATTACCAAGGGTGGTATGCACAAGCCGGATCCCAGAGGTGCAGTCCCGAGCGGGGAAAAAAAAAATATATGACATTTTAGTAAAGCAATTTAAATAAAGCAATTTAAATAAAGCAATTTAGGGGAAGATGTTCATTAAGTCCCTTGGGTACAATCGTGTTGAGCCGATGTATCCAGCGTGATTCCCTCTTCAAGAGGGCTTTATCTCTATCTCCCCCTCTAAGTCGCTTGGGTTCTGAGTCAATTATTTTGTACCTAAGAGTCGCAAGGCCATGATTGAGAAGTTTGAAGTGTCTAGCGACAGGTTGGTTAAGACCGCCTTTGGCCCCCTCAAGTGCACCACGAATAGCAGACCTGTGGAGCGCCATGCGCTCTTTGAACTGTCTAGTGGTCTTCCCCACATATATGAGACCACAAGGACAGCGGATGATATATACCACATGTGTACTACTGCATGTTAATATCTGTTTGATGGCAATCCGTTCCCCCGAGTGTGGGTGGGAGAATGAGCTACCAGGTTCCATGTAACTACATGTGGTGCAACCAGTACACCGGTAGCACCCAGGCTTCCTCGAGAGGAATGTGGTCGGGCCGCTGTCTCTTCTTCCTGAAATGTCATTCTTGACTAACCAGTCTTTGAGATTTCGATTTCTCGTATAACTGGGCATTATTTTGGACTTGCTAAGCATCAGAAGATCTGGATCGGAGGTGACCACAGGCCAAAGGTCTTTAGTCGCTTTCGCAATGGCAGTACTTGCCGGATTAAAGCGCTGTACAAATGGTACAATGTCCTTACGTTGTTTGCTTTTTTTGAGTGACGGAACCAGGGTGTCTGAACGTGGAATGGCTAATACCTTCCTTTTTGCTTCAATCAAATTGTTGTAATCATATCCTCTCAGAATAAATTGTTTGATCATGACATCAATTTCTTTGTTGGTCTCGGACAGATCGTCAGAGATGCGGTGAATTCTTAGGAACTGAGAGAACGGGAGGCCATTTTTTGTGGCCGTTGGATGTTGACTCCTTCCATGCAGGATGGTATTCCTATCTGTGTCCTTTTTGTATAACCCCGTGCATATTTTTCCATTTAAGAGGGAGATCTTGACGTCTAGATAGTTCACAGATTGTGTGCTCATCTGGTAGGTAAAGCGAATCGTCCCTTCCATGGCATTAACCTGTGTCATCAGATCGGAGAATTCTGCTTCTGAACCTGTCCAAATTAATAGCAGGTCATCGATGTAACGTGTGAAGAATAAGATCTTTTTGGCCACATCTTTGTTGCTAAAGAATGCCTGTTGTTCGACCTCAAACATGTATGTGTTGGCGAATGCCGGTGCCACGCAAGACCCCATCGCACAACCCTGCTGTTGGACAAACCAACGTGAATCAAAAAGAAAATAATTCCTTTTGAGGGTCAGTTCTAGTAATTGTACGAAGAATGACACATCCGGGCCCGAATACATGGGGCTAGTAGACAGGAGCCGAAAAACTGCTTCCAAACCCCCCGAGTGGGGAATATTGGTGTATAGGCTGACAATGTCCAAGGTACACAAGAAAGCATCTGGGGGTAGTGCTGGAAGATTCTGCAGACGGGTGATCAATGTCGTCGTATCCTTTAGATAGGTCCTTTGTGCTTGGACCACAGGCTGGAGGAACATATCCAGGTATTGAGAAACTTTATAGTAGATGGACTCTCTCGCCGAGATGATGGGGCGACCAGGCGGGGCTACTGGATTTTTGTGTATTTTAGGCAAGGTGTATAAAACCGGAGCCACCGGATTTTCTTGCAGCAATGATAGTCTGAGAGAATTTGTGATGAATCCATCAGAGGTTGCTTGTTGCAGTACCGATCTCAATTCTTGATTAAATCTTATTGTAGGGTCAGCTGTTAGTTCTGTGTAAACTGTGGTATCTTCTAGCTGACGATAAATTTCGTTTTTGTACAATTGCAAGTCTTGTATGACAATTCCGCCCCCCTTATCTGCGGGGCGGATGACAATACTGTCGTCCCTGCTCAGATTCTTCAAGGTTGTCCATTCTGACTTGGACATATTGGGTCTAGTTGGTTTCAGTGACTGGACTGCCTCTCTGGCGACCTTATCCAGGGATCGGTTGAAGCAGCGTAATGATGGATTCATGCTGATAGGATCAAACGTCGACTTATTTTTAATTTTCTGTAATGGGGTCAATGGATTGAGGCTAATCTCCTCCGTCTTCCCAAAATGCTCTCGTAATCTTAGTTTCCTGTTGAAGCGGTACGAGTCTAGTTTCCACTGGAAGTCGTCAAATCTGGTGGTAGGTACAAAGGTGAGGCCTTTGTTAAGCAGGCTAATTTCTTCCATACTCAGGGGCCTGCTAGACAAGTTGAAAATCATTTCTTTGCTGTAGTTTTCTTGTTCTTTTGTTTTGAGGAGCCTTTGCCACTGTTGTCCTCTTCTGGTAGCAGGTCTCCTGTGGCCTCTCGCTGTGCGCGGGTACTTACCCCTAAAGGGGGCTTACCAGTGTTGGATCTATTTGCTGCTTCACCCTCACCCTCACTCTGTTTGACTTGACCACTGATTATGTTTTGATTATGCTTTGCTCCTTCTCTGCGGGAGATTGTGTATGGTACTACGGTCAGTACATCACGTTGTGTTGTTGCTTGTTGCTAGGTTACCGCGGGTGCTGCCGGGCGCACAGGAAGTGCGCGACGCAGGGGGTGTCGTCAGAGGACCCGGCGCCCGGGGTGAGGGTTTGCATGAGGTGGGGTGAGTACGTATATATTGTTCATGTATTCACAGTTTGTTAACCTGATGACGATATTAAATTATCGAAACGTTGTACTCTAAGCAGTGACCGCCGTGTCCTGGATTCATTTCATGTAAAACCGGAGAGTGCCACTGCCTTTCTTTGCTACATACAGTCGCAAGACTATCTCAGGAGGCACCTGGGTCGTGTTTAATTTCATTTGGAGAGAGTGCCAGCCCGTATTAGACTGTATATATATATATATATATAAAACACTCACTTCTCCAGCGATGAAGAAAAAGTAGACAAGCCAGCACTCACGTGTAGATGAAAGAAAAGCAGGATTTATTCCTTAACCAAACGGCATGGTGAAGTACAGCAAATACAGCAAACACAGCCCAACAGCTGTTTCAACTGACTGGTCTTCCTCGGGATGACTAAGCTAAGCGACACAAGTGGGCGGCACAAACACCTGGCCCATCTAGGAGTGACACTGCAGTGTCAGACAGGGTGGCAGTTTTAAAAACTAGGCCCCAAAGAGCACATAATACAAAGGAATAAAAGGTGTGCAAGATGGAATTGTCCTTGGGTTCTCCCACCCACCCTTAGGACCCTCCCACACACCCTTATGTTCCACCCACCCTTATGTTGTTTAAACAGGGCATGCACAGCACTGCAGCACCTCTAACAGCACAGGACAGCGCCCCTTTTTCTTAACCGCTCACAGGGCAGCGCCCCTTTATTTTTACAGCACCCCAGGACAGCACAGGACTGCAGCACCCCTGTACAGCACAGTACAGCACCACTGTACAGCACCCCTAACAGCACAGGACAGCACCACAGGGCAGCACAGGACTGAAGCACCCCTGTACAACACCCCTAACAGCACAGGACAGTGCCCCTTTATTTTTATAGCACACAGGACAGCACCACAGTGCTCTTTTATTTTTACAGCACACAGGACAGTGCCCCTTTATTTTTAAAGCACACAGGATAGCGCCCCTAAAAGCACAAGACAGCACCCCCTAACAGCACAGGATGGCACCCCTAACAGCACAGGACATCACCCCTGTACAGCACATGACTACAGCACCCCTAACAGCACAGGACAGCACCCCTGTACAGTACCCCTGTACAGCACCCCCAACAGCACAGGACAGTACCCCTAACAGCACAGGACAGCATCCCAGGACAGCACCATTGTACAGCACAGGACAGCAGCACTCCTGTACAGCACCCCTAAAAGCACAGGATAGCACCCCTAACAGCACCCATAACAGTACATGACAGCACCCCTAACAGCACAGGACAGCACCACAGGACAGCACCCCTGTATTGCACCCTTAACAGCACCCCTAAACAACACACACACACACACACACACACACAGTGACCCCACTCGACGCCACCACCCCACAGAGAGACATGTCTCCCTCACTCTCCAATGTGAGATCCGACAGCAGGATGGTGACATTTTGCCTCGATCTGGGATCCGAGTCTGGCGGGAAAACCCGAGCCAGACTCGGATCCAGGCTCGGATTGGGATGTTGGAGAGGGGGGGGGGGGGGGTGGATCTCAGGGTGCTTATGCCTACTTTGTACCAGTGCACATATGGCGCTTACATGGCAAACTGACTGATTTACCATTTAGAGAAATACACAAATGAAGTGCGCTGTCAGCGGCAGCCTGTACAGGGAAGGTCAATTCCCTAAAAAGATAGGAGTAAAAAGAAAGATAGGTACTGGCGCCGGCTGAGATCGAATATGAGATAAATAACTCAATTAGTGAGATTAAAAAATTAATATATGTAATAAACATTCATAAGAAAGAGGATATCTCACTCCTCTATAATAAAACACAAGCAATTGCTATAAAATGCACTTTGTAGGATCCCACTATATTAACCCTTTTAGAGATGAAGTCCACAAATCCTGGCTAGGACACTATTCCACATTAGCCCACAAGTTCAATTTGGTATAGGTGTTTTACCAGACTGGGTTCCGGAAAAATCCCCTAGGTCTCTTTTGCAGTAGAGAACCAGATGGCAGGAGGGGATGAGTCCAAGTCTAATGAAGAACTTGTGTCGGAATTTCATCCTAGTGGAAGCTGATAGGTCCAGAAATTTGCCAGGAAGTGGATGAGGGTGCTAGTATTAGTGGTCCTACAGGCTTAGGCTCAACGCGTTTCGCTGGTCTGATGGGTGCCAGCTTCCTCAGGAGCATATGTCTTGTGTTCAGCCAGTGGGTTTTATATACCCTTAATCATTAGTGATGGTTTGAAAACACCTGTTGGCTCTGCTAAACACATATTCATATTCGTTGCATAAAACAAATAAAAGAGTACAACAGAAGGCAATCACCCTGGAAACACATACAGAGCTTATTTCTATTATTGAAAACGAGTGTCAGAAAGGCTTTAATTACATAAAAGAATAAACCGAGATGTTTATATCACGTGACCATGGCCGGTCACGTGGGATGGGGTCGCCAATTAAGACCCGGATAAGCGATTTGTACATTCCCACCCGGGATCACGTGACCAAACCCGATCACGTGATCCCGGAAGTAGGTAATGCGGTTCACACATCCGGAAGCGCTGAGTGGAGCGCATATGTACGGGTTTCAGGAAATAGAAACAGCATTTTATAATAGTAAAAACAGCATTAATATAGTTGACAGCAACAAGATGGAACAAAAATCTAGATAGCAAGTATCTTTAAAAGCCATTACAGAGTTGAAAAGCGATCTAAGCCGAGACCACGTGACCGGACCCGATCACGTGATCGCGGAAATAGCTAGAGCGTTTCATATATCCGGAAGAAAAATGACTATAGGTGGAGCGCATACATTCTAATCAGGAAATTGAAGCTGCATTTCATAATAATGAGATGCAGCACTAACATGATTAGGTATAGTGTATAATTACACATCACAATTGTAAGACAAAGTTTTAGGGACAAACAGTTTGGAAAAAACAATAGAGAGGCATCATTGGTGTATAATCTACATTTTACATTTATAAATTCATCTACAGAAATTGGTAATACATCCATATTAGAAAGTGTATATACTCTATATACTCCATATACTCCATATATTCCACTGTATGGTGCTCTCATGCATTAGATAGTGAATATTAGTATAATAAATATTTATACTAAAAGAATCAGCTGCTAATGTTTATTTTTATTTTTTATTTTATTTTTATTTTTTATATATATATAATTTTGGCTTTTTAATATTTTTAGATGTTTTTAATGACTCTAATTACACAAAATTCAAGGAAAAGGAATAAAGAAAAAGGAAAAGGAAAAGATTGCTTTTGTAGATAGATTGACAGGTCTTAAGTTAAACCAAACGGTTGTTAAGGAGATTCTTCAGTATAGTTCACTAAGATCCAAGTTCTATATTACCGTATTGTGTTCAACTCTATGTTCTCATTTAACCCATCCGGGTGTAAGGAACCAAATTTCAAAATCCAATATACTTCCCTGGAACAAAGTTTGTTGAACCTGTCCCCCCCTCTAGGTGTGGGGGTGACATGTTCAACACAAATGACAGATAGACTGCTCGGATCTCCCATATGTGCCTGTGAAAAATGTCGCGATACACTATGTTTCTCGTATTTCTTGATGATATTCCTGCAGTGCTCCATAAACCTCACATGCATAGGTCTTGTGGTTCTCCCCACATAATTAAGCCCGCAACCGCATGTTAAGAGGTATATGACATAGTTTGTGTCACAATTCATAAATGTTTTCAATTGATATTGTTCATTGTTCCCTGGTAGAGTGAGGGAGCATGTTTTTTTAGGCATATGTGTACATGTGGTACATCGAGTTTTCCCACAGTTAAAACAACCCGTGGGTTTGGTCGATAACCACATGCATCCTTTCGATTTCTCTCTTTCCAATTTTATAGGATCCAAAAAGGTGGGAGCCAATATGGTTTTTAGGGACTGATTCTTCCTAAAGACTACTCGAGGTTTGGGGGGAAGTATTTTATTAAGAGTGTGGTCCTGTCTTAAAACTCTATAGTTTTTAGAAATAATGGAACGGATATCATGAGCTGAGTTATTGTATTTACAGACAAAAGCTAGTTGTCTCTCACTGTTAGCATCATACTCCTGTCTATTCTCAAAGGTTCTAACTTTAACTTTAGGGATAAGAAGTTTTTTCCTGTCCATGTTGTAAACCTCACTAAAGGCCTGTTGAAGAATATGTTCGGGATATTTTCTTTGTCTCAAGGAGTCCATTAATTCATTTGCCTGTTTGGAAAAGGTTTCAATGTTAGAGCAATTACGTCTGAGTCTCATCATTTGCCCCTTGGGAATATTATGTTTCCAAGGAGCAAAATGAGCGCTCTCATAGTGTAGGTACGATAAAGTATTTACTGGCTTTATATAATTTGATGTGATAATTTGATTATCAACAATCTCAAGGGTCACATCCAGGAAATTTATGTATTCCTTACTGTGTTCAAAGGTGAAGGATAAATTATGAGTGTTGTGATTTAGATGTGAAACAAAAGAAAGAATGCTGGATAAATCCCCTTCCCAAATAATAAAAAGGTCATCTATATAACGGCCATAGAAGACCAGGTTCTCCTCCCAGCCGCTCCCCCAACACGAGAGAGTCCTCAAGGTCACCCATGTAGAGGTTGGCATAGCTGGGGGCGAACCTGGTCCCCATGGCCGTCCCCATTACCTGTAAATAATAAGTGGATAGGAATAAAAAATAATTGTGAGATAGAATGAAGGAAATGGCCTGAAGGATAAAAGACTGGTGATCAGCACTGAGATCTCCATCCAAGGATAATTTCCTGCGGATG
Source organism: Pseudophryne corroboree (assembly GCF_028390025.1). Lineage (NCBI taxonomy): Eukaryota > Metazoa > Chordata > Amphibia > Anura > Myobatrachidae > Pseudophryne > Pseudophryne corroboree. Next base: position 192,245,642 of record NC_086448.1, read on the forward strand.
ACATCAAGTCCTACTGCATGAGGAATATGTGTATATAATGCTTGCACATCCAATGTTAAAAAATAATAATTTGCTTTCCATTGTATATTGGATATTTTATTGAGAAAATCGGTGGTGTCCTTGAGATAGGACCTCAGTGCTGAAACACGTGACTGAAGGAAGGAATCTACATAAAAGGAAAGATTGGAGGTGATAGAACCTATACCTGAAATAATAGGTCTCCCTGGGGGTGAGGTGAGAGACTTGTGAATTTTGGGTAAGAAGTAAAAGGTGGGGGAAACAGGAAAAAGAGGTAGTAGAAACCCATATTCTTCCCTGGATATGACCCTTGACTGTAGAGCCGAATCTAACAGATTTTTAATCTCCTTCAGAAAAGTCTCAGTAGGATTTTTCTCCAAAATGCTGCAGTCATGAGCTGTTTTTCGAATTTGAGTGAACGTAACAACAGAAGGCAATCATTTTGGTCTCACCTAGATGAACCGAAAATAGATGTTTCTGTATCTGATGATACCGATTTTTATAAAAAATTATTTAAATTAGAGGATCTGCTTAAGGCAGAATCAAGGAATTGGTTGGATAGTGTCAATCTCCAGCAATACCTAGATAAAAAAAATGATCCCTAGGGGTCTTAGACTATTCAAACCCTCGATATTCCAAAATGATGTGGAATATCAGAAAGAGTGGGACCAATTATTGGACAATTGTTCCTTTGCACTAATTGGTTTATTAATCAGATACAGAACATCAAAGGTTCAAACAATAGAAAAAGAGATAGAAGAAATCAAAAGAACAATGGATAAAAGTGATAAAAGATTGGAAGAAAAAGACAAAATAATTAATGATAGGGTTATTAAATATGAGTGCAACATTATGGAAACCAAACAGAAAAAATTTAGAAGAGATCTATTAGATTATGAGAATGACAAAGTAAGAACCTTCAAGGAGAGGGGGAGACAATCTTCTGGAGGGATGGGGGAAAAACGGGAACCCTCGAACAATCCAGGGAAGAGGAATTGGGGGAAAAGCAATAGACGGGATCATTCCAATACACATACAAATGGGAGATTTTTTGATCGACAGGTACAAGGAGAGACTAGGTGGGCTAGAAACTATCATTTTAAAAGATCATACCCTGACAGTAACGAATATAGGGGAAGCCCCAAGGGTAGAGAAATAAATAGCCCCGGGGAACGTTTTTTAGGAGCGCGTCCAAAGACAAAATCTTGGGATTCAACAAAAAACAACACGTAGGGAACTCCAAAAAGGAGACGAGATTCAAACCAAGAGGAAGAAGAGCAGGCAGATGTAGGAAAAGAAAGGAAAAATCCAAGGAGAATATAAATGTAAGTGTAGTTCCTAACATTGCTAAGAAGAAACCATGTGTGTTTAATTTATCCTCAAAAGAATTAAATAGTTCAGAATTATCCTAGTTAGAAAGGGGTCTCAAATTCGCTCCCACGAACGGACCAAACATGTTTGACCTTTTTGTAGAATTAAATCGTTATGTCCGCACTATGTGCAGGAAAAAATACTTTGCAAATAAAAAACTAACAAAAGATGCTGATATTTCCATCCCAGTGGTATTAGATACCAATGATGATATTCTTCTGGCTTCCCTGGAAGAATTATGGGAACAAAACCATGTAGAGGGAGATTTTCAACAACAACAAAAAATCTATGACTATGGGAAAGAATCTACAATCTTTAAGAAAAAATCAGAGTTCTTACCGATACATGCTAAAAGTAGCTCAATAGAATCATTTTACAAGATAACATTAGAATATTTCAAAGAACTGGTAGGACAGAAACAGGGCAAAACTAAATCCTCATCCAATCTAACTAGGGAGGAAAAAAGGGCACTTAAGAAACTCACCCAAGATAACACCCTTGTCATAAAGGAAGCAGACAAGGGTGGGGGTCTTGTGGTTATGAATAGGGTGGACTATATTAGTGAGGCCAATCGACAATTAAGTGTTGAAAACTTCTATCACATTTTGGAGAAAAATCCTACTGAGACTTTTCTGAAGGAGATTAAAAATCTGTTAGATTCGGCTCTACAGTCGAGGGTCATATCCAGGGAAGAATATGGGTTTCTACTACCTCTTTATCCTGTTTCCCCCACCTTTTACTTCTTACCCAAAATTCACAAGTCTCTCACCTCACCCCCAGGGAGACCTATTATTTCAGTTATAGGTTCTATCACCTCCAATCTTTCCTTTTATGTAGATTCCTTCCTTCAGTCACGTGTTTCAGCACTGAGGTCCTATCTCAAGGACACCACCGATTTTCTCAATAAAATATCCAATATACAATGGAAAGCAAATTATTATTTTTTAACATTGGATGTGCAAGCATTATATACACATATTCCTCATGCAGTAGGACTTGATGTCATCCGCAGGAAATTATCCTTGGATGGAGACCTCAGTGCTGATCACCAGTCTTTTATCCTTCAGGCCATTTCCTTCATTCTATCTCACAATTATTTTTTATTCCTATCCACTTATTATTTACAGGTAATGGGGACGGCCATGGGGACCAGGTTCGCCCCCAGCTATGCCAACCTCTACATGGGTGACCTTGAGGACTCTCTCGTGTTGGGGGAGCGGCTGGGAGGAGAACCTGGTCTTCTATGGCTGTTATATAGATGACCTTTTTATTATTTGGGAAGGGGATTTATCCAGCATTCTTTCTTTTGTTTCACATCTAAATCACAACACTCATAATTTATCCTTCACCTTTGAACACAGTAAGGAATACATAAATTTCCTGGATGTGACCCTTGAGATTGTTGATAATCAAATTATCACATCAAATTATATAAAGCCAGTAAATACTTTATCGTACCTACACTATGAGAGCGCTCATTTTGCTCCTTGGAAACATAATATTCCCAAGGGGCAAATGATGAGACTCAGACGTAATTGCTCTAACATTGAAACCTTTTCCAAACAGGCAAATGAATTAATGGACTCCTTGAGACAAAGAAAATATCCCGAACATATTCTTCAACAGGCCTTTAGTGAGGTTTACAACATGGACAGGAAAAAACTTCTTATCCCTAAAGTTAAAGATAGAACCTTTGAGAATAGACAGGAGTATGATGCTAACAGTGAGAGACAACTAGCTTTTGTCTGTAAATACAATAACTCAGCTCATGATATCCGTTCCATTATTTCTAAAAACTATAGAGTTTTAAGACAGGACCACTCTCTTAATAAAATACTTCCCCCCAAACCTCGAGTAGTCTTTAGGAAGAATCAGTCCCTAAAAACCATATTGGCTCCCACCTTTTTGGATCCTATAAAATTGGAAAGAGAGAAATCGAAAGGATGCATGTGGTTATCGACCAAACCCACGGGTTGTTTTAACTGTGGGAAAACTCGATGTACCACATGTACACATATGCCTAAAAAAACATGCTCCCTCACTCTACCAGGGAACAATGAACAATATCAATTGAAAACATTTATGAATTGTGACACAAACTATGTCATATACCTCTTAACATGCGGTTGCGGGCTTAATTATGTGGGGAGAACCACAAGACCTATGCATGTGAGGTTTATGGAGCACCGCAGGAATATCATCAAGAAATACGAGAAACATAGTGTATCGCGACATTTTTCACAGGCACATATGGGAGATCCGAGCAGTCTATCTGTCATTTGTGTTGAACATGTCACCCCCACACCTAGAGGGGGGGACAGGTTCAACAAACTTTGTTCCAGGTAAGTATATTGGATTTTGAAATTTGGTTCCTTACACCCGGATGGGTTAAATGAGAACATAGAGTTGAACACAATACGGTAATATAGAACTTGGATCTTAGTGAACTATACTGAAGAATCTCCTTAACAACCGTTTGGTTTAACTTAAGACCTGTCAATCTATCTACAAAAGCAATCTTTTCCTTTTCCTTTTTCTTTATTCCTTTTCCTTGAATTTTGTGTAATTAGAGTCATTAAAAACATCTAAAAATATTAAAAAGCCAAAATTATATATATATAAAAATAAAATAAAAAAAAATAAAAAAAATAAACATTAGCAGCTGATTCTTTTAGTATAAATATTTATTATACTAATATTCACTATCTAATGCATGAGAGCACCATACAGTGGAATATATGGAGTATATGGAGTATATAGAGTATATACACTTTCTAATATGGATGTATTACCAATTTCTGTAGATGAATTTATAAATGTAAAATGTAGATTATACACCAATGATGCCTCTCTATTGTTTTTTCCAAACTGTTTGTCCCTAAAACTTTGTCTTACAATTGTGATGTGTAATTATACACTATACCTAATCATGTTAGTGCTGCATCTCATTATTATGAAATGCAGCTTCAATTTCCTGATTAGAATGTATGCGCTCCACCTATAGTCATTTTTCTTCCGGATATATGAAACGCTCTAGCTATTTCCGCGATCACGTGATCGGGTCCGGTCACGTGGTCTCGGCTTAGATCGCTTTTCAACTCTGTAATGGTTTTTAAAGATACTTGCTATCTAGATTTTTGTTCCATCTTGTTGCTGTCAACTATATTAATGCTGTTTTTACTATTATAAAATGCTGTTTCTATTTCCTGAAACCCGTACATATGCGCTCCACTCAGCGCTTCCGGATGTGTGAACCGCATTACCTACTTCCGGGATCACGTGATCGGGTTTGGTCACGTGATCCCGGGTGGGAATGTACAAATCGACTATCCGGGTCTCAATTGGCGGCCCCATCCCACGTGACCGGCCATGGTCACGTGATATAAACATCTCGGTTTATTCTTTTATGTAATTAAAGCCTTTCTGACACTCGTTTTCAATAATAGAAATAAGCTCTGTATGTGTTTCCAGGGTGATTGCCTTCTATTGTACTCTTTTATTTGTTTTATGCAACGAATATGAATATGTGTTTAGCAGAGCCAACAGGTGTTTTCAAACCATCACTAATGATTAAGGGTATATAAAACCCACTGGCTGAACACAAGACATATGCTCCTGAGGAAGCTGGCACCCATCAGACCAGCGAAACGCGTTGAGCCTAAGCCTGTAGGACCACTAATACTAGCACCCTCATCCACTTCCTGGCAAATTTCTGGACCTATCAGCTTCCACTAGGATGAAATTCCGACACAAGTTCTTCATTTGACTTGGACTCATCCCCTCCTGCCATCTGGTTCTCTACTGCAAAAGAGACCTAGGGGATTTTTCCGGAACCCAGTCTGGTAAAACACCTATACCAAATTGAACTTGTGGGCTAATGTGGAATAGTATCCTAGCCAGGATTTGTGGACTTCATCTCTAAAAGGGTTAATATAGTGGGATCCTACAAAGTGCATTTTATAGCAATTGCTTGTGTTTTATTATAGAGGAGTGAGATATTCTCTTTCTCATGAATGTTTATTAAATATATTAATTTTTAAATCTCACTAATTGAGTTATTTATCTCATATTCGATCTCAGCCGGCGCCAGTACCTATCTTTCTGATTTACCATTTAGTTTATGTCATTAATATTCTGCATCAATAACTGTCTGCACTGTCATATAGTAGCAAAACACACCTGTATATTTATTGTGACAGAAGCACATAGACAGGATCAAGTCCAACTCACTTCATGGTTACACAGTTTCATGCAGGATTTGCAGGTCAGGTTTAACAGGCAGTTTCAAACAGCAAAAGAAGTCACAGCACAACATGCTACAGTCTTCTCAGTGAAATTAATAAAAAGATCCAATGGTTCCTAACAGGGGCTGGCTGGCAACTTTCAGTCTGGGGGCAGACTCCAGCAAGTGGCCCAGCTTTTCACAGGGAATGCAATGCAAAAATGGGCGTGGTTTATATAGCTAATGAAATAACAGGCAGTACCTACAGTATATACTGTATATACATTCAATTAAGTGTGAGTTTACAAAAAATCTTGTACATGTGCTATTCTTTGGCCCTCATTCAGGTTGGATCGCAAAACGTGATCCAACCACAAAAATTACAAAAAGGATGGGTGGCACATGCGCAGAACCCATCCTGCGCATGCGCCCACATTTTCTGTAGGCACCTGCAGTAAATGCGAATGCTTCTGCCTGTCAATCAGGCAGAGGCGTTCACGGGGTGGGAGGGGAGCGGCAACGCTCTGTTTCCTAGGCAGGACAGAGCATTGCAGGGGTGGTGACATGAAAATGGGGGTGGCTCCAGTCAAACAGGTGGCATCACGTAATCGAGAAAGCTGTGTGACATCACACACAGCTGCTGTGATCACAAAGATGGCATCGGGCCTCCTGTGGTCACAGCCAGGCTGCATTAGCAGGAGACTAGCCTATTTTTAGCGATCACACTGAAATTGCAGCGAGACCACAATTTCATTTCAGTATGGACTCAGGGCGGGGCAGCGGATAGCATGCTGGGCGGCCTTGCCCTGTGATGGGCGGCCCCCAGCATGCGATCAAAAGGATACAAATTGTGCTACTTAGCAGATTTTGCAATCCTTACTGAATTGGGTCCTATATCTTTCTCTAGCTGTGCAGTGGCCAGGGGAAGCAGGAGCATCCTCTGCTGCCTCCACAGTCAGGCGGCCCAGGAACACTTAAATCGCACTGGACGAGGGAATGATGGCACCCTGCCCCCTGCCCAGCCAGTAGTCCCCAAACACCCCTCCTATTGCCTGGCTGACTACTTCAGCATCAGGAACAGTTTCCCAGTGTATCTGCTGCTTCTTTTACCAGGCTCACACAGGTGATTGTGACCATGCCTGCTGCTCAGCTTTGCACACAGAATACCTGGCCTGGGTCTGACATCCTGCATTTTGCATTTCTGTGCTTTCATTGCCACATTATATAACAAGAATAAACAGGGAGCTTTTTGTCAGCCCTCCTACTATCTCTCTCTCTGCCCATATAACGTTGGCAACATGAAAGGCTGTGGTGCAAGTGTGCAGGTACGCTCGCATACGGATTACCCTTAAGAACTTGGTAGTGAGTACACAGTACCACCTGCCACACACTTTACACCCGTGACCAGTCGTTGGTCAAGTCCTAGGAAGCAGGCCAGAGATTCTGTACTGCTAATCACATCCAGCGCTGGTTCAGCATTTCTTTTTATAAAGATATTGGTTTTTAACTGAAAATTAGACTAAAACTGTAAGATATTATTTCCACTCTAGTTGTTTAGAATGTAATTAACATTTGTTTACTGTAGGTGGTCTCATAGCACTTGTATTTTTCTATTTTGCACTGGAACAAAGTCTGTGTCATTGGAACCCTTACCACAGCCCAAAGTTATCACATCCCTCCTGAGGTGTTAGTAATCCAAGTGGGCTTCATATAAATATTTTATGCAATTCACAATATGAGCTTACAATCTTCGGAGTGTTAGAGAATTAATATAAATTTTTATTTTTTGTCAGGTAATTTTTTTTATTATATAAAAATATAACTGGACCCTCTTTTGTTATTCCCCCCTCAGCTCACTTTAAAATCGTTATAAAGGAGAAAAGTACCTAAAAGAAATTACAGAGTAAGACCATTTTCCTTAATGTGTAAGCTGCAGAACTAGGTGTCCTGTTATTTGCTTTTCATTTTACCATTGTATGCCTCATTGCCATGTTTTGCTAATTGCACAGTGTAACCTACAGTATGTAGCGGCTCCAGCATGGCTGCCAAGCCTAGTACTCTCTTGTGTAGAATAAACAATGCATTGTTCTGAACTCTCCTAATATTTTTGTCTCCCCAAATATGTTTTATTTCACTTTAGACGGGAGATCGGGGGCAATAGCACATTTGAATCCCGCCCATAAAGTCAATGTATTAAAACACATAAAATTCAAACGTTTTGGGGCATACCTTGACAAAGATGCAGTTGTGCAGTGAAACGTTGTAATGTTATGCACTTTTTACCTGGAAATAGCAATCACATATCACATACACTGTTAGTTCTGTTAGAGAATCAAGCAGACATATAGCCAAATCTGATAATTTGTCAAAGATGGCTTAATTTCCAAACCTGAAAACTACTTTTGCCAATGATTAGGATGTCCTAAAGTGTAAGGTTAACTGGAAATGCTCTACAATATAAAGACAGCATGTGTGAGCATCTTCTAGACCACTGTACTCCATTTAAATCTTCATATATGAGCTATAACACAGACTACACTGTTCAGCATCCACGTGGAATTCTACCACAGCTCTGATGGGAATGACCTCCTCACTGCATTAGACAACTCCCATATCTTATGGGCAATACCCAATTAGGATCTCAGACTAAACTGCAGGCAGGGGCGGTTCTCTATCGCCAGCGCATATCCCCAATAGACTATGTGCTAAAATCTACTACCAGAGTCTACTGCGCATGGGTGCCTTTTCCCAGTTATTTCTGTATTGTGCATATGCAGACCTCCAAACACATGGCACTCATACCATGTTACCAATTATATCTGTGATGCAGATGGAAAGGTAAGTATAATGAGGGTGTGCGGGGTATGCCTCCCTAGGCCCAGGTGCCCAGTCTGTTACTATACATCAATAGCTGCAGACTGTAAAGCTGGTAGTCCCACCACTGCGGATGATAGCAAGTCTGCAAAACTGTCAGTAGATGTCTGTCTGCTCAGGTAGAAAAGCACATCCCTTCCTAACATGGCAACCTGCTCTAGATGGATGAAAGAAAGTGCCTTAAGTCCTATTGGAGAAAGAGCGCTACATACTGTAAATACATTAATATTATTATTATTATTATTATTATTATATATTCAGGTCAGTAAACATCATTTTTGGTATATATCATTGCGAAACAGAGACTTTACATGATCTTTAAGTTACTGAAACAAACATCAAAGCTCTGAGAACGTTTAATTCTAAGTACAAACAACTACTGATAAATATCCATACATCCAATTACATATTTACCGTGAATGCCATCTGCTTGATTAGTTTGCTTTATCCATTTATTACAATTGACTTAACTGAGTGAAGCAAGAGTTAAAGATGGTTTATGTTATACATAAGTAATCTAAGCTGTTATCTTAGCTGGTTCTGGAAAGGTGTGTTTCTTCTCTTTCTTGGTAAATTAATTTTAAGTGAAAAGCCTTGGAACTATATTATTTAAACATGTCTTACAGTTTGAATGTGATCCAAAAATGCTTGCCTTTTTTCCAATAAACAGAGGCTGTGTTCAGATTATAACCCCCAGCGGCTTACCCATGGAGTTTACGGACTGTGAACTACACCCAGCAGCTCACTCCGAGTAATGAGCCTTACTTGAAGCCAATTGTGATTGATATAATGTCAGTTTTGCAATTTTTAGAAAAGCATAATCATTGTCATGTTTAAAATGAAATCAATAAGTAAAAGTACAGTATTTAATTAAAATGTTCAGAATGCAGTCTGGAGAAGATACTATTTAGGTCATACAAAAACTCTTTGTAAGCGTGTCTGGTTTATCTTCTGTCATGTAGCTAAATGATAACGACTCAAATATTAATTTTTACCAGTTCAGCACAAAGTACAAAAATGATAATGCATATTTCCCTAAATTCCCTTATTATGTCACACATATACTAAAGGCCATGATTTTTCCACCTTTACCCAGGGGCTGCATTCACAGCTGTCTTGGTGGTGCTAGAGGGGAAATTTACTTACTAGCTCTCTCAATGCCACCTGGGGGTATATTTACTATAGGTCGATTTTGTTTGGTTTTGTTCGATTGTAGATCAGTGTTAAATCGATTTTAATCAATGTTGGGCTTCCAGAGTTAAAACACACACTCTACTAACATTTAAAAATTAATATAAAATAATCATCTGGTACTAGGAAAGAAGAACAAGCGCCTTATGGTGCAGTAATTTTGTTAATAGTGTATTTACAAACACAAATAATGGAGAGATCCGTACCAGATAGCAACTTGTGTCAAGGCCTATCAATTCCTTATCCAGTGGCTGTTCTCCACCTATATATCAGGAGACATAGAACATTGCCATATAGTGTAGTATCTTAGTGTATCAACCAGGGGTCCCACCCCTATAAATCATGCGTACCAAATCAAATCTTTAACCTGCACGTGTCAGATAAACCTTTATCCAATCCGTATCAAACAATGGAAGACTCCCTTGTATTAAAATAAGAATAAAATTTTTAATACATAGAAATAAAACATAAAAGGCTTAGCTTAGTGATACAGGTAGGTAGGCTGAATGTTCAGTCAGGTCTCTCAATCTCAACGCGTTTCGCCCTTCAGGCTTCCTGAAGGGCGAAACGCGTTGAGATTGAGAGACCTAACTGAAGGGAGTCTTCCATTGTTTGATACGGATTGGATAAAGGTTTATCTGACACGTGCAGGTTAAAGATTTGATTTGGTACGCATGATTTATAGGGGTGGGACCCCTGGTTGATACACTAAGATACTACACTATATGGCGATGTTCTATGTCTCCTGATATATAGGTGGAGAACAGCCACTGGATAAGGAATTGATAGGCCTTGACACAAGTTGCTATCTGGTACGGATCTCTCCATTATTTGTGTTTGTAAATACACTATTAACAAAATTACTGCACCATAAGGCGCTTGTTCTTCTTTCCTAGTACCATTTCATTTCCATGACTGAGTATACCCGGGTCATTTACTGAGGAACTGAGCTGCCGCCAGGAAGTCTGGAGTGGGCCCATAGGATTTTGATGATCCGGCCAATTCACTGAGGACAGTGACGTTTTTTGAGACTTTATAAACCACTAGTGACTGACCCCTAGAGGGAATTTCCGATTGTAGGATAAGTGCACTGATCTATCAAAAACTTCTTGCCTAAAATAATCATCTGCTAGTAAATGTATGTTTTAACCCTGGAAGCCAAACATCGATTAAAACCGATCTAACATCGATCTAAAATCGAACAAAGACAAACAAAATCGACCTTTAGTAAATATACCCTCTAGTCTTCACCAGTTCTCTGCTGAATTTAAAGAGGCAATACTGTTAAATACACAGCCAGGCATATTATTGCCCTTTTAAATCAGTCATTCAAAACTTTGAAAGACAGGGCAGCTTTGAAAAGCCCTAAGAGTCCATAGATTGTAAGCGTGCGAGCAGGGCCTTCCTACCTCTGACTGTTTGTTATTACCCAGTATTGTCTTATCATTGTGTCCAGTCATAAAGCGCAACAGAATTTGCTGCACTATATAAGAAACGGTCAATAAATAAAATAAGTAAAAGAGTCAGTTACCGTATATACTCGAGTATAAGTCGACCCGAATATAAGCCGAGGCACCTAATTTTACCACAAAAACCTGGGAAAACTCATTGACTCGAGTAGAAGCCTAGGGTGGGAAATGCAGCTCTAGCCGTACACAGCCCTCAGTGCCAGATATGCCCTCATACTGCCAGATATGCCCCACAGTGCCAGATATGCCCTCATGCTGCCAGATATGCCCCACAGTGCCAGATATACCCTCATATTGTCAGATATGCCCCACAGTGCCAGATATGCCCTCATGCTGCCAGATATGCCAGATGTGCCCTCATGCAGCCAGATATGCCCCACAGTGCCAGATATGCCCTCATGCTGCCAGATATGCCCCACAGTGCCAGATATGCCAGATATGCCCTCATGCTGCCAGATATGCCAGATGTGCCCTCATGCTACCAGATATGCCCCACTGTGCCAGATGTGCCCTCATGCTGCCAGATATGCCCCACAGTGCCAGATGTGCCCTCATGCTGCCAGATATGCCCCAGTGCCAGATGTGCCCTCATGCTGCCAGATATGCCCCACTGTGCCAGATGTGCCCTCATGCTGCCAGATATGCCCCACTGTGCCAGATGTGCCCTCATGCTGCCAGATATGCCCCACAGTGCCAGGAAGGGTACTTACCCTCCATCGTTCCCGCATTGTCTTCTGAAGGAGGGACATGGAGGGCACAGCGCGCGGCTCTCCTGTGTCCCTCCTGCATCTCCGTCTCCGGCGGCGTGTGTGTAATAAATGAAGTGCCGGTTCGTGAGCCAATCAGAGCTCACGAACGGGCAGTTCATTTAACACACACACACACACGCCGCCGGAGACGCAGGAGGGACACAGGAGAGCCGCGCGCTGTGCCCTCCGTGTCCCTCCTTCCACTGACTCGGGTATAAGCCGAGGGGGCTTTTTCAGCACAAAAAAACGTGCTGAAAAAGTCGGTTTATACTCGAGTATATACGGTACATTAAGTTGACTAATATATTTCTGTGAGGTTAAAGCCCCAAATCGGATAGAAGCAGCACTCATCCAATCATGTATTGGGGTGGTTTACAAATTGTTAATTGCTCAACTCCAAGCCAGTAAATAATTTTTGTCACGGAATTTATGGTTGTTTAAACTTCTGTGTTTACATTTGTGTTTTGATCAAATGTATTTCTATAATCTGCAATTTATTAATTCAGCTATCAGGTCCAATTAGTTTTGCACAAGATATGCACGGTAGGTAATATATGATGCAAGATTGTAATTGTTCTGTTATTCTGCAGCCTTTGCTCTGCAGCTGTAAAGCAAACCCTTCACCACACACAGGGGCAGATGTATTAACCTGGAGAAGGCATAAGGAAGTTATAAACCAGTGATATGTGCAAGGTGATAAAGGCAGCAGCCAATCAGCTCCTAACTGTTAATTTACATAATGGAGCTGATTGGGTGGTGCCTTTATTACCTTGCACATATCACTGGTTTATCACTTCCTTATGCCTTCTCCAGGTTAATACATCTGCCCCACAGTTTCCAAATTCACATTGCTGCACCTAACATTTACCGTACGTGGTTTACATGATATGCAGTAAATAATGAATTATTTCTTTATAAAACAAACAAAAAAATACTAGAGATGAGCGGGTTCGGTTTCTCTGAATCCGAACCCGCCAGAACTTCATGTTTTTTTTCACGGGTCCGAGCGACTCGGATCTTCCCGCCTTGCTCGGTTAACCCGAGCGCGCCCGAACGTCATCATGACGCTGTCGGATTCTCGCGAGGCTCGGATTCTATCGCGAGACTCGGATTCTATATAAGGAGCCGCGCGTCGCCGCCATTTTCACACGTGCATTGAGATTGATAGGGAGAGGACGTGGCTGGCGTCCTCTCCGTTTAGACACTTGATTTACTAATTTTGGGGAGCATTAGGAGTACTCAGTAGTGTACAGTGCAGAGTTTTGCTGATAGTGACCAGTGACCACCACTTTTATTTATAATCCGTTCTCTGCCTGAAAAAAGCGATACACAGCACACAGTGACTCAGTCACATACCATATCTGTGTGCACTGCTCAGGCTCAGGCCAGTGTGCTGCATCATCTATTATCTATATATAATATTATATATCTGTCTGACTGCTCAGCTCACACAGCTTATAATTGTGGGGGAGACTGGGGAGCACTACTGCAGTGCCAGTTATAGGTTATAGCAGGAGCCAGGAGTACATAATATATTATATAGTGAGTGACCACCAGACACACAGTGCAGTTTATTTAATATATCCGTTCTCTGCCTGAAAAAAGCGATACACACAGTGACTCAGTCAGTCACATACCATATCTGTGTGCACTGCTCAGGCTCAGGCCAGTGTGCTGCATCATCTATATATATTATATATCTGTCTGACTGCTCAGCTCACACAGCTTATAATTGTGGGGGAGACTGGGGAGCACTACTGCAGTGCCAGTTATAGGTTATAGCAGGAGCCAGGAGTACATAATATTATATTAAAATTAAACAGTGCACACTTTTGCTGCAGGAGTGCCACTGCCAGTGTGACTAGTGACCAGTGACCTGACCACCAGTATATATAATATTAGTAGTATACTATCTCTTTATCAACCAGTCTATATTAGCAGCAGACACAGTACAGTGCGGTAGTTCACGGCTGTGGCTACCTCTGTGTCGGCACTCGGCAGCCCGTCCATAATTGTATATACCACCTAACCGTGGTTTTTTTTTTTTCTTTCTTTATACATACATACTAGTTACGAGTATACTATCTCTTTATCAACCAGTCTATATATTAGCAGCAGACACAGTACAGTGCGGTAGTTCACGGCTGTGGCTACCTCTGTGTCGGCACTCGGCAGCCCGTCCATAATTGTATATACCACCTAACCGTGGTTTTTTTTTCTTTCTTTATACATACATACTAGTTACGAGTATACTATCTCTTTATCAACCAGTCTATATATTAGCAGCAGACACAGTACAGTGCGGTAGTTCACGGCTGTGGCTACCTCTGTGTCGGCACTCGGCAGCCCGTCCATAATTGTATATACCACCTAACCGTGGTTTTTTTTTCTTTCTTTATACATACATACTAGTTACGAGTATACTATCTCTTTATCAACCAGTCTATATATTAGCAGCAGACACAGTACAGTGCGGTAGTTCACGGCTGTGGCTACCTCTGTGTCGGCACTCGGCAGCCCGTCCATAATTGTATATACCACCTAACCGTGGTTTTTTTTTCTTTCTTTATACATACATACTAGTTACGAGTATACTATCTCTTTATCAACCAGTCTATATATTAGCAGCAGACACAGTACAGTGCGGTAGTTCACGGCTGTGGCTACCTCTGTGTCGGCACTCGGCAGCCCGTCCATAATTGTATATACCACCTAACCGTGGTTTTTTTTTCTTTCTTTATACATACATACTAGTTACGAGTATACTATCTCTTTATCAACCAGTCTATATATTAGCAGCAGACACAGTACAGTGCGGTAGTTCACGGCTGTGGCTACCTCTGTGTCGGCACTCGGCAGCCCGTCCATAATTGTATACTAGTATCCAATCCATCCATCTCCATTGTTTACCTGAGGTGCCTTTTAGTTGTGCCTATTAAAATATGGAGAACAAAAATGTTGAGGTTCCAAAATTAGGGAAAGATCAAGATCCACTTCCACCTCGTGCTGAAGCTGCTGCCACTAGTCATGGCCGAGACGATGAAATGCCAGCAACGTCGTCTGCCAAGGCCGATGCCCAATGGCATAGTACAGAGCATGTCAAAACCAAAACACCAAATATCAGTAAAAAAAGGACTCCAAAACCTAAAATAAAATTGTCGGAGGAGAAGCGTAAACTTGCCAATATGCCATTTACCACACGGAGTGGCAAGGAACGGCTGAGGCCCTGGCCTATGTTCATGGCTAGTGGTTCAGCTTCACATGAGGATGGAAGCACTCAGCCTCTCGCTAGAAAACTGAAAAGACTCAAGCTGGCAAAAGCACCGCAAAGAACTGTGCGTTCTTTGAAATCCCAAATCCACAAGGAGAGTCCAATTGTGTCGGTTGCGATGCCTGACCTTCCCAACACTGGACGTGAAGAGCATGCGCCTTCCACCATTTGCACGCCCCCTGCAAGTGCTGGAAGGAGCACCCGCAGTCCAGTTCCTGATAGTCAGATTGAAGATGTCAGTGTTGAAGTACACCAGGATGAGGAGGATATGGGTGTTGCTGGCGCTGGGGAGGAAATTGACAAGGAGGATTCTGATGGTGAGGTGGTTTGTGTAAGTCAGGCACCCGGGGAGACACCTGTTGTCCGTGGGAGGAATATGGCCGTTGACATGCCAGGTGAAAATACCAAAAAAATCAGCTCTTCGGTGTGGAGGTATTTCACCAGAAATGCGGACAACAGGTGTCAAGCCGTGTGTTCCCTTTGTCAAGCTGTAATAAGTAGGGGTAAGGACGTTAACCACCTCGGAACATCCTCCCTTATACGTCACCTGCAGCGCATTCATAATAAGTCAGTGACAAGTTCAAAAACTTTGGGTGACAGCGGAAGCAGTCCACTGACCAGTAAATCCCTTCCTCTTGTAACCAAGCTCACGCAAACCACCCCACCAACTCCCTCAGTGTCAATTTCCTCCTTCCCCAGGAATGCCAATAGTCCTGCAGGCCATGTCACTGGCAAGTCTGACGAGTCCTCTCCTGCCTGGGATTCCTCCGATGCATCCTTGCGTGTAACGCCTACTGCTGCTGGCGCTGCTGTTGTTGCCGCTGGGAGTCGATGGTCATCCCAGAGGGGAAGTCGTAAGCCCACTTGTACTACTTCCAGTAAGCAATTGACTGTTCAACAGTCCTTTGCGAGGAAGATGAAATATCACAGCAGTCATCCTACTGCAAAGCGGATAACTGAGTCCTTGACAACTATGTTGGTGTTAGACGTGCGTCCGGTATCCGCCGTTAGTTCACAGGGAACTAGACAATTTATTGAGGCAGTGTGCCCCCGTTACCAAATACCATCTAGGTTCCACTTCTCTAGGCAGGCGATACCGAGAATGTACACGGACGTCAGAAAAAGACTCACCAGTCTCCTAAAAAATGCAGTTGTACCCAATGTCCACTTAACCACGGACATGTGGACAAGTGGAGCAGGGCAGGGTCAGGACTATATGACTGTGACAGCCCACTGGGTAGATGTATGGACTCCCGCCGCAAGAACAGCAGCGGCGGCACCAGTAGCAGCATCTCGCAAACGCCAACTCTTTCCTAGGCAGGCTACGCTTTGTATCACCGCTTTCCAGAATACGCACACAGCTGAAAACCTCTTACGGCAACTGAGGAAGATCATCGCGGAATGGCTTACCCCAATTGGACTCTCCTGTGGATTTGTGGCATCGGACAACGCCAGCAATATTGTGTGTGCATTAAATATGGGCAAATTCCAGCACGTCCCATGTTTTGCACATACCTTGAATTTGGTGGTGCAGAATTTTTTTAAAAACGACAGGGGCGTGCAAGAGATGCTGTCGGTGGCCAGAAAAATTGCGGGACACTTTCGGCGTACAGGCACCACGTACAGAAGACTGGAGCACCACCAAAAACTACTGAACCTGCCCTGCCATCATCTGAAGCAAGAAGTGGTAACGAGGTGGAATTCAACCCTCTATATGCTTCAGAGGTTGGAGGAGCAGCAAAAGGCCATTCAAGCCTATACAATTGAGCACGATATAGGAGATGGAATGCACCTGTCTCAAGCGCAGTGGAGAATGATTTCAACGTTGTGCAAGGTTCTGATGCCCTTTGAACTTGCCACACGTGAAGTCAGTTCAGACACTGCCAGCCTGAGTCAGGTCATTCCCCTCATCAGGCTTTTGCAGAAGAAGCTGGAGGCATTGAAGAAGGAGCTAAAAGGGAGCGATTCCGCTAGGCATGTGGGACTTGTGGATGCAGCCCTTAATTCGCTTAACAAGGATTCACGGGTGGTCAATCTGTTGAAATCAGAGCACTACATTTTGGCCACCGTGCTCGATCCTAGATTTAAAGCCTACCTTGGATCTCTCTTTCCGGCAGACACAGGTCTGCTGGGGTTGAAAGACCTGCTGGTGACAAAATTGTCAAGTCAAGCGGAACGCGACCTGTCAACATCTCCTCCTTCACATTCTCCCGCAACTGGGGGTGCGAGGAAAAGGCTCAGAATTCCGAGCCCACCCGCTGGCGGTGATGCAGGGCAGTCTGGAGCGACTGCTGATGCTGACATCTGGTCCGGACTGAAGGACCTGACAACGATTACGGACATGTCGTCTACTGTCACTGCATATGATTCTCTCAACATTGATAGAATGGTGGAGGATTATATGAGTGACCGCATCCAAGTAGGCACGTCACACAGTCCGTACTTATACTGGCAGGAAAAAGAGGCAATTTGGAGGCCCTTGCACAAACTGGCTTTATTCTACCTAAGTTGCCCTCCCACAAGTGTGTACTCCGAAAGAGTGTTTAGTGCCGCCGCTCACCTTGTCAGCAATCGGCGTACGAGGTTACATCCAGAAAATGTGGAGAAGATGATGTTCATTAAAATGAATTATAATCAATTCCTCCGCGGAGACATTGACCAGCAGCAATTGCCTCCACAAAGTACACAGGGAGCTGAGATGGTGGATTCCAGTGGGGACGAATTGATAATCTGTGAGGAGGGGGATGTACACGGTGATATATCGGAGGGTGAAGATGAGGTGGACATCTTGCCTCTGTAGAGCCAGTTTGTGCAAGGAGAGATTAATTGCTTCTTTTTTGGGGGGGGTCCAAACCAACCCGTCATATCAGTCACAGTCGTGTGGCAGACCCTGTCACTGAAATGATGGGTTGGTTAAAGTGTGCATGTCCTGTTTTGTTTATACAACATAAGGGTGGGTGGGAGGGCCCAAGGACAATTCCATCTTGCACCTCTTTTTTCTTTTCTTTTTCTTTGCATCATGTGCTGATTGGGGAGGGTTTTTTTGGAAGGGACATCCTGCGTGACACTGCAGTGCCACTCCTAGATGGGCCCGGTGTTTGTGTCGGCCACTAGGGTCGCTAATCTTACTCACACAGTCAGCTACCTCATTGCGCCTCTTTTTTTCTTTGCGTCATGTGCTGTTTGGGGAGGGTTTTTTGGAAGGGCCATCCTGCGTGACACTGCAGTGCCACTCCTAGATGGGCCCGGTGTTTGTGTCGGCCACTAGGGTCGCTAATCTTACTCACACAGCTACCTCATTGCGCCTCTTTTTTTCTTTGCGTCATGTGCTGTTTGGGGAGGGTTTTTTGGAAGGGCCATCCTGCGTGACACTGCAGTGCCACTCCTAGATGGGCCCGGTGTTTGTGTCGGCCACTAGGGTCGCTAATCTTACTCACACAGCTACCTCATTGCGCCTCTTTTTTTCTTTGCGTCATGTGCTGTTTGGGGAGGGTTTTTTGGAAGGGACATCCTGCGTGACACTGCAGTGCCACTCCTAGATGGGCCCGGTGTTTGTGTCGGCCACTAGGGTCGCTTATCTTACTCACACAGCGACCTCGGTGCAAATTTTAGGACTAAAAATAATATTGTGAGGTGTGAGGTATTCAGAATAGACTGAAAATGAGTGTAAATTATGGTTTTTGAGGTTAATAATACTTTGGGATCAAAATGACCCCCAAATTCTATGATTTAAGCCAGGGGTGTCCAACCTTTCACCTTCCCTGGGCCACATTAGAAGATGAAAATTTGGTTTGGGCCGCACATAAAATAAAATAACAGTAACGATACCTGAATGAGAGACAGATTACTTACCTACATCCCACGCCGGTCACGTCCACTTGTCCAGTAGAATCCAAAAGGGTCGGTACCTATAAAAATGAAAATTATACTTACAAACGAATGAATGAATATTATGCCCTCACTGACGCGGGAAGACGTTCGCCCCTTGTAGTTGTGCCCCTGTAGCTGCGCCCCTTGTACTGTGCCCCTTGTAGTTGTGCCCCTGTAGCTGCGCCCCTTGTACTGTGCCCCTTGTAGTTGTGCCCCTGTAGCTGCGCCCCTTGTACTGTGCCCCTGTAGCTGCGCCCCTTGTAGTTGTGCCCCTGTAGCTGCGCCCCTTGTAGCTGTGCCCCTGTAGCTGCGCCCCTTGTAGTTGTGTCCCTGTAGCTGTGCCCCTTGTACTGTGCCCCTTGTAGTTGTGCCCCTGTAGCTGTGCCCCTTGTACTGTGCCCCTGTAGCTGCGCCCCTTGTAGTTGTGCCCCTGTAGCTGTGCCCCTTGTACTGTGCCCCTGTAGCTGCGCCCCTTGTAGTTGTGCCCCTGTAGCTGTGCCCCTTGTACTGTGCCCCTTGTAGTTGTGCCCCTTGTAGTTGTGCCCCTGTAGCTGTGCCCCTTGTAGTTGTGCCCCTGTAGCTGCCCCCTTGTAGTTGTGCCCCTTGTAGTTGTGCCCCTGTAGCTGTGCCCCTTGTAGTTGTGCCCCTGTAGCTGTGCCCCTTGTACTGTGCCTCTGTAGCTGCGCCCCTTGTAGTTGTGCCCCTGTAGCTGTGCCCCTTGTACTGTGCCCCTTGTACTGTGCCCCTGTAGCTGCGCCCCTTGTAGTTGTGCCCCTGTAGCTGTGCCCCTTGTAGTTGTGCCCCTGTAGCTGCGCCCCTTGTAGTTGTGCCCCTGTAGCTGCGCCCCTTGTACTGTGCCCCTTGTAGTTGTGCCCCTGTAGCTGCCCCCTTGTACTGTGCCCCTTGCAGTTGTGCCCCTGTAGCTGCCCCCTTGTACTGTGCCCCTTGTAGTTGTGGCCCTGTAGCTGCCCCCTTGTACTGTGCCCCTTGTAGTTGTGGCCCTGTAGCTGCCCCCTTGTACTGTGCCCCTTGTAGCTGCACCCTTGTACTGTGCCCCTTGTAGTTGCACCCTTGTACTGTGCCCCTTGTAGTTGTGGCCCTGTAGCTGCCCCCTTGTACTGTGCCCCTTGTAGCTGCCCCCTTGTACTGTGCCCCTTGTAGTTGTGGCCCTGTAGCTGCCCCCTTGTACTGTGCCCCTTGTAGTTGTGGCCCTGTAGCTGCCCCCTTGTACTGTGCCCCTTGTAGTTGTGGCCCTGTAGCTGCCCCCTTGTAATGTGCCCCTTGTAGTTGTGGCCCTGTAGCTGCCCCCTTGTACTGTGCCCCTTGTAGCTGCGCCCTTGTACTGTGCCCCTTGTAGTTGTGGCCCTGTAGCTGCCCCCTTGTACTGTGCCCCTTGTAGCTGCGCCCTTGTACTGTGCCCCTTGTAGTTATGGCCCTGTAGCTGCCCCCTTGTACTGTGCCCCTTGTAGCTGCGCCCTTGTACTGTGCCCCTTGTAGCTGTAAAAAAAAACACACACACACACACACAGACACATACTTACCGCTCCTGCAGCGCAGCCTCCGTCTCCGTCCGCCGCTCCTCTCTGCTGTACTACGGGAGGGACGTCTGTACAGGACACTGTACAGCGGCGCAGGCAGCGGCCACGGACTTCAGATCTTGATTCCCCCCCCCCCCCCTTCCCCGGACACTGTACAGCGGCGCGGCCACGGACAGACACCCACCCCCGGCTCACTTACGTGTTCTTGTACAACCAACTTTTCCGCTGGGCTCCTCTACTCTCGCGCTGCTCAGTCACGTGTGCCGCTATGCAGCGGAGGAGGGCTACACTGTGACTGACAGCGGAGAGGGCGTGAGCTGGTGCTGGTCCCAGCAGCAGCAATCCAATCAGGATGTGCTGACAGCCTGCTGGGGCCGGCTCAGCCTCACATGTGGTGTCCGTACTCGGAAAAAAAAAAAAAAAAAACCTCTGCTGCAGCGCTGCTCCTGGGCCGCATTACTAGCCGACTTGGGCCGCATGCGGCCCGCGGGCCGCGGGTTGGACAAGCCTGATTTAAGCTGTTTTTTAGTGTTTTTTGAAAAAACACCCGAATCCAAAACACACCCGAATCCGACAAAAAAAATTCGGTGAGGTTTTGCCAAAACGCGTTCGAACCCAAAACACGGCCGCGGAACCGAACCCAAAACCAAAACACAAAACCCGAAAAATTTCAGGCGCTCATCTCTAAAAAATACTACAAATGTTATGTAATATATTGTGCTATTGAATCAAATAAATAAATTACAGTATTGCCATTTTGTTTACTTTTGTTCTTACTGTGATTTATTTTTATGCATATAATGTAAAATATGTACTGATTTAAGATTTTTTTTTATACTTCTCACTAAAACAAAACAAATGTTTTTGGAATGAAATAGTGAATTTTGCTAATGCGATTACTAGGTTTCTGCAGTGTCGCTCTATCTCTTGCTCCACGGAGCAGAAGAGGTTAAACTTGTGCCTGCCTTCAGTAGTGTGCACACTTGAAACTGCTAAACAAGTGAGTGAGCATAGCACATCTTCCAAATCCCAGACGTGATGAGAAGAGCTCTAGGTGGAGCTGCATCTAAATATTTTTGGCCTTTTTGGTTCTCTGGAGAGCACTCACATACTTGAACTGTGTTCTTTTATAATCTCAGGCACTGTATAACAATGCTACAAAGCAAAACACAACTGCATCATGATATTAGCCATGCATTCTTCTAAACAGCATGCCAACAATTCCAACCACATTTCTAAAGCAGAAATGGACAATTGAGACATTACTGTTTAATTACAACAGTAATCATGGCACAAAGTTGTTTTGAAGAATACAAGATTACAAAAAGTAATAAAAATAGGAATGTATTGTGTTACAGTACAAGTGGACTGTTTCGTAAAGCTACTTTCTATTAGGAACATTGCCGCTGTGTATCACATAGAGGTGTGCGGCGGGCACTTTTCATGTTTTATGTTTTGGTTTTGGTTCTAATTCCACTTTCGTGTTTTGGTTTTGGCTTGGTTTTGCCAAAACCACCCTTTTGTGTTTTGGTTTTAATTTTGGTTTTGGATCTGGATGATTATTATTATTATTTTTTTTTGGGGGGGGGAACCCATACAAAACAGCTAAAATCACAGAATTTGGGGGTAATTTTGCTCCTACAGTATTATTAACCTCAATAACATTCATTTCCAGTCTATTCTGAATACCTCACACCTCACAATATTGTTTTTAGGCCTAAAAGTTGCACTGAGGTGGCTGTATGACCAAGCTAAGCAACACAAGTGTGCGGCACAAACACCTGGCCCATCTAGGAGTGGCACTGCAGTTGCAGACAAGGCGACACTATTCAAAAACTAGTCCCCAAACAGCAAATGATACAAAGAAGAAAAAGAGGTGCACCGAGGCTGCTGTATGACCAAGCCAAGCGACACAAGTGTGCGGCACAAACACCTGGCCCATCTAGGAGTGGCACTGCAGTGTCAGACAGGATGGCACTTTAAAAACTAGGTCCCAAACAGCACCTCATGCAAAGATGTAGAAGAGGTGCAATGAGGTAGCTGTATGACTAAGCCAAGTGACACAAACAATTCCCACTGGAATTATACGTCCAAATCACTGGAATTATACAGTACGTCCAAATCACTGGAATTAAATGGCAAAATCACTGGAATTAAATGGCAAAATCACTGTAATTATACTGCAAAATCACTGGAATTATACGTCTAAATCACTGTAATTATACGTCCAAATCACTGTAATTATATGTCCAAATCACTGTAATTAAATGGAAAAATAACTGGAATTAATAAGCAAAATCACTGTAATTAATAATTATACATCCAAATCACTGGAATTAAATGGCAAAATCTCGGTATCGCCTGCCTAACACCAACATAAATGTCAAGGCCTCAGTTATGAGGGCTTCCATCGTCATGTGAAGCTGAACCACTAGTCATGAACATAAGCCAGGGCCTCAGCCGTTCTTTGCCACTCCGTGTCGTAAATGGCATATTGGCAAGTTTACATTTCTCCTCAGACCATTTAAATTTCTTTTTTTGGGTCTTTTTCCTGAACTTTGGCTTTTTGGATTTTACATGCCCTCTGCTATCACATTGGGCATCGGCCTTGCCAGATGACGTTGATGGCATTTTATCGTCTATGTCATGGCTAGTGGCAGCTGCTTCGGCACTCGAAGGAAGTGGTTCCTGATCTTTCCCTATTTTATCCTCCAAATTTTTGTTCTCCATTATTTTTTGGAAGTTATATAACACAACGGTATATATGCAATTGCGGTCAAATTCCCGAAATTGTCGAAAAACTGGACTTTTTCGCCAAAAAAAAAAAAAAATCGACAATGCAATTCAGTACTTTCCGTCAAAAAAACGGACTTTCAAAATTCGACTTTTGGAAATTCGACATTTGTCAAATTCGACATTTCTGCAATGGTACAAATGCGGCAATTCGCCAAAAGTATATTCAATTGAAGTTTGGAAATTCGACAACAGTGCTTTTAGACAGTAAATTAGTCATTTTCAATGCGCCACACTTTGGTGGGGGAATCTAATAAAAAAAATTTAAAACATGTTTTTTTTGGTGTTTTTTTTATTGGTAATAGCATATCTATTTATATTAGAAGGGATTAGGTAATTGGTTTGTCTATTTTGGAGGCACAAGTATTATTTATATATTTTTTAAAATATTATTATTATTATTTTTTTTTAAATGGAATGGTAAAATCCTGAAATAAAATGGCATGGGGTCCCCCCTCCAAAGCATAACCAGCCTCGGGCTCTTCGAGCCAGTCCTGGTTCTAAAAATCCGGGGGGGGAAATGACAGGGGATCCCCCGTATTTTTAAAACCAGCACCGGGCTCTGCGCCTGGTGCTGGTGCAAAA
Organism: Pseudophryne corroboree; assembly: GCF_028390025.1. NCBI lineage: Eukaryota > Metazoa > Chordata > Amphibia > Anura > Myobatrachidae > Pseudophryne > Pseudophryne corroboree. The sequence goes on from NC_086448.1 coordinate 192,269,593, forward strand.
AATATGGGGGACAAAAAGAGCAGGGGTCCCCCGTATTTTTTACACCAGCATCGGGCTCCACTAGCTGGATAGATAATGCCACAGCTGGGGGTCACTTTTATACAGCGTCCTGCGGCCGTGGCATTAAATATCCAACTAGTCACCCCTGGCCGGGGTACCCTGGGGGAGTGGGGACCCCTTCAATCAAGGGCCCCCCCCCAGCCACCCAAGGGCCAGGGGTGAAGCCTGAGGCTGTCCCCCCCATCCAAGGGCTGCGGATGGGGGGCTGATAGCCTTGAGAAATTTGAAAGAATATTGTTTTTTTCCAGTAGTACTACAAGTCCCAGCAAGCCTCCCCCGCAAGCTGGTACTTGGAGAACCACAAGTACCAGCATGCGGGAGAAAAACGGGCCCGCTGGTACCTGTAGTTCTACTAGGAAAAAAATACCCAAATAAAAACAGGACACGCACACCGTGATAGTAAAACTTTATTACACACATGCCGACACACACATACTTACCTATGTTCACACGCCAACCTCTGTCCACTTGTCCAAGTAGAATCCACGTGTACCTGTGAATAAAATTATACTCACCTGATCCAGTGTCCAGGTTATAATCCACGTACTTGGCAAAAAAAAAAACCGAACACCCGGACCAAACGGACTGAAAGGGGTCCCATGTTTACACATGGGACCCCTTTCCACGAATGCCGGGACCCCACGTGACTGCTGTCACAGAAGGTCCCTTCAGCCAATCAGGAAGCGCTACTTCGTGGCACTCACCTGATTGGCTGTATGCAGGTCTGCTGTCAGACAGCGCATCGCACAGCTCCCTCCATTAGTTTCAATGGTGGGAACTTTGCGGGTAGCGGTGGGGTTACCCGCGGTCAGCCGCAGACCGCGGGTGACCTCACCGCTGACGCAAAGTTCCCACCATTGAATATAATGGAGAGGCTTTGCGATGCGCTGTCTGACAGCTCAGATGCGCATAGCCAATCAGCAGAGTGCCAGGACGTTGCGCTCGCTGATTGGCTGAAGAGACCTTTCTGTGACAGCAGTCACGGGGGGGTCTCTGCATTCGGGGAAAGGGGTCCCATGTGTAAACATGGGACCCCTTTCAGTCCTCCTGGTTCGGGTGTTCGTTTTTTTTTTTTGCCAAGTACGAGGATTATTTTAAAAGATCCGGACACTGGATTGAGGTGAGTATAATTTTTTTCACAGGTACCCCGGATTCTTCAGTGACGAGGGGGACGTGGCAGTCGGCAGGTCAACATAGGTAAGTATGTATGTGTCGGCATGTATGAAATAAAGTTTTACTTTCACGGTGTGTGTCTCCTGTTTTTATTTGGGTATTTTTTTTCCAGTAGAACTACAGGTACCAGCGGGCCCGTTTTTCTCCCGCATGCTGGTACTTGTGGTTCTCCAAGTACCAGCCTGCGGGTGAGGCTTGCTGGGACTTGTAGTACTACTGGAAAAACAATATTCTTTCAAATTTCTCAAGGCTATCAGCCCCCCATCCGCAGCCCTTGGATGGGGGGGACAGCCTCGGGCTTCACCCCTGGCCTTTGGGTGGCTGGAGGGGGGGGACCCCTTGATTGAAGGGGTCCCCACTCCCCCAGGGTACCCCGGCCAGGGGTGACTAGTTGGATATTTAATGCCATGGCCGCAGGGTGCTGTATAAAAGTGACCCCCGGCTGTGGCATTATCTGTCCAGCTAGTGGAGCCCGATGCTGGTGTAAAAAATACGGGGGACCCCTAATCTTTTTGTCCCCCATATTTTTTGCACCAGCACCAGGCGCAGAGCCCGGTGCTGGTTTTAAAAATACGGGGGATCCCCTGTCATTTCCCCCCCGGATTTTTAGAACCAGGACCGGCTCAAAGAGCCCGAGGCTGGTTATGCTTTGGAGGGGGGACCCCACGCCCGTTTTTTAAAAATCGGATCAAAATCCGTCAAATCGGACGTTTTTCGACAGCGGGACTGTCGAATCCGTTTTTTATTGAATATGGTAAATTTCGGCACCCACTTGCCGGAATTCAACGGTCGAATTGTGTCGAATTAAAAAACGGGCGAAAAATTGCTGCGATTCGCCGCTAATTGCATATACCCCATGCGGCACAGGAATGACTGATGGCTGATGGCCAGGACACTACCAGTGGTCTAATGCAGCACAACACAGCAACACTGTAAAGGTCTTGTTGTTGTTGTTGTTGTTGTTGTTGTTATTATTATTATTATAATACGGTAGCAGTGGACATATAGCAGCAGCATATACCACTGTAACTGCCTGGTCACTGGAATGACTGATGGCCAGGACACTACCACTGGTCTGATACAGCACAACACAGCAACACTGTAAGGGACTTGTTGTTGTTGTTGTTGTTATTATTATTATTATTATAATACGGCAGCAGTGGACATATAGCAGCAGCGTATACCACTGTGACTGCCTGGTCACTGGAATGACTGATGGCCAGGACACTACCACTGGTCTGATGCAGCAAAACACAGCAACACTGAACTAATTCAGCACAACACAGCAGCAATGGACATACTGTATGGCAGCAAGAGGACACAAACACTGTGACTACCTGGTCACTGGAATGACTGATAGCTGATGCACAGGACACTACCACTGGACTGATGCAGCACAATACACCACCACTGAACTGATGCAGCACAACACAGCAGCAATGGACATATGGCAGCAAGATGACACAAACACTGTGACTGCCTGGTACTGGAATGACTGATGGCTGATGCACAGGACACTACCACTGGACTGATGTAGCACAATACACCACCACTGAACTGATGCAGCACAACACAGCAGCAATGGACATAAGGCAGCAAGAGGACACAAACACTGTGACCTGACAAATACAGCACAAGACACTACCACAGAGGACACTGAGGACGGAAACACATCCTCTCTCTACACTCTCCAATCCCAGAGTGAAAATGGCGGGGACACGCGGCTCCTTATATGGAATCCAAACCCCGCGAGAATCCGACAGCGGGATGATGACGTTTTGCCTCGTTCTGGTTTCCGAGTCAGGCGGGAAACCTGAGCCTGGCTCGGAACCGGGCTCGAATGGTGAAAGTTCGGTATGATTCGGTTCTCTTAGAACCAAACCCGCTCATCTCTAGAATCAAATCAACAATTTTGCTGAGCAGTACTGTACAAATGTCACAGTATTTGAACCAATTACAGTGCTGAAATATCGCAAGATCCCTCTCTAGAACATGGCACTGGGAAAGTCATAGGCAGATCTGAATATTCTGCATGAAATAGAGCAGTACATACAGTACATGTCATTCACTTTATTGTTTTATAAAAAATGTGATCAAAATATATATAGCATAATAAAGGAAATTCATGAAACAGATTCCAACACTTTATCTAGAGTGAAGCTAGGATCATCTTCTCACCTACTGTTGCTTGCCTGTGTAAAACAACTCCTAAAAATGATTTCCGTCTATGAATACACTGTTGCATAAAATACACCATACCCTGTATATACAATCTTAACTAATTAATAGGGGCAGATGTACTAAGCCTTGAAGAGTGATAAAGTGGAGATAAATAAACTACCGGCCAATCAGCTCCTAGCTTCCATGTTACAAGCTGTGTTTGAAAAATGACAGGAGCTGATTAGCTGAAACTTTATCTCTCTCCACTTTATCACTCTCCGAGTCTTAATACATCTACCCCTAAATGAGCAGCCTCAGAGCTAACAATAAACATAGCAGGAGTTGTTTAAATCAGGGTGTTATTTTTCAGTCACATTGTGGGTGATTTACAGAACATGCAACTCTGGTCATTCCTGTTTCTCCAGTTGTTCTCTTTAGGCCTGATTCAGAGTCAATGCTGGACCGATTTGGTTGCAGCTGTCCAATGTTTTTTTTGTCACTGTGTCAGACCCTCAGTAAGTGCTCCGATGCTGCTGCGGCTCCGGTTGCAGTGTGTGGGAAGCCGCAGCCTGATTGACAAGCTACGACCATTTGGAAGTGGCGATGGAGAGGAGTGTATAAAAAGCAGATGTGTCGCTGGCATTTTAGAGCATACCGAAGCCAACATCCTCATACACAGCTTCACTGGTCTTGACAGCTGGACATTCTGAGTAACCTTAGGGTTGCACAGATGTCAAATTGGCCCACCCGATGCTGTTCCAATGCAGTTAATCTGAAAATTCGGCAGCATGCGTCTCCTGTTGGGTTAGAATATCTTGTCAAATCCTCTGCAGCTGAAAACGCAGCACCGATTACTCCTGCGCCAACCTTTGTATGAGGCCTTTTGTCAGATGGGGCAGCTGTGAGTAACATGCATCAAGCACTTCTAATGCTAAACAAATGTCAAGTTATTAGTTACATTATTTGCTGGCATAAATGCTTAATTTTCTGGGAGATCAATTTTCACTAATTCACAGGGCCCAGTCCCGTTGACAGGATAATCATCAATAGATCCCAGTTCAAAATGTGGGTTCATAATTAAATATTTGTGGTGCTCCATTTACACTTTTCATATACTGTCTGATTTCTAGATTCACACAAGGTCATACGAGCTGAACATGGCTAAAAAACCTGTTCAACTATTGTTTTAATATTACAAAAAAAGATATAAATTAAAGAAATGACAGCAATTATTCAAATGAAACAAATTGTTCAAGATTCAAAATATAACTGCTTCGAGCCTCTCTAAGTAAGACATATGTATTTTAGGTTTCCCAAATGTTCAGATTTTCTATGTATCATTATTATTTTATTTTTTTCATCAATAGTTTTTATTGAGAGAAAAAAAAAAACATTTTTATGGGGTACAGAAAAGAAAAAGGGGGGACAATAAGGTACAATGGTGTGAATGGGTGGGGGTGGGGGGGTACATAAGGGAAAGGCATCCAGATACAGGTAAAGTCACTATGACAATAGTAAGGGGAGCATTGGTAGTAAGGGTATCACAGGAGGAACAAAATGCAGTTTAGGCAGTTGGTGCGGAGTTCTGGTAATCTGGAAAGTAATATCCTTCAGAGGGGTACATTACATAGTGATATAAGTATATAATTGTGTCCATATAAAACAACAGATTGCTTAGGAAAGGCAATAATACAAGAATAGAAGAAAAAAAAAAGGTATCAAAATTCAATATAGAAAAGATGCCATCCAATTAATTGGCCGATGTAGTACTCAATAAGGGGGTCTCGTTTAGGCTAAGTTGGAGTGGATTGCATTATGGTGCATTTGGGAAGTATTGTGATCCCTTGCTTCGGTCACAAACAGCTGCCATGGGGACCAACGTTCTATGGGAGAGGAAGCAGTGTTTGAGTAAGGGATAAATTCGGTTTCCATAAGGAAATGGTAATTCGTTTTATAGATTACTTTCAAAATCGTCGGGGATAAGGGATGTTTCCACATCTGTGCAAGGTTGGCTTGGGCAGCTATTAGGATATGACCTAAGACATATTTGTTGGGAATGGGGATAGAAGGGGGAACAATGTGAAGCAGCGCCAATGTTGGACCCGGAGAGATATTTAGTACTTTATTAATTTGGGCAAAAACTTCGGACCAGTAATCAGTGATCACCGGACAGGACCAAACTATATGAAATATATGCCCTACATTACCACAAAGTCTCCAGAATTTGTTGCTACATGAGGGCCAAAATGTATGTAATCGGTCCGGGTCAAATACAGTCTATGGACTAGTTTTATATGCATTTGAGTGTGATTCAGACACCGGGATATGGAATAGGAGGACTCGAAGACTTTTTGCCATTCAGACGGGGACAATGTTCTGTCAATATCTAATTCCCATTTCAGTTGGGCAGTAGACTTGGAAAGGGGAATCAGGTTCAGTAACACTTTATACCAGAATGAAATATCGCCTTTGGAATTGAATAGGGAGGGTCGGGTAAGGAGCGATAGTGAGGAAGTGTTTGGTGAGATTAAGGCAGAAGGGAGTTACTTCCACCAGTGGGCTATCTGTAGGTAATGGCAGAGTTCCGAAGCAGGAAAGGAGAATTTTTGTTGGAGGGATAAGAAAGGTAGTAGGGAAAGACCATCCATTAAGTCTTTTAACAGCGTTACACCTAGAGCTCTCCATTTGGTGAGGTTCAGGTGAGGTATCAGTTTCGTGAGTATGGAGATGGAAATAGCGCAGGCAGGAGACAACATAATGGCAGATAGTTTATCCCAGACTTTCAAAGAGGCCTGTGTGGACAGGAGCAGGTTGGGGAGGTGGGGTCGGAATGGTTGAGGAATACGAATCAAGCCTATAAGAGGGAAAGAGCGAGCAAAAGATTGCTCAAGCTCTACCCAGCCTATTTGCGAGTCAGAGTTAAAATAGTTCTTAATGGAGGCTAAGAGACAGGCTTCTTTGTATAAGAATATGTCAGGCAGGTTTAGTCCTCCTAGTGCCCTGGGAAGTACCATTTTAGACCGGGCTAATGTAGGGGGTTTCGAGGACCAAACATATTTCGTCAAAATAGAGGAGCAGGTCTGGAGGGCCTTTTTTCTGGAAAATATACAGGATTGGCGGGAACAAATACATTAATTTAGGCAAAAGGGACATTTTGAATGCAGCCATATGGTCTAGCCAGGAGACATCGTACGACATCCAGGAGGTTGATAAGGTCTGTAGTTGCACTACAAGAGGGGATAGATTGGAGGTGAAGACTTCAGAAGTATTAGTGGGAATGTTGATGCCTAGATACTTTATCGTGTCTTTCTGCCAATTACAGTATATGGGTAAGAGGATTGAAGAGAAGATAGGGAGGTGGTTAGGTTAAGAGGCAGGGCGTCTGTCTTTGTGGTATTAAGTTTATAGTAAGAGGCTAAATTGTAGGCATCAATGATGGAATGCAGACAGGGAAGTGACAGTGGGATCAGAAACAAAAAGGAGGACATCGTCAGTGAAAAGGCTCAGTTTATGGCGAGAAGGACCGATCTTCAGACCTGGGAAATGTGGATCGTTACGAATAGTAATGGCAAGGGGCTCAATTGATAAAACAAATATTAAAGGGGAAAGGGGACATCCCTGCCTCGTACCATTTGTAATAGGAAATGGGTTGGATAAAAATCCATTACTGTACACCTGGGACGTGGGAGAGCTATATAAAGATAAGACAAACGATAAAATGTGACCTTAAAATCCAAAGCGAGTGAGAACTGCACGCATATAAGACCAGTTCAGCCTGTCAAATGCTTTTTCAGCATTGATAGACAGCAAGTGGAGGCCCTGGTCTGTAGAGAGGGAATCAATTAAGTTGAAGACCCTGCGTGTATTGTCTGACGCTTGTCTTCCTGGAACAAAGCCGGTTTGGTCCGGGTGTATCAGCAATGGAAGAAATGTATTTATACGAGTAGCTATTAGTTTGGCATATAGTTTAATGTCACAGTTAAGCAGCGTAATAGGGCGATAGTTGTTGCAGTAGGATGGGTCTTTCCCAGGTTTAAGGATGGTAACGATACGTGCCTCCAGCAGTTCTAGAGGAAGGGTGCCTAGGTCGGAGAACTCGTTAAAAAGGTCAGTGAAATAGGGAGACAATAGGTCACTAAATGTGACATAAAAATCAGTGACAAAACCATCTGGGCCCGGCGCTTTGCCATGAGGAAGTGACTTAATAGCCATAAGAATTTCTGTGGAGGACCATGGAGCATTAAGTGCAGATAGTTGTTCTGGGGTAAGGGCGGGTAAAGTCAGTTTGTCTAGGAAAGAGGAAATAGATGATGAGGTGGGTTGGGGGGTGTTAGGGTCAGATAGTAAATTGTAGAGTTTAGAGTAATATTCTGCAAAATGATTCGTAATTTGGGGTTTAAGATTTTTTGCTTAGAAGGAGAGTAAATATATTTAATTATGTGCCTAGTTTGTTGAGCTTGAAGCTTACGAGCCAACATTTTACCTGATCTGTTACCTAAACTGTAAAACTTTTGCCGCATTCTATATAATGTGTGCGAGCTAGGGGTAGTTTCTGGAGTGGGCTGCGAATATTCGAGAGTTCTTTCTTGAGAGCTCTGGAGGGATTGGCCATATTCTTAGATTCTAAGTCTTTTAGTTTAGCCTCTAAATCTGATTGTAGTTGGATGACTTGTTTTTTAAGGGTGGCTCCAGCGTGAATAGCAGCCCCATGGGTAACCGCTTTAAAGGCACACCAGTGGTTTATAGTGGATGTTTCTAGAGGGGAATTAACAGCCATAAAGGAATTTATTGAATTTAGAATAATTTTCTTGGACAGGGGGTTCTTGAGGAGGTGGGGGTAAAAACGCCGTGGTCGGGAAAGAGTCTGGGTGGTATTGAGATTCCATTTCCATATAACAGGGGCATGATCAGACCAGGTAATTGGTAAGATGTCAATGTCTTTGGTCTTTTGAAGGGACCATTTGTCACATTTGGATTAGATCATTTGGATTAGATCGATCCTAGTGTAGGAATTGTGAATCGGGGAGTAAAATGTATATTCTTGACACGATGGGTTGTGAATTCTCCAGATATCCTACAGGTCGAATTCAGCTAGTAAATTGCGGAAAGCTAGGGAGGGGCCTGTCAGGGAAGAGGGGACAGTATGAGATGGGCGATGGGATTTATCTATCTTGGGGTCCAAAAGTAGATTGTAGTCACCAAGTACCATTAGGGAGCCTTTAAAAGATTTGTGGATTAATAGGAACAGTTTGCGAAGGAATGGTATTTGGTTGGAGTTGGGAGCATAGAGACACACTAAGGTAGTAAGCTTGTCATTGAGAAGGCCTGTAATGATCAGATAGCGGACATTTTTGTTCGCAATTTGGGAGTGAAGAACAAAGGAAACATTATTGCTAAACAGTATGGCAACTCCATTACGCTTAAACGGGCCATTCGCATAGTATCCTACAAGGAAATCACAGTTTTTGGAGAGAGGGGGGTTAATAGAGGAAAAATGAGTTTCCTGTAATGCAACAATATCTGCCTTATGTTTGTGAAAAGAAGAGAGGGCTAACCTACGTTTATTGAGAGAGTTTAATCCCTTAACATTGAGAGAAAGGAGATTCCGCATTGAATATGTAGGGTAGAAGTGATTTGCAAAAACAGAATGGTACAAAGTAGTAGGAACCAGTTATGAAGAGGACACCTTGCTGGACAGTACAATAGTGGATATCTGGAATAGAGGAGGGAGGGAAACATAGGAAGAACTGGAAGTGTAGCATTAGCTGGAAAGCACAGGGGGAAAACCAAAAAAGGTCCAGTATATTGGACCTGCATGACTACTGCAGGGGAGAGGGAGAGCAGGGTAAATTGGAGTAGTGTAAAAAAATGTGGTGGGTAACCAGGCGGACTGTGCACTGCCACTCAAACGTCACAACAATAAAGATAAAAATATTAACATGTAAAACATAATGTGGTGGCAAGGAGCATAAAGGGGAGAGGCTAATAAACGACCTATGGATAGTACACATTAAACATAGCAACTTCCACAAAGTAGCCACTACAAACAATACATGGAAGCAAATGGTAGAGTAAACCTAATGTCAATAGACCTATAGAGAACAATAAACATTCAAAGGTTAAGTAATACTTATCTAGTATTTTCCTTCCCGGAGGAGGGGAAAAAGGTTTAGGACACTGGAGGACCAAGGTACAAGAGGAAGAACGCGGGATCAGACTCAGGTATTTCAAGTGTTCGACCAGTCTTGATGAACATCCGAGGGCTGAGCTGGTGCAGGGGACTTTTTAACGGTGATGTCCCAGTCCATCAGCAACTTAACACTTGCGTTGAGGGAGGAGACAGTGTAGGTGGAGTCCTCGTAGAAAATCAGTAGTTTGACTGGGAATACTCATCTGTATGGGAAATTGTGGGATCTAAGGGCTGTAGTGATAGGTGCAAAGTCACTCCTCTTGGCAATAGGGGCCGCGGAGAAATCTTGAAAAATGTGTAGGCCCCCCCCAACACATCAGAGGACTTGGATTCCCTTGCCGCTCTTAGGATACGTTCTTTAACTGTAAAGAAGTGGACACGGAGGAGAGTGTATTTAGGCAAGGCAGACAAGACTGTGCGGGGCCTGGGAAGGCGGTGGATTTGGTCTATCAGGAGTTCTTCAGCAGTCGCAGCTGGGAGAAGTTTTCTGAATAAGGCACTTACATAGGGTTCCAGTTCAGAATTGGAGACTGAGTCAGGGATGCCTCTAATTTTGATATTATTGCATCGAGATCTGTCCTCTAAATCTGCTAGTTCTGTCTTGAACTGTTCCAAATCTTGCTGCTGACGATCAGGTGAGGAGATCAAATCGTTGTGAGAGGCGACAAGTTCATCCATTTTACTTTTTAAGCGGTCAGTCCTGTTACCAATTGCAACTAATTTGGTTTTAACCTCACGGACAGCTAACGTTAGATCTTTAGAAAGTTCCGACTTGAAGGCTGACAGAATTTGGCAAAGGGACTTCACAGTCAGAGGTGCATCTGATTCGCAGTCTACTCCGGAGGCCGCGAAAGTGGACGTCAGGTCGTCCGACACAACGGAGGCTGGAATGGTGGGTGGAGGGGATTACCCCGTGGGGGCGATATTTGGAGGGGTTTCTGGGGAGGGAAAGAGATTTTGGAGGTAATGGGGTCTTTGTACTTTTTGGGAGGCATATCTTGACGTCAAAGAGGGGTTAAGCAATGCATATGTAGCCTGCCGACACAGTAGGGATTCAGTCAAACAGCAAATGTAGATATAGGTTTACTCTATCACAATGGATACATGTAGATTGGTCAAACATGAGTGGCAGTGGGAAGAGAGACGGAGCCCTCACATGATGTGAGGAGAGAAAATATAGGAGAGCTCAAGCTGCCTTGTAGCTTTGGCAGGGTAATAATGTATACACTAATGAGGCAAGGTGTGAAGCAGCAGGAGGCTGTGGTTGTTTGCCGTTGAGAACCACAGACTGTGGGGGAGCGTGTTGGTAGTCTGGGAGTGGGGCCCAGTTAGATACTGTGGTGAGTGTACATGCAGGGCAGCTCTGAAGCTGTACTTCTGCAGCTCTGTATGTACTGCAGTATTGGAATGGTCGCCACCCCCTGCCTCATGGGCCAGGAATTAACAGCAAAGATGCCTGCAGTAAATACTGTAGAATTCAGGGCTGTAAGAAGGAGCAGGAGAGCTAAGGCCAGATTGCTTGAGGGGGTTGCTGTGACACCCTCCCCACCTGTGATGCAGTGGTTGTAGGATCCACACACTGGACTGATGTTTCCAGGTTTGGCTGATCAGAGGGGCCAGAATCCTGCTGAGAGTGAGAGAGGGCCGAATGGGTGCTCCTGGTGCCCCTGCCGCCAGTACTTAATTGAGGTCTAGCAGCGGCTTCCGGCGGGGTGAATGAGGACGCAGGGCTCTGGTCTCATAGCGCCCGTCAGTGTGTCACTGCCGTGGGAGCACTCAGCCGTCCTCCTGGAGATCACCACCGGCCGTGTAGGTCTCAGTGCGGCCGCGGCGAGCTGCCGGAACCCAGCAGCAGGTGCAGATGGGGTGGGTAAGGGTGTAGGGCTCTGCTGCCACAGCACCCGTCAGTGGACCATAGCCGCGGGCACAGTCAGCAGTCCTCCCTGGGATCGTGCAGGAAATCGAGGCCCCGGCTTATGAGGCAAGTGTATATCGTGGCCCCGGCTCCGACAGGTGTGACCCGGTCAGCCATTGTACTGATCAGAGGCAGCAGGGTATGAAATAGGTGCAATTGCGGTCTCTAATAGGGGGAAAAGGGATATTATAGCCCGTATCAGGCAGGAGCTTTTCAGGGACACGTATACCTCCCTGTCTTGCCTGGCCATGTCCCCATCATTATTAATTTTTGACAATATATTAATGTTAGTTAATTAACAGTTACCATATAGATAAAATAACTAAATCAGCCATGACATCTTGAAGTGGGGCATTATTTACTGTTCAATCCTGGTGCAAAATTCCGCTTTTACTGTACATGCTCTGTAACCAGAATAAATTTTTTGGGTAAGTTACATGGACCCCTACACCAGAAGAGGCAGATCTGGCGAAGACAAGCACAACTCAGGCCATTAGAATGTAAAAATCATTCTTAAAACTAAGGGGGACATGTACTAAGCAGCGATAAAAGTGGAGAAGTGAGCCAGTGGAGAAGTTGCCCATGGCAACCAATCAGCATTTGACGTAACATTTATAATTTGTATTCTTTAAAAATATAAAAAGCAGCTGATTGGTTGCCATGGTCAACTTCTCCACTGGCTCACTTCTCCACTTTTATCACTGCTTAGTACATGTCACCCTAAATAACTAACAAAATCCGTAGCTTTCCAACTGATGGTACTGCTATTCCATAGTTTGTCTACTTTCCTTCTATCCTGCAATATTACAAAGATGATCAAAATGTGGGGGAATAGATGAGAAAGCCTGATATATACTATATACTGATATAGGAGGAAATTATAAGTCTGTTTGGAATGTTCATTGAGATACTCTGTAAAATCAATAAGTTAGCTAATAGAATCCGAGATTACGTAACTGGTGGGCAGGGCCAAATTAACAATGGGGTGGATGGAGCTACAGCTCCAGGCCTCCACATAAAACTAGGCCCATTATTATTGCTAGCTGGCTACAAAGTCAGCCATACATAATAAGAATTAAAATTGTATTTTTCGTTTTGTTACAAAATTCTGCAATTTTTCAATTTTTATGTATGTAGGGAGTCAGCGTGGCTGATAACGTAATGGTGTAGACATCCATGTGGCTCTGGGCACACCCACAAAGCACTGGTCACAGCTCCCCCCCTACTCTGTATAAGTCCATGTTCTCATTAATTCGGCCCTGCTGATAAGATTTTGGCAAATTCACAGCTAAATTTAATGCTGGTTTTCCATAAACCCAATAGTAGGTATCCAATTAGGTGCAAAATTTTTGACCGCAATAAAACTTTATAGACTTTGCGCCCAATTTTGGATTACCATGGGTATGTGTGCTCCCGATACCCACGGTATCCAATTTTTAAAAAAAATGCATGCATGGTTTTCTGCTTTGAAAACCCTATGGTGCAAGAAAAAAGTTGGATACTTACCTTTGTGTGGTCTCCATGACTCCCGGTCATCTCCCCTACATCTTAACACTGGGGAAGAAGATGCTGGGAGGGGAGATGGGTGCTCAGAGGGTGCTGCTGGGATATGTACACTACCGTTCAAAAGTTTGGGGTCACCCAGACAATTTCGTGTTTTCCATGGAAACTCACTTTTATTTATCAAATGAGCTGCAACATGAATAGGACATATACAAGGTTAGAAATATTGATTTTTACTTTTCTCAAAAATGAGTGCACAATTGAACATGCTCCCATGTGCAGTGCAAAATGCAGTTTATTGCGAGTTCTGTAGATGTGTTACTGTTTTTGATATTATGGAAAAAGTAAAGAGGCTTTACAAAAGAAAGAGTAGGCTTTCTTGCTAGTCTTATAGTTTTTGTCCACTTTTGTGAGCACTCAAAATAAAGAAGTATTAAACAAAAGAAAAACTATGCAGTTCTGACTTCTAATGTATACACATAGGTTAGTAGATGTAACACATTTCTTTATAAAAAAAAAAAAAATTACATGTACCTCTATGCTCTATTTAAATTTATTTATGCTAATATTGATAGTTTCACTCAGACTTGAAGTCATTTCGATGATCTGCCCAATTCAGTCACATGAAATTTGGTATCCTGAAATTTATAGTTTACCTAAATAGGTTTTGTGGCACATTCAGCAATGTAACAGCTTCAGCAACTGTATAAATATAACAGCTGGTTAACCAGTTATGAGAGTGTAACACGCTACATGTTGTAAGTACTGTGATACTTCCTATTGTGTATCTTGTGGTCACATTTGCAAGTCTAGATTTAGGTATCTGCTAAAGAGATCTGAATTATAAAACAACTGTAGGATCTGGCCTTCTTATATATGGTTGAGGTTTTCACTTTATAGAAGTGGAAGTGTAACTTCAGTTCTAAACTACATAAAAGACCATGGCCCTCATTCCGAGTTGTTCGCTCGGTAATTTTCTTCGCATCGCAGCGATTTTCCGCTAATTGCGCATGCGCAATGTTCGCACTGCGACTGCGCCAAGTAAATTTGCTAAGAAGTTTGGTATTTTACTCACGGCATTACGAGGTTTTTTCTTCCTTCTGGTGATCGTTGTGTGATTGACAGGAAGTGGGTGTTTTTTGGCGGAAACTGGCCGTTTTATGGGTGTGTGTGAAAAAACGCTGCCGTTTCTGGGAAAAACGCGGGAGTGGCTGGAGAAACGGGGGAGTGTCTGGGCGAACGCTGGGTGTGTTTGTGACGTCAAACCAGGAACGACAAGCACTGAACTGATCGCACTGGAAGAGTAAGTCTCGAGCTACTCAGAAACTGCACAGAAAAATCTTTTCGCAATATTGCGAATACTTCGTTCGCAATTCTGCTAAGCTAAGATACACTCCCAGAGGGCGGCGGCTTAGCGTGTGTACTGCTGCGAAAAGCAGCTTGCGAGCGAACAACTCGGAATGAGGGCCCATGAATGTTCAGTCTGTGAACTACAACATTTTCAAAAAGTCTAGAAAACATAAAACAACAAAAAAACTAGTTAGAGTATAAACTTACATAAATATATTCAAAGTTATTGGTTATTAAAATGTGAACATTAGTTGTTTTTAAGAAGTGCTGTATAGCCATGCATTGCTCAGCAAATCCATATCCAAAACTGTCAAAAATACTGAATATTTACTCAGAGCCGTCCCTAACCAATATGATGCCCTAGGCAAGATTTTGGCTGGTGTCCCCTATTCTGCCTCTGACCCTGCACCCCTTTCCCAGCACCATCACCACTCACCCATAGCAGTCGTAATTTTGGTGCTCCTACCCCCTATATTTTAAATAGGAACAGTGCACACACTCGGTGCACAGCTCAAAAAGTGGCGTGTTCTTGCTGGGAAGGGGCATGGCCAAACAATAGTACCCACAATTCAAATTATGCCACACAGTAGTGCAACTTTATTCACATTTTATCATGCGATAGCATCCCTTATTCACGTTACATCACACAGTAGTATCACTTTACTTTATATATGTTACTCCTCACAGTAGTGCCCCTTATTCACATTACATCACACTGAATTGCCCCTTATTCACATTACACCACACCATATTGCTCTTTATTCACATTAGACCACACAGTAGTGCCCTTTCTATACGTTATGCCACACAGTAGAGCACCTTATACACATAATGCTGCACATTAGTAATGCCTTTATACACATAATACCACAGAGTAATTCCCCTTTCACATATGACACACATTATTAATGTCCTTATAAGCATATAAGCATAATGTGTCTTACACATTATGCAAACCTTTATTAATGCTCTTATACACATAATATCCCTTACACATATGCTGCACATTATTAATGCCCTTATACACATAATGACACACATAGTGCCCCTTACACATATTCCGCACATTATTAGTGCACTTATACACATAATGACACACATAATGTCTCTTTCACATAGGCCACACATTATTAGTGCCTTTATACACATAATGACACACATAGTGCCCCTTACACATATGCCGCACATTATTAGTGCACTTATACACATTACATGCATAATGCCCCTTACACATATGTCGAACACTATTGCACAACCAACCCACCCGCACGCAGCACTCACATGGCTGCTAACACTGTGACCTCTGCCTCTCCTTGGATACAGATGTGTCATCATACATCTTGCCTCAATACGCTATGCAGCAGGAGATGCCTGGCTTGAGTCAGCTGGCAGCTCTGCTAACGTTGGGTGCCTTTTTTGACGAAAATGTGTTTTATTTTCATTACTATGTGACTAGGATGCACAAGCAGCTTCTGCTAATTAAAATGATATGTGGCATGCCTATATTCTGTGTGCGACTGTGGCTGTATCTGCATATGAAATGCTACGTTACAGTGATTTCCAGGAATACACTGTAATGTAGCATTTTGTATGCAGATACAGTCGCAGTCACACACATAATATAGCCATGCTGCATATCGTTTTAATCAGCAGAAGCTACTTGTGCCCTTAGGCATACCAAATGCCCTAGGGATTTGCCTAGTTTGCCTATGCCTAGGACCGGCTCTGCATTTATTTGATCATTTGAATTGCCGGACATTGGTTCTGATGTACATCACCAGTGACATACATCATCAGTGACGTACATCATCAGTGACGTACATCACCAGTGACGTACATCATCAGTGACATACATCATCAGTGACATACACCAGGGATGGGGAACCTCAGGCCCGTGGGCCATATAAGGCCCGCAATGCCACTTGATCGGTCCCGGCCAGGCTCTCCTAACCGAGGAAGATGCCGGGCGCCCGCAGAGATTTTGTTACCAGCGGGCGCCTGGCTCCTTTTCCTCAGCAACAGCTGGAGGCAGGAGCTCACTCCTGAGCTCGGGCTCAGGCAGTGTACATGTGCGACTGTGCGGTGCTATGGGAGAGATGTCATGATGTCTCTCCCATAGTTCTGAGGAGCGGGCGGCCAGGTGGAGGCAGTGGTCCGGAAGCAGGAGCGGCGCTGGTAAGTATTGTGTGGTTATTTTTTTTATGTGTGTATAATCTCACGTGTAATCTCCTGTAATACATGCACCCGCCGTGGTTATCTACAGTGACCGGAGCCCTGACGAAGATTTAGAGAAAGTGAAATGCACATACAGTAGGTTAGCATGTGTTCCCGTTCTAGGATCTAATAATTGATTTATACATCCCCTAAACTATTGCAGACCTGACTGAACCTAATGTACAGTATTGCACCACTGTAGATAACCACGGCGGGTGCATGTATTACAGGAGATTATACGTGTGAGCATTGCTCTGACGGCTCTCATACAGGTGAGAACACCCACCGTTGTAAAAGCCGAGTACATACTGTATGAGGGGTGTTAGCAATATACAAAGCTGTACATGCAAATAAATGTGGGATTATTGTACAATAAAGTGTGCTCATGCAAGGTGTTCCTGAATGTGCCAAAATTATAAATAAATAACAAGAAATAACAAGCACATAAAGGGGGGGATCTATCTGGCTGAGGCCAGTATAAGCACCACATCCACTATAATTAACTGAGAAAGAACAATCAATTAAAATGAACTAATAAGATAGTTAGTATTTAAATGTATGGATAGCGGGTGCAGTACAGTTTCTAAATCTGTTAAAAATCTCCACTCAAAAGAAAGTAATTAAGGATTTTAAATTGCGGTATCTAACACGCATATACAATTGTTATCCTAATTTGACTATTTGCTTTCTAAAAATTGGGAACTCCTAGAAGTCATCCAAATCAGTATTGACACAATTGTAGTGAGATAATCCCTTCGTGTTTATATGGGAGAATCAAATCTCCAACAGGGAGGTACTTGACTAGATATACAGCTCCACAAACAAGCTATGTAAGCACTAGAGATGATCGGGTTCGGTTCCTCGGGATCCGAACCCCCCCGAACTTCACCTATTTTACACGGTTCCGATTCAGCCTCGGATCTTCCCGCCTTGCTCAGTTAACCAGAACGCGCCCGAACATCATCATCCCGCTGTCGGATTCTCACGAGATTCGTATACTATATAAGGAGCCGCACGTCGCCGCCATTTTCACTCGTGCTTTGGAGATTGAACGGAGAGGACGTGGCTGCGTTCTCTCCCTGAAAAGCTCCGTAATCTGTGCTCAGTGTGCTGAAAATATCTGTGCTCAGTGTGCTGCAAATAATCTGTGCTCAGTGTGCTGAAAATGTCTACGTTCTCTGCCTGAAAAGCTCCATATCTTTGCTCAGTGTGCTGCAAATATCTGATCAGTGTGCTGCATTGTGGGGACTGGGGATCACCAGTATATAATATATACTTTTCTATAGCTTCTATACTGCTTGTCAGGACACACATGGGTCACAGTTACACAGCTCTGTACTGATATATACAATAATATATATACTTTTCTATAGCTTCTATACTGCTTGTCAGGACACGTGTCACAGTTACACCGCTCTGTACTGATATACAGTAATATATATACTTTTCTATAGCTTCTATACTGCTTGTCAGGACACACATGGGTCACAGTTACACTGCTCTGTACTGATATATACAATAATATATATATACTTTTCTATAGCTTCTATACTGCTTGTCAGGACACGTGTCACAGTTACACCGCTCTGTACTGATATACAGTAATATTATATATACTTTTCTATAGCTTCTGTACTGCTTGTCAGGACACATGGGTCACAGTTACACCGCTCTGTACTGATATACAGTAATATTATATATACTTTTCTATAGCTTCTATACTGCTTGTCAGGACACATGGGTCACAGTTACACCGCTCTGTCTGTACTGATATATACAATAATATATATACTTTTCTTATTTTCTATAGCTTCTATACTGCTTGTCAGGGCACATGTGTCACAGTTACACCGCTCTGTACTGATATACAGTAATATTATATATACTTTTCTATAGCTTCTATACTGCTTGTCAGGACACATGGGTCACAGTTACACCGCTCTGTACTGATATACAGTAATATTATATATACTTTTCTATAGCTTCTATACTGCTTGTCAGGACACGTGTCACAGTTACACCGCTCTGTCTGTACTGATATATACAATAATATATATACTTTTCTATAGCTTCTATACTGTTTGTCAGGACACATGTGTCACAGTTACACTGCTCTGTACTGATATATACAATAATATATATACTTTTCTATAGCTTCTAGTATTACAGTGCAGCATTTTGGTGACTAACGGTATATAGTTGTACAGTAGGCCATTGCTGTATTTTGCAGCTCTGTGTCACTGCAAGTATCCATCCATTCCATTTTCTTCCAGTGATTTGGACCAATAATACCATTGATTCGAACAAATAATTCCAGTGATTTTGTCATTTTCTTCCAGTGATTTGGACCAATAATACCATTAATTAGAACGAATAATTCCAGTGATTTTGTCATTTTCTTCCAGTGATTTGGACCAATAATACCATTGATTAGAACGAATAATTCCAGTGATTTTGTCATTTTCTTCCAGTGATTTGGACCAATAATACCATTGATTAGAACAAATAATTCCAGTGATTTTGTAATTTTCTTCCAGTGATTTGGACCAATAATACCATTGATTAGAACAAATAATTCCAGTGATTTTGTCATTTTCTTCCAGTGATTTGGACCAATAATACCATTGATTAGAACGAATAATTCCAGTGATTTTGTCATTTTCTTCCAGTGATTTGGACCAATAATACCATTGATTAGAACGAATAATTCCAGTGATTTTGTCATTTTCTTCCAGTGATTTGGACCAATAATACCATTGATTAGAACGAATAATTCCTGTGATATTGAGGTGTTTGTGTCGCTTAGCTTAGCCGTCCAGCGACCACAGTGCACCTCTTTTTCTCTTTACTTTGCATCATGTGCTGTTTGGGGCCAATTTTTTGAAGTGCCATCCTGTCTGCCACTGCAGTGCCACTCCTAGATGGGCCAGGTGCCGCCCTCTTGGGTCGCTTTGCTTAGTCATCCAGTAACCTTGGTGCAAATTTTAGGACTAAAAATAGTATTGTGAGGTGTGAGGTGTTCAGAATAGACTGGAAATGAGTGGAAATTATGGTTATTGAGGTTAATAATACTATAGGATCAAAATAACCCCCAAATTCTATCATTTAAGCTGTTTTTTAGGGGTTTTGGGGGAAAAACACCCGAATCCAAAATACACCCGAATCCGACAAAAAAATTTCAGGGAGGTTTTGCCAAAACGCGTCCGAATCCAAAACATGGCCGCGGAACCGTATCCAAAACCAAAACACAAAACCCGAAAAATTTCCGGTGCACATCTCTAGTAAGCACCTATGGTTACAATTGTATCAGAGAGTGAAAAGTAATAACTTGTTGCATGTGAGAACTCAGCTCTTAGCTTCTTGGCATAATATTATATGAGCCAGAAATTACTACTAGGGGATGTAATATATAAGTGATATCCACAAGAAAGAACAGGACACAGAATAATTTTAAGTACCTTATTCACAAATACACATACACTTTTCATCACGTTTTTATCCTTTTTTTATTTCATTTTCTTTTATACTTCGCTTTACTTAGCCTAAAATGAGGCTAAATAGTTACCAATAAATAAAGAAGCCCCACAGGTTACCAGAAAGGGGTGGGATGTCGATACCGAAACTTTTAAAATAAAATAAATAAATTGTATTTTAAACAATAATAAAATTTAAAGGGATGGAGTGCACCCATTAAATCCGATTCTTTTTCTCCTTATATACTGTTAATTTGCTGTTCAATTGGAGGGTAGCATCCTTATAGGTGGCCAAATCTTTAAGACATCATAGTCCCAAAAAACGACCACCATTCCTTAAAGTGAAATTATAAATATCTGGTGCGGGTGAAAACTCTCTTCTCTTCCTTACTATGTGGACATGTGTCTCATTTTATTCCACGAGATTGCTACGGTAATTCTCAATGTACTGTAAGGAAATAGAAGGCAACATCATGGGCACAGTACGATTTTTCACAAGAAAAGGTCCAAAATGTGTAGGTGTCTATAAACAGACTCTAAGTCAGTGTATATGATAGAAATTCAATACATATTTAATGTACAATACTGACATAAACACACACATTAAAAATCTTTGAAGTAAACTG